>NW_026000174.1:46153503-46316716 GCF_001458135.2 Marmota marmota marmota | reverse complement strand
ATGAAGAAAGTAAGATGAAAAGAACAGGTGTGGAGGGGGGGCGGGGCAGGAACTTACTGCAGACTTTGGCTGTTAGCTAAACTTTCTGGTGGTTGCACAAGTCCTGGGCCTTGCCCAAAGGGGGTTCTTCTTCTCCATCCCCAGGGGAGAGGCTGGGAGGGAACCTGCTGTCCCAGGGGACTGGAGCAAGGCTGGGTATGTGCTTATTAGCACTATGCACTGTGGGCCCAATCAGTCCAGAGGTACAGGGTGGGCCAGGTGGGGCAAGGGAGGAGGAGGAAAAGGAAAGAAGCCCAATTTTTGTTTTCATTGCCATCTCTCAAATTCAGAGGAGACAATGTCTGAAAAATTCTCTCTGGCTTGCACTTTTGAGGCCTTTTAATTTTTGATTGTTAAGCAGGAACAATGAAATGGAGCCATTTCCTGTTTCTCAGCCCCAACCCCCCACTGGTGTGGAATTTGGGTTTAAACTGCCAGAGAGGAACATTTAAATTCTATAAATTAGCTTCACTAAAGACGCTTAAGCGTTGATGAAAACATCCCCATTTTACACTCAGCTTTATAAAATCTTAAAGAAAAAAAATTATCCCAAAGTGCCATGGGAAGCCAAGCTGGCAGAGAGCAATCTGTTCAGGGCGAATATGCCCAGAGCTTTACAAATGAGGAATATGGGATCAGGATGAACAGACCATTTATCAGTGACAAAATGAAAATCCTTAGCCTCTGTACTCAGAGTCCAGGGAGACTCTCTCAGGCTAAATCCTGCTCTCAGAAGCAATATGCGTATTAACTCATTTATACCCACATTAATGCCAGTGGCAGGGAATCCCACTGTGCTCCAGCTCAGGTGCCCAAGAGAGCTATTTTGATGTAAATCAGAGTTTGGTTTCAGGGAAGACCTGTGTTTAAATCCCAGTTTCACTATTAACCAGCTAGTGACCTTGAACAACAGACTTAACCACTGGGACCCTCCGTTTTCTCCTCTGAAAACTAGGAACAGTAACGTGTAGGCATATAGTAAGGGAAACTCTTGATATTTGCACTTCTGGGCAAACAGAATAAAGGTAACAAAACTTATATATATTTCCAAATAAATGTGTTTAGACACACATGCACCACCACTACACAAAAAGGGTGTGCCAAAGAAAGAGAGAAACTCCTGGTGGATAATTTTGACTCTTGATTTCATAGAAAATTTCCCTCAATGCTTTAAAAATCTGAGGCCTCCCTATCTCTTGCCCCCCGAACTCTAAAGAAACATGCAGCTCTCGGCACCCTCTGGACCCAGAGGCAGTGAGGCTCAGAGGAACAAGCACTGGGCTTCTCTGGCTGCTAGACCTCAGGTCCCATTTCATTCTGTAACTTCAGACCACAGAGACTAGGCCCCTTCTGAGAGGGGATTGGAACTGAGATGGAAATTCTTTTTGTGGTTGTTCCCTGGTGCTGATGGAGCCCAGGACCTTGCATATGCTAAGTACATGCTCTCAACATCCAGCCCCAAATGGAAGTTCTTATTATGACTTATTAAAATACCATAAGTTTTTTTCAGCTTGATTTGCATCTTTTCTGTCCATCAAAATTAAGTGGTCACTCAATGGATAAATACTGAAGCTATATTCCAAGCAGTACTTGGAGATTAGAATTTCCAAGGACGCATACCTGAAATAATAACAATCCCTGCCAACCTCCGTTATCGCTGTTTGCACAGTTTTACCTTTGATGTCACATTTATTTTCACGCCTTTTCCCTTTAGTCTCCCTGGACAATGGCTCAGTGGAGAGGAATTCTGGGTACCTGTGCTTGCCCAGTGATATGCTAGACTAACACTTTCCAGTAGAACTTTCCGGGATGTGAGTCTCCTGTATCTGTGCTGTATCTTCTTATCTGTATGATGGCTACTAGTCCCATATGGCAATACAGCCTGAGTATCCCTTATCCAAATTGCTTGGGACCAGAAGTGTTTGAGATTTAAGAACTTTCCAGATCTTGGAACATTTGCCCATATATGATGAGATATTGTGGGGATGGAACCTAAGTCTAAACACAAAATTCATTCATGTTTACTGCACGACTCCTACAGACAGCCTGAAGGTGATTTTATGCATTATTTTCAGTGTGCTTGTGTTTGATTGTGACGGATCACATGAGGTTAGGTGTGGAATTTTCCACTTGTGATGTCATTCAATGTTCAAATAGTTCTGGATTTTGGAGCATTTTGGATTTTCGAATTAGGGATGTCCAGCCTGTAGCTCTTGAAATGAGACTAACACAACTAAGGAACTAAATTTATACTGTGTTTCATTTTTAATAATTTACATTTAAGAATACCTGCCATATGTGGCTGATTGCTTGTATGTCAGGCAGTGAAATGCTGAACAACTACCCACTCAGGCCAGAGCTATGCAAAGAAATATTCTGTGAACCACAGAATATTTAAATTTAAATTTATGTAATTTAAATTTTTCTAGTAACCCCATTAAAGAGTGGTGATTAATATCAATTATTTTTTTAGGTAGCATATATTTTATTAGTTTGTACTAATACATTTTCATATTACAAAGGCAATTGAGTGGAAAATTATGTGTTTTATTGTTGACTATTCAAAATATTTTCATTTCAACACATGATCACTACAAATCAAATGCTGAGATATTTTACATTTCTTTTTTTTTATACTGAGGTCCTCAAAATTTGATACATATTTTATAATTACAATGCATCTCAGCTGGACTAGCCATATTTCAAGTGTTCAACAGCCCCAGGTGAATGTTGGCTACCATGTGAACAACACAATACAGACAGGAGCCATCCTAGGTCTAATTTTTCCATCTGTAACTTATGCCTCCCTACAACAACCAGAGTCGAAAAATACTTTAGCTGAACAATGTTAACGCAAAGTGTTAAACGTAAACAGGAAACTCACTGTATTCATTTATATATCGAAGTCTACATGGTTATGCAAAATATTTGGTGTTTCCTTGTTTCTTGTTCTTTTGCTTTGAATTAAATTAATTAACTAATTTCACCAACATGTCAATATTTACTGCTAATTATGCAAGAACATCTACATCTTGAAGAAACACAATGCAATGGTGTATCACAGAATTCTTGAGCTCAATGCCTAGTAATTTCCATATCAATAATTTCCATTAGTGTAATGGGACACAATAGAAGCCGCTCCTGAAATAAAAATGTGTAATGAAAAAAAGCAATCATAGAGAATCATTTGGCAGCTAAGTAGGTAACCAATAAGCCAATAACCTGATCAATGAATGTTAGCTACATTAAATGCAAAAGATGATCCCAAAGTGTCCATTAGCAGAAATTCTAACAAATAAATTACATAAAAGCAATCAATACAGCCAGCTGAGAATGTAAGCAGAAGAGTGGATTCGGAAACAATTTCCACGATTTGCACTGCTTGCGTTTGATTGCCTTTTTGGGTTTTACATCGCAACTATACTTCCTCCTCCATCTTCAGGCCCCTCTTTAATGCTATTTCTAAATTAGTTTTTTTTTGTTCATTCTTAATTGTGTTGCGCGTGAAAAATGGATCAAGGCAGTCATTCGGGTTTTCTGTCTCTCCAGGACACACCTTGCAAAAACATGCTCAATGTTTGCTAATGGCTTTGGAGGCAAAGAGAGTGACTTCAGAGTCCTTGTTTTGGAAGGCAGAAAGAGGGGAGCCCTAGGGTGATGGTCGTGGGAAAACAGATTAGGAGAATGCCTTTTAAGCTGGGGAGGGAAAGGTGTCCTGTAATGATTGTCCAAGAGGTCACCTTGGCTCCTGACTGGAAAGGGAAAGCAGAGTACCATTGTGTGTGTCCTTGTGTGTAACCAGGTAGCTGGACAGAATAATTCCTTTTCCTCTCTAGGAGTTCATGTCGTTTGAAATTGTACACCCCATAGCATTTACACATCATGAGGTCAGCTGACTGCGAGGGGGCAGGGTAATGATCTCATAATTATGTATTATTTAACTGGTATTAAGCTTTCATGTGCTTCTCTGGCTGCAGAGGATTTTGCTTAGGGAAGGGATCCAGAGTGGGCTGTATGTGACTATGTGCACTTAAGGGCTGGCTCTGCCCCCAGATAGGTCCATCATCTGGGAGCCTTTAGAGGCCTCCTCTCTTCAGTCCTCCCAGTGAGGCTGGGAAGGGTACAGAGGGCTACCATTTACTAAAGACCCACTATGTACTAGCCCCCATGCTAGGCATGGGGAGATAATACCTAATTTTATTGACATTTGTTTCTAATAAGTGCTATTAGTGATTTAAAAAGAGCATTTTGAACATGCAGAGGAGACAATTCTCTGCCCACCCTAGTAGCAATATCATGGAATATCAGGATTCCAAGAGGAAATGTTATCAGGAAACGTCAATATTATTTATTCATAACAAAGGCAATTAATCTAGGAATGGGTGTCTCTAATGCCAGTGCGATAGTAGTTGTGTTACTAAGTCTCAGGATTAACTCACTTAAAATGAGACCAGTAAGAGGCAAAAACATCATCTCTTCAAAGCAAGGAATAATATTAAGTCTCAAGAGCTAGAAGTCAAGTTCTTCTTTCGGTCAATTTATGGAAAAAGGAAAAGATCCTTTAGCTTTGCATGTAAAAAAAGTAAGCAACATGCCCATTGTTTTTAAGGAAAAGTATAAAGTAAATATGCATAGAAAGCTGATATTATAAAGTAATACTTTTAAAAGCAAAATCATGCATACAAATATAAAATGAATACATGTCAAATTTTTATTTAACTCTTTAATTAATGAGGAAATTAGTAAGATGTTACAACAGGTTCAAGGGCAAATTCAAAAAGCAGATATATAGGCATGTGGGCAATCAAAAATACTGACATAAATCTGCTTTAATAGATGCAAAACCCCTCTGAAGGAGGATAGGGGAGACAATTTTCGAATTCACTGACATGTCATTGAATTCTGAGATTCCTACCCCCCAGCGTGTAGGCCCTGAGGAAAGCAGCACTACGAGCACAATGGATGTCATTGTCATGATCAGGAAACATTAGATGACACAGGTGACGGGATCTGAAGGTGTAATTAAATCTTCAAGACAAATTAATCAAAAGGGAGATTATCCTGAATGGGTCTGACCTAATCAAGGAAGCCATTTGAAGCAGGAAGACTTCGGCAAGGCCTTTGAAAAGCAAGCTGTGGCAGGGCAACCTGGTGGGGAAAGGCAGGCAGACTCTCTCCACAGCTTCAGGGAAGCTGGGGACCTGGCCCTCAATCCTAGAGCTGCAAGATGAAGTTGGCTAACGGTGATCTTGGAAGAGGAGTCCCAGATGAGATTCCACCCAGAAACCCTGGTTTCTCCTGCTGAGACTCTAGGCAGAAGACCCAGGAAAACTGTGTGGGGACCCCAGACCCAGAGAAAATATAAGATAATAAGTGCATGGTATATTAAGTTGCTAAATTTGTGTTTATTAAACAGCAGTAGAGAATGAATACATCTGTTCATTGAGGATAACTTTTGTATTGCTAGGCACCAGTTAGCTAGGACATACAAAGTTGTAAATAGTTCAAGGGCACAAAGAAGCAGATACTCCACAGAATCAAATGACCTGGAAGGGTGCCCAAGATAACACCTCGATTTCCATTGAATTAAAATAATTTATTTGGTCCATTTCAAAGTCCTTCCATACAGTGAGAAATGTTTTATTTGGTAAAGCGCCTGTTTGACAAACAATATTGCTTTATTCATTTTTATTTATTTAAAGAGAACCCCCTTTTTTTTCACTGCATGGATTTAGACTATACTTTGTTTTGTTTTGTTTAGCTTTGTGGTGCTGGGGATCCAACCCAGGGGCTCTGATCCGATACACCCAGTCCTTTCATCTGTTTTTCTGGACTTGTAAGGAGGTGAGGGGTGGCTAGCTTCCAGAAATTACAGAGTGGAAACCCAGGACAGCTGCAGAAAGGTTGCACAGGTCTGAGCTTCACCACGCACCAGTCCCTGCTGAGGTTGAAATGGAGCTGGGAAAAACACAACCTGGACCCCCAGGTTGGTGTCCTACATGTGACTTAAGTGAAGGCACATTTGATCTATCTATTTATTCACTCAACAAACAAATCCAGTGGCTACCCAGTTCTAGACAGAGATACACAGGTGAACAAAAAAAACCAATGTCCCCAACCTCATAGGGTTTAGAATCTAATGGAAGGAAAATAACCCAGATTTTGAGCACTATACTGTACTGCTAGAGTCATTCTTTAGTAATATAAGGACAGCTAACACAAACAAGCACTTGCTATGTTTAGCATTTAGTGATTGTTCTAAGTTCTTTACCCAGGATAACTTACAATGCCATAGTAACTCAGCGAGGTAGGTACCATTGTTATCCCCCCAATTGCAGGTGAGAAAACTGAGTCAAAGAAATGTTCAGGGACTTCCCCAAAGTCCCAGCTAGTGAATGTCAGAGCTGAGAGCCACAGCCAGACAGTCTGAGTCCTAGTTCTTAACCTAGTTCAAGTAGTATCATCTTTGCAAAAAGGAATCCTTTGAGCATGGGCACAAGCCACATCTGGAGGCAGTTCTGAGGTATGCTTTGCAATTTACTCCTATTACCCCAAAACATCAGTATCATCAATAATGAGACTATGGGAAACAATTTTTTTTTTTTTTTTACATTTTCCTATGTCCACTGTGGGTGGTTATGCTGATGGTACACAAAGTAAAACTAAGAGAGATTTTGCCAGTCTTGCAAATCTGATACCTATTTAAAAAGGATTCTTTGTCCATCTCTGAGCCTCATTTCTGCTCTGATTTTGATGAAGTCTATTTTCTCCTCTGGGTGCTGTGTCTTAGAAATGCGTACTGCTCTTCTTCCATTAGAATCCCACCCCCGGGCACAAGCTCTGTGGTGGCAATACCCTGCAGCTGCCCATAGACAATAAGTCACACAAAGGATAACTGAGGGTTTCAAGTTTCCTGTTTACAACCTCCATCCAATGGGGACCTCTCTGCGAGAAATGTAAGACTGGCAACAGATTAACAAGGGTTTGGTTATTTTACAAGGGAGAACAATGGTTCCTCTGACCACCACTTTTGATTCATTCCATCTCTGGTTTCCATGGAGCATCATAAGAGGATCTATGTGTGTGTCCAGAGTGGAGGGAGAGAAGCAGCCCCAGGCACACCAGGGAGGAAGCAGCCCCGGATGAGCCTCCCTCCCAAAGAGAGTACTGTGTCAACACTTGGGATCCAGTTCCTGTGTGGGTGGTTTGCTCTCTTGGGGAACACCATGATAACACAGTCTCCACTGGGGCAGTCTCATTCTTCCCTTCTCGGGAGGGTGATCTTTGCCTGTGAGTTGTGTTCTGTTTTCAAGATTATGCTTATCTCAATCTTTGATTGTGGCTCATTGAAAAATCTGACCTGCCAGCTGAACTGCCTCTCTGTCGGTAACCAGTGAAGAATTTTCTGGAACTGCTCTGGAAGTTAGGGGGACAAGGGTTGAGCATCCCTTATCTAAAATGCTCAGGAGCAGAAATAATGTGGATTTCAGATTTTGGAGTGTTTGCATGAGACTCAAGTCTCAACACGAAAGTCATCTAGGTTTCATATTCACCTTATGCACACAGCTTGACGGTAATTTGACACAACATTTTTGATAAATCCGTACTCAAAACCAAGTTTGTGCACATCAACTGTCAGAATTGTGTCATCATGTTGAACCTTTTGGGAAAGGTTTGGGTTTTGGATCATTTTGGATTTCAGATTTTCAGAGTAGGAATATACTATGCAAGACATCTGTTGTTTTGGGGTGTCTAGAATCAAATCCCTCTTTCTTCGCCTCTTGCACCGTGGGTCCCCTTCCTCAGCCATTTGATTCCCCTGTTATTACACACCTGGCTCAGAGGTGGAGCCTGTGAGTTAGTCCTAAGCCAATCAGGGCCTTGTGTTTCCTTGGCTTCCTGTGATTGGTTCATTGGTAGTTGTGCCACCGTTAGAGCCAATCAGAAGAGCAGTGAGGCTTTTGCTGGGAATTCTGGGACGGAGACTCGCTCAGTCCTGGCTGGACTCAAGAGGTGGGAGTTTGGAGCAGCTGTGGCCGTCTTGCTGCCTGCAGAGAGCGCCCGTCAGAGGACGCAGTCAAGCCAGGAAGAGGACGGCGGGGACCCTGGATCTTGGGCACAAGACACTCTGAATCAGTGTCTGCAGCAAGCCCTGCTTCCGGACCCGCAGTCTGTGATTCACTAAATTTCCTTGAAGCCCTACTTGGGCTGGGATTTCCTCTTTCTTGCAAGGCAAGAGCTATTTGCCCCTCGGGAAAGTTGAGGGGAAGCCTAAGAACAGGAGCGGAAGGGCAGTTCATAGCCCTTCAGTCAGGAAAGTGATTCTCATCTGAGGCTATTTGTCCCTTCACATTTATCATGAAAAGACAGAAACTGCAACATGTGCTTTTAGAGCCTATAGCTTGCTTTTCCATTTCCTATCTAAACTGACATTTTTATGGCGGGGGAATCTGTCCAATTTATTATTTAAGTGATGGCTGGTTATGTCTTAAAGTGAACACAGACACGAGTTGATTCCTCAGTAGAAGCCATGTATATCTGTTTTTGGTCACCCTGCCTTTTAAATGCATATGATGTCACTCTTTTCACCTGAGGGATGCTGTAGGAGGACCCTTGGCCACTAAGCCCCTCTCTCAGCCGATGTCCCCAGAGGGCCTACAGCAGTGCTTTATTTTTTAAAGAGAGTATTCCTGCAAATCCATAATTCAAATTCAAGCCAGAGTGAGTGGACCTCATTGTTCTCCCTCTCATGTTCAAACCCAGTTCTCAGGTTTTACATTAGGCCTTCTGGTTCCGTGTCCTCTGACAATGGCTTGTGTGTAGTGGATCAGGGTTTTTTATTGTTCTTTAGTGTAGGCTGATTTTTTTTTTTTTTTGTACCAGGGATTGAACTCGGGTGCACTTAACCACTGAGCCACATCTCTAGCTTTTTTTGTATTTTACTTAGAGAAGGGGTCTCAGTGAGTTGATTAGGGCTTTGCTAAGTTGCTGAGGTTGGCTTTGAACTTTCAGTCCTCCTGCCTCAGCCTCCAGAGGTTATGGTTTTTAACATATATCAGGGAAGGGAAGAAAGGAATTTTGCCACTTTTGCCCAGAATATTGGCCAAGTGGTGGCTATCAGAGCCCTTTCAGTCTCAGTTAAGAATGAGAAACCGGGGCTGGGGATGTGGCTCAAGTGGTAGCACACTCGCCTGGCATGTGTGCGGCCCGGGTTCGATCCTCAGTACCACATACAAACAAAGATGTTGTGTCAGCCGAAAACTGAAAAATAAATATTAAAAAATTTAAAAAAAAAAAAGAATGAGAAACCTTCTTTCTGGTGAAAATATATGTGTTTTGTGAAAGTGTTAGAATATTTGAAATATGAAAATGATAGACTATTTCATGTCACTTTGTGACTAGATCTCTCTGTAATTCAATTCCTTCCCATTTCCTTCTCTCCAACATCTGAGATGGAATATTGTGTCATAGACACAAGGTCACTCAGATGTCAATTCAGAAGGATTCTGCCTACCTGAGACTTTCTCAATACTATCTTGGAGAGAACAGGGACCTTAAAATCAGACAGTTTGAGGTTCTTGTCCTGGCTTTACCATTCTTTTCCTGTGAGTTAAGGTGAGATACTTAACTTCTCTGGGCCTCAGTTTCCTCTTCTTTGAAAGAGGTAAGTCCTGGCTTGCAGAATTATTGGGACAACTGCACACAATAAAATAGGTAAAAGGTGTTTTAAGAATGTCAGTACTTCTCAAAATAAGCCAATCCCAAAAGACCAAAGGCCAAATGTTTTCTTCGATATGTGGATGTTGATTCATAATGGCAGGGGGGCAAGGGAAGAATAGAGGAACTTTGTTTTTTTTTTTACCATTTTATTTATTTTTTTATTGGTTGTTCAAAACATTACAAAGCTCTTGACATATCATATTTCATACATTAGATTCAATTGGGTTATGAACTCCCATTTTTACCCCACATATAGATTGCAGAATCACATCGGTTACACATCCACATTTTTACATAATGCCCTATTAGTAACTGTTGTATTCTGCTACCTTTCCTATCCTCTACTATCCCCCCTCCCTCCCCTCCCATCTTCTCTCTCTACCCCATCTACTGTAATTCATTTCTCTCCTTGTTTTTTTCCCATTCCCCTCACAACCTCTTATATGTAATTTTGTATAACAATGAGGGTCTCCTTCCACTTCCATGCAATTTCCCTTTTCTCTCCCTTTCCCTCCCACCTCATGTCTCTGTTTAATGTTAATCTTTTCTTCCTGCTCTTCCTCCCTGCTCTGTTCTTAGTTGCTCTCATTATATCAAAGAAGACATTTGGCATTTGTTTTTTAGGGATTGGCTAGCTTCACTTAGCATAATCTGCTCTAATGCCATCCATTTCCCTGCAAATTCCATGATTTTGTCATTTTTTAGTGCAGAGTAATACTCCATTGTGTATAAATGCCACATTTTTTTTTATCCATTCATCTATTGAAGGGCATCTGGGTTGGTTCTACAGTCTAGCTATTATGAATTGTGCTGCTATGAACATCGATGTGGCAGTATCCCTGTAGTACACTCTTTTAAGGTCTTCAGGGAATAGTCCAAGAAGGGCAATGGCTGGGTCAAATGGTGGTTCCATTCCCAGCTTTCCCAGGAATGTCCATACTGCTTTCCAAATTGGCTGCACCAATTTGCAGTCCCACCAGCAATGTACGAGGAACTTTGGATTGGGCAGAGGAGAATAAGGAGAGGAGAGAGGGCTTGGGGTTAGGAAAGATGGTGGAATGAGAGTGTCATCATTACCCTAGGTACATGTATGATTGCTTGAATGATGGGACTCTACATCATGTACAACCAGAGAAATGAAAAGTTGTGCTCCATTTGTGTACAGTGAATCGAAGTGCATTCTTCTGTCGTGTATAACTAATTAGAACAACAATAAAAAAGAATGTTAGTGCTTCCATCCTTTTCTCTTTCTGTCCTCAGTATGGGAATAAGCCCACAGGACACATGCAGGTGAAATAAATGCAGTTCTGGTCTCCTGGCCAGGAGAACGGCTTCTGGATGAGTTTGGGCTGTGGTGCAATCTCTCTCTCTGCAGAGAGAGACCAGAATATTTTTAACTTCGCCAACAGGCCACGTGCAGGAGACACAAGCAGGCTGCTTTGAGTTATTAAAGCTGTTTAGAGAGAGAAGCAGCTCAGGGAGGCCTGCCTTCTGGGTCTGTCTCATTGACAAGGGGGTGGGCTTTTGACCTCTGTCTGTCATGTGATCTTTGTGGTTTCTGTCTGCCCTGACTTCAGTGGTCCATGTTATTCAGACTTGAAAGGAAATGACAAGGTCCAGTGAGCTAAGGGTACCTGGGGAGTTCATGTGTCTGTGACATGTCAGAAAGTAACTCAATTAACCAGTGGTACAGAGAGAAGAGAATCTGTGAATGTCTGTTTGAGAGCAGAGACAACTCGCCACTTCTATACCTGGGATACACACCAGCCCCTTGAAAATTAAAGGTTCACATGGGCTCCATGTTTATGGGGCTCAACTGGCCAGGAAGGGTCTGGAGAGGGAATAACAACAAGCAATTCCTGGCATTTAAAATTTTATGCATCCAAAATAAGATAGATGAGATCTTAGGTATTTTAAATCCTGAACCTAACAGTTCAGAACCTGTAAAAATGCAATGTCAGCAGTAATAAACTCATATGTATAGTGCTTTTTAATATCCAAAACATTTTAATATAATATATTAAGGCTGATCCTTTCCATTTCCTGGGAGTACATAAGTTAGCTTTCTTGTTTGTCTTGATCAAAGGTCAGTTGGTGGCATGGAATTCAAACCCACTACAGGTACCAGTTGTATGTGTAATAGTCAGACTATCACTCTACCTTTCTAAGTGATAGAGCTCAGCACCTCAGTGATGTTTTTCTCCCCAGTGTTGCCTGGAGCTAAGACTTGGCTATCAGTTCTTGCTGCCAAGTTTGCACTACACTTGTAATTGTGTGAGCTCTGTGGCACTCTCGAGAAAAGGCAACCCACCTACCCCATCTTGCAGCCTGCCCTTAAATTCACAAGGACACATTCCTACATGGAGTCTCTGGATATTGTAATAAGATTGTCACATGTCATTAATGCAGTTTAGTTCTGCATCCTAACTGATTGGAAAAACTGATTCAATTGCAAACTTTTTTTTTTTTTTTGGCAACTGTATGAGCATCTTCCCAAAATATATTAGAGTTGCCACTGACAGATGGTGTGAGATGGGCCCAGGGATGCTGTTGACAGATATCTTGCAATGGATCTTATTACATTGACATATCTGAAGAATTCTCATGGGAAATGTCTTCACAGGCCTGAAGGCTGACAGAACAAGATGGAGGCCCTTCAAGACAATTGCCAATAAGGAAAGACGGAAAATGGAAACAACTTTCCAGAGATAATTTAGCAATATGTATAGAGCCTTGGGAATTACCCTTTGACCTAGGATTTGTCTTCTCAAGTTTTAGCTGCAAGAGTTGCTTAACCACTTGTGGAAAGATTTTGTATGGAGATCTTCTTTGCAACATAATATATATAATAGAAGAAACTGGAAATTTCCAAAAGTCCCATAATATCAGACAGAAATACACAAGTTAATAGTTGTCCCTCCCTATCTATGGGTTCCATATCCATGAATTCAACCAATTCATATCAGAGACGTAGTTGACCTATGATGGTTACATCTGTGTTGAATATATATAGACTGCTTTTTCTTATCATTATTCCTTGAACAACACAATAAAATAATATTCGAGAAAGGTATTGGGTATTGTAAGTCATCTAGAGACAATTTAAAGTGTAGGAAGGGTGTGTGTAGGTTACAGGTAAATACTATGATATTTTACTTGTGACAATCCTTCTTAGATATCCATAGATAACTGTATATTTATATTCATACTCACTATGATTTAAAAGGCAGGATAAAGAATAATTTATTTAGGATGATCTGTTTTGTAAAAGGAAAAAAAGACTGTTGACAGTGACCATCACTGGGTAGTGTTATCACAAGTGATTTGTCATCAGTTTTGTATTTTAAGTGAACAAGAAAGCTTCTTCAGGTAATAAAAAATATGTGCTATCGAAAAGTTATGTAAACTCTAATCCATAGAAAACTTTGAATAGGAGAAAGCATTTGCTATAATCAATGCAACTGTTCAATGCTAACTTTTATATGCTAGCCTTTGTCTGTGTACATGGAATTTTTTTTTCCAGCGCTGAGAATTGAATCCAGGGTCTCACATATGCACAACCACTGAATTCTAGCCTCAACCTGGAAATATTTTTATGTATTCAGAAATCATCTACAGTTTTGTGTTCCATTTTTTACAATCTAAGTAAAAATAATACATGCAAAACCTCTGATGAATCTGGAAAAATCTCAGTGTGCATACGCTTATTTGGTCCAAAATAGATATCATATGAATTATTAATTTGTGTCCATCAGTTCTGAGTTACTGTAACAAATACCTGATTTCACCAGTTTATAAAGATAGAGAGTTTATTTTGGGTCCTAGGTTTGGAGGTCTCAACCCTTGGTCAGTTGGTTCCATTGTTTGGGGCCTGTGGGGAGACAGAAATCAAGGAGGGAATACAGAGGGCAGAAAATCACTCCCCTCTTGGTGACTGGGAAGTAGAAGAGAGGGAGAAAGGGGAACTGGGGCCCTGCAATTCCCTTCAAGAGCACAATCCCAGTGACCCCACTTCTTAAAATTCCCACCACCTTCCAACAGTACCACACTGACAACCAAGCCTTCAACCTATGGGCCTTTGGGGAACATTCCAAATCCAAACTGTAGCATAACTGAATTGTTTGACATTTGACAATCAACATATATGGGTAACTTTCCTAATCCCAAAATCTGCTTCTCCAAAACAGTTTCAACTATCACCCCGTTCTATGGCAGAAATATTACCATAGGCTTGCAATCAGGCATCTATAACTTACTATCTGAATTTAACACATTTAACAGATATTTTTTAAATACCCAAAATATCGTACAAGACATAAGATTTAAACTGAACTCACTGGAAAAAGGGAATAAATGGGCTTTAAAGAACAGTGAGTGAAAAAACATGGAACATTAGCCACAGCAGCAAAAATGATTTCGAGACAGATGCAAAAATGAAATTGAGAGAGACGGTACGACATGAGAGACTGTGCCTGAGACGTCGATTTGATGTCCATGATGACAATGACCTCCAGGGGAACTGAGTAGAGTATGAAAATTCAGTACTTAAAAATCAAAATCAGGATCGAAGCAGAAAACAAATTTACTGCCTTCCAGAAACAACGCGGAACCTGTGGTTGTGTTATAACAAGGCCTGCCTCATGCAATTCAAGTCAAAATATGACTTTCATCAGAGAATTATTTTTGTTCTTCCATGAAATAGAGCAGGAAATATGTTATGAAATTATTTGCCAAGGTCAAGAAAACATATAATCTTGATGACAGGGGGAGGGAAAATAAAAGAGAAATAACTGAACCCGTGTCTAGACCAGTGATTCTCAACTGGGGGCAACTCTGTCCCTTGGAGGACATCTGGCAATATCGGGAGACATTTTGGGTGGTCATGGTTAAGGAGGTGGAGGAGTGCTGCTGGCCTCCAAACAGTGGGGGCTGAGATGGTGTGGGTCCACAGCGCACAGAAGAGCTTCCTATAACAAAGAAACGTCATGGATGCTGAGGAGCCGGGTGCAGACAGTGACAACTGATCTGGGAAGAAATGACCAAATTCTGCTGATCTGCTCTCCAGTGGTGGTGGGGAAGGTGGCAGGTGGCTGAGGGAGGTGCTCACTTCTCCCAATTCTCCTGCACAGGCCATAGGAAGGATGGCTTCCAACTGCTGATGGCCAAAGCATTTATATAAAACTGTAAGTATGGGAAAATCTTGATTTAGCTGGAATTTATGCAGGCAAGGCACCAAGTCTCGCAGATGTTTTTCTCCCCCCTCTATACAAGGAGAAAGGAGCAAAATACAAAAGGAAAAGGCTCATTTCAGGGACATCGAAAACATGTCCGAGGGTGGCGTTCAAAGTCTCCTCAATCTCCTGTTTAGTTTTGGTTTGTTTTTTCTGGACAATGGGAATTGGGGTCCAGAATGCTTAACCCGTGATACAGCCTGACCCTCAACTGTCAGACGAACATTAAATTACTTTTGGAATAAACTGTGCTTCTTAAAGACAGGAAACCCAACTCATACTTTTCAGTAAGATTTCCAACGTCAAGAGTTGATGTGAAAAAGGTTTTCTCTGAAATAACCTGGAATCTCCCATTCCCTGGACATTTTGACTAATTGGAGTTTTCCTGTAGCTTACATTCTTTAACATAGCCTTGACATTGGCAAGTTTTACAGGAAGGGCTACTGACGGTATTTCAAATTCAACTCCAAATGTTCCCTTTCTACATTTTACCTTGGTAATGTTGGAATGCATTAAAATAAGCAGGCAACATTCCTTTGTGATCAACAAATCAAGGTGAGGGCTTTAAAAAAATCTAAATAAAACAAAAACATTCAATAGATAAAGAAGAGTTGAGAGCATCAGAAGAGAAAAGTCTGGTTCCGATTTGCTTATTCCAGTTGGGAGCTTTATGCTGCACAGCTGTGTCCATTTTGAGGCGTTTGCAGAGTCTGATTTAAGCACTTGCATGATTTTTTTACTAGGTTCAAACCACATTGAGGTCCAAGGTTTTGCCTGGATCTCCCTAATCTCATTCTGTCCGGGCTGACTTCAGCCAACACCAGCTCTTCTCTAGACTTACTTGCTAACTGACAGCCCGCAGACAGTATGGTGTCCAAGGGTGTGGGGCTGAGGGGAGGCAAAAGCCATGCTGACTCCAAAACTCCAATCACCTTTAATTAGTCAAGAAAGATCAACTGCTCCAGAATGTTCTTCTACTGAGACAGGCAGAGCCAGAAGGCCGCAGTGGGCTCCTGGGTCTGTCTGAAGATCTTGTGTTTCTCATTTACTTTCTTTGGCTTTTGTTTTTCCCACCTTTATAAATAAGGTGCTAAAAATTGCTATCCTAGTTCCTACTGGATATAGCAATGTTTTATTTAGAATATGCAGAAATGTTCCTAGTATGTCTGGAGCTGGGAGATCTCTCTGTCCCTGATTCTCTCCCTCAAGGTCGAGAATCTCCAGTATGATACAATTCTAAGAAAGTTGGATGTCAGTGAACTAGAATCTCCCTAACAGGACATCCGGTCAAGGCGTTTTTTTCCCCCCTGTGTAATAACATGGAAGAGTGAAAATAGCATCAGATTTGGTTCTCCACGGACCTGGGAGAACTGAACCTGGGTTTCAGCCACGTGACCTTAACAAAATCAATGTGCTTTTCTGAGATCCAGCTTCTTCAACGATAAAATGGTTTTATCATGAGTACCAGTATGTGGTGGGGATTAAAGTAAACCATCCAGGAAAGGGAAACAGTTGGAACTCAATGTATGTGGGTCCCATCACCTACCCTTCCCAGATGCAACACAACACTCACACACACAGACCACAGTCATTTGTGGGCCCTGTGGATGCTTTGCTGAGTGCTTCTTAGGGGAAAGAGTTGAAGCATTGAAACTGAACCAATGGGGAAGACTGAAAGTGAACAAAGGCAATTCTTAGAGCAGCTTCTGAAATAAACTTATGACAGGTCTGACTCTTTGGTTTTCCACACAGTGTTCTGAATAATGAGAACTACGGGTTCTTCATGGAGACCCTAACATTCCACAAGATCCTCAGTCATGACTGAAAAGGGACACTGTGTTCTCATGTGTTGGTTAGGACTCTTGTTGCTGGTTATATAAACTACCTCAAGCTGGTGTGTGTGTGTGTGTGTGTGTGTGTGTGTGTGTGTGTGGTGTAAGGGGATATATCAATGTGTCTTATGGAGCCAAAACTCGTGTCTACTTCTTTCTGTGTATCTATTTCATTTTTTACTTTCCCAAACACCAGCTTTTTCTTCACTTCTTAAATGACAGAAAACAACTGTCCCACAATTCTAGAGGTGGCGTTACAGGCCCAATCACTTGAAGAGCCTGGTGCAGGCAGCTGTTGCTCCCTTTCCAAACTCTTCAGAAGAGATGAGAACCCTTTAGGTACACCACCCACCTCACCTCTAATCAGCTTTGGCCAGGGGGACAGGATCCCGTTGTACCAAGATGGCTGCCGGAGGCTGTCTCTTGGGGTCCTGCAGATGCAGATAAAAGAAGAGATTTTGAAGGATGAGGGAAAGGAGGCAGCATTAGACATAGACACACCAGAGGGATCATTCCACTTTACACAGTAGGAAAGAAAGTGAGTTAATACATTTGGAAGTCGTTTTCAATAGCCAGGGGAACAATCTAAAAGAATTTTCACATATCCCACAGTTAAGCCAAAATTTTAATTAACCCAAACTTATTTTCCCCTGCATCCTCATTGTAGCCTATACAGAGGGGGTTGCCCACCTAGCCGCCTGTTCCCCTTCCTAGTTGTCAGGACTCCACATTTATTTGGGTATCTTGCTCCTTCCTGTCATAGCAGGGGATCCCAAGCCTGTATTTAGAAATCATTGAGTCTGATGGCTGCATTGTGACCCCATTTGCCTTTCTAGTGATTGGTTTAGACAGGTATGTGACAATCCTGGCCAATAAAATATGATGGGGAATTTGTTGAGAATCCTTGGGCAAAATGTTTTTCTCCCAGATGAAAAGAAACCCACAGGATCACTTTCCTTCCTTCTAGACACTTGTGCATGGGTATGATGCCAGTCTTATGACCACGAGGAGCAGAAAGATCACAGACCTTAAGATCACAGACCTTAAGTCCCCGACAGCATCATTTGAGCGACTTAGGAGGCTAACCCACCTCAGACTGCTTTACCTCCAGGATTCTTGCTATTTGATTGAAAGAAATGTTCTTATTGTTCAAGGCGGTTGAGCTGATTATTAACTTTTAGCTACTTGCATCCCCAGACATCATAACTGACACACCTCCTAATTAATACAAGTTATGAAGGCACAAGTAAGACATGCTTTAATGAGAGTCGACTTAATAGCAGGAGAATAATCCTGCAAATGCTTAAGAGAAGATGTCCCATTGGCACCATTGATATCGGTAACCAAGAGATCACAAATCACTTCTAAAGCCCCCGGAGGCTTATCAATATATAGCATTTTGCAAGCACAACCACATTATTTTTTTTAAATATTCATAAGAAGCACCTCTAAGGAATGATCTGTTTAGAGCAGCTTTTTTATGCTTCAAAGTCCTCACCCCTCTCGACAGGGAGTTGGACAAGTTTAAAGTGGTTTCATTGTGTGTTCTGCTTGCTTGAGTTTGATAAGATGTGTTCTCGTGACAGGTCTGTCCCTGAAGTGGGTGCCTGGGATGCTTTGATGTGGGCTGCGTTCGGACAGCCTAATACTTGGGGGAAAATGTGCTGAAATTGAACAAGATTGCTTTCTGCCCAGCTGTTCTCCAAAGGCCTAGACATTTTTAGCACTGAGCAAAGAAGCTTGTATTTGTTTTGACAGTCTTGGCAGGGAGAACAATGGTTGATTATCCCAGTACTTTACTAACAAATAAGACTGCCTCCAGCAGAGATAAAATATAGGTCTTGACTTGATTGCATTTCATGTCCAAGGGAATTATCTTCTATTCATTCTGATGCCCTTTTCATTATGCAGTGTAGCTTTTTCGTTCCTTATCCTTGCTCCTTAAAGTAACCCGTGACTTCCACCCTGAGAAGGCAGATTCCCTTAATCACCACGGGCATGGGGGTTTGATTATCCTGTAAAGCATGTATTTTTCACTTCTCCAATTGGATTCACCGGAAGCTATTTTTTGGTTGTTGTTGTTGTTTGCTTTTAGATCTCCGGACTGTATGGTTAGTTTGTTCTCTAATTTTCTGTCTGCTTGCTTTTGGTATTATTTATGTTGCTCCTACTATTTCAGCATATATAAGTCTTGGATTGTGCAGCATATCTATGTTTAAAAGGCTATCCTAGGTATTTTTCTTTCCCCATATAGAGGAATGTTGGACACAAAGGAACTTTTGATATTTTTAATATAAATACTTCTATTTCTCTATTCTCCACCTTCCAGAAGATTTTAAAAAGTAAATACTCTTGTAAGAATATCATATATACAGATTCACATACACAGCTCAGTGTGTTTCCAGAAACTGAACACGTTTGTGTAATTATTGTCCTTCATGCCCCCTCCCTGTCACTTCCTGCCTTTTCCCAAAGATAAGCTCTGTTCTGGCTTCGAAGCCATTGGATGCCCTGTTCCTCTTTGCAGGGTATTGTGTCTGTCTGATTCAATAGGGTTGTCGTGTGTGGTGGTGGCTTCTTCACTGTTACTGTGGCATACTATTCGTCTCATAACATCGCCACGATTTAGCAGTCACCATTTGGTTCATGCACATCTGGATGATTACACATAGCACTGGTACCACGTTTCTGTCTGTGTCTTTTGTTGAATATATGTCTGCGTTTTCCCCCCAGTTATATGGACCTAGAAGCAGAATTGCTGGGGGGTTAACTCTGCTTATCACTGTCAGCAGATGGTCCCAATTTACACTTCCACCAAAGGCTTATGAAAGTCCTCTATTAATCCACATCCTTGCCAGCACTTGGTATTATTCTCTTTTAATTACACCAGTTCTGTTAAGTGTGTGGCAGTGTCTCATGGTGGTTTTATTTTGCATATTCCTGATGATTAATGAAATTGCATATATCTTTTGCTTATTGGCATTTAGATATACTCTTCTGTGAAGTATCTTGAACAGATATATATATATATATATATATATATATACACACACACACACACACACACACATACACACACATATATATCATATGTGCACATGGCATTTGACATACACACAAACACACATATATGAATATCTTATTAATTAGTAAAATTTCTTTATATTTTACAGGAATGAGTTTTTTGTTGGTTATATGTATTGAAAATACTGTCTCCCCCTCTGTGATTGCCTTTTTACATCATCAAAGGGTCTTGACAAATAGAAAATTTGAAAGAGTTTTAAACTTACAAATATAATACAGAGAATTTCTGTACACCCTTCACTCAGCTTCCTCTAATAGCAACATATTACATAACCACAATACAATTATTGAAACCAAAAAATTAATATTGTCACAATATTGTTAACTAATCCACAGACCTTAATCGTATTTTGTTATTTTCCACTAATATCTTTTTTTCAGTTCAGGATCCAATCTAAGATTCCCACATTGTTTTAAATTGTCTTGTATCCTTAGTCTCTTCTAACTGGGGACAGTTCTTCAATCTTTGTCTTTTATAACTTTGACACTTTTGAATAGTGATTTTGTAGAATTTTCCTTATTTTGGGTTTATCTGACGTTTTCTCAAGATTACCAACACTCTTCCAATCATTAGTAACTAGAAACATACGGTTCTGGCTTAGAGTCTTTTTTTTTTTTTAAAGTCAGGTGTTTGTTGTAAAATTTACAACTTCAATACACTACCATTCACCCTTTTTAGTGTGCAGTTCTGAATTTTTGACAAACATTTACAGTTATGCAACTACTACCAAGATCAACATATAGGATAGTTCCATTCTGCCCTAAAATTCCTTCATGCCCCTTTGAGATCAACCTCTTCCCTGGCCTTACCCCTTGGCAACTACCTATTATTAATTCGTCTAGGTTTTTTGTTTTTTTGTTTTTTGTCCAGAGTTGTCATAAAGAATCATAGAATATATCGGGCTGGGGATGTGGCTCAAGTGGTAGCGCGCTCGCCTGGCATGCATGCGGCCCGGGTTCGATCCTCAGCACCACATACAAAACCAAAGATGTTATTCCGCTGAAAAAAACTAAAAAATAAATATTAAAATTCTCTCTCTCTCTCTCTTTTAAAAAAAAAGAGAATCATAGAATATAGATCCCTTTGAGTCTGACTTCACTTAACATATGTGCATTTGAGATACATTCCTATTGTTCTATCAGTAGTTTTTTTTAAATTGCTAAGATATCTACTACTGTATGGACGTACCACAATTTGTTTATTCATTCACCAGTTGATGGGCTTTTGAATTATTTCCAGCTTAGGGAAAATATGAATCAAGCTGCCATAGAAGTGTGTCCACAGTTTTTTGTGTAGACAGAAGCATTCATGGATGTCAGGTATACACCTAGGTATGGAATTGCTAGGTCATGTGATAACTGCATGTTTAACTATATATACAATTTCCAAAACATTTTTCAAATGACCATGCCATTTGACATTCTCACTAGCAATGTATGAGAATTCTAGTTGTTCCACGTCCCTGTCAGGACTTGATGCTGCTGGGTTTTTTCCATGAATAGACTGAGGTTGTTTTTGGTTTTTGTTTTTGACAAGAAAACCACTGATGTGACATTTTGCTCTTCTCAGTTCATCATATCTGAATATACATAATATTGAAATTATTACTTCAATATTTTGATTAAGTGGTGTGTACTAGAATTCTCTATAGCAAAGTTACTATTTTTACCTTGGCAACTATTAAGTGCCCTGTAGGGAGATTCTCTGAGACTATACAAATATCCTAGTTCTCATTACAGTTTCACACACTAATTTTACCATCTCTTGTTGACTGTTGCCTGCAGTGACTATTACTCCATTGTTGTCTAGTGGGTATTCTCCATAACTGTATTCCCAAGTGTGTTAATTGGAATTCTGCTCTGATGAAGTACTATCCTTTCATTCTCACTTATTTATTCAGTTATATCAATATAGACCCTTGGGTATTTATTTTATTCTATGGTTTATAACCTACTTCTTTCATATTTATTTTGTTGCTCAACTTGCCCCAGATTTAACCATTGGCTGCTCTGTCAGGTTGGTCCCTATTAACGTCAGCTATCATTTTCTGGATACTTTCTTACTTTCTGATCTCCCAAGATTTTCCAGGTTCATCTTGTATTTTCCCTTTCCAGGACCTGGTGTCAATCATTTTCCCAGGGATCCCCAGTTTTTATCATAGGATGATAGGTAATAGAAACCAATATCTTGGACTAAGGGTGCTCATTGTTACTGGGTATCATTGTTTCTAAGCTTCTCCAGCAGGAAAACTAGGGGTCTGGCGTTGTGCCTCAGAGGTAGAGCGCTCACCTAGCATGCATGAGGCACTGGGTTCGGTCCTCAGCAACAAAATTTTTTTTTTTAAAAATTGGGAAAACTAGGAAGTATGTGAAGTGTGTGAGAAGATGTGCAGCACACACACACACATTTATTTCTACTCCTATGCCTTCTGGATGAATTTATATTAAAAACCATGAAAAATAAATAAAATAAAAGTCATGAAAAAAATAAATTAAAAAAAGTCATGAATTCATACTTTATTCTCTAATCCAATTTACTGCATGGCTCCTTTGATTCTTCAGTTACCATCATCTTTTATCTTCTTTCTTTGATATTGAAAAAGCTGGCTTCATTATCTACAATAGATTTATTTATTTGCATGAACTAGTATACACATAAAAATAATTTCAGAATTGCTCACCCATGCCCTTTATGAAAAACAACTTAACTTCACTAGTGTATAATAGTTCCATAGTTCTTTTACCTATAGTTTTACAATATGTAACTAGGATCTGATTTTCTAAAGTGATTTAGTTAGTTTTTTCTTCTCCCAACATGTCAGTTGGTTATGTTACTCAAGAAGTTGCTAATCTTGTTAGTTGTTAGTTATATTTATCTATCCCCCTGGAACTGGTTTTTGTAAACTTTTATTGCAATATCATATACAAAGAGAAAACGTATCAGATGGCTTGCCAATGCAGATCCATGGGGAACACCTAGTGCACAACATGGTGTATTTCCACAGACTCTACAGTCCCAGGAACCAGCACCTCTGAAGCCCTGTCCTACACACTTCAACCACTACCCACTCCTTATGGTCACCATCGTAATAATTTTCAGGGGTGATGGATGTGGGATGCTTTCTTGACTCTGCCTGGAGAAACTGTTAACCCAGAGTTTCTGTGAGTGTGCCACAGATGGCTTACCAGTGAAGATCCATGGGGAGCACTCAATGAATCGGAATCGCTGGGTGTGGACTGCGTCTGTATTTCTAACCTGCTCTCCAGGTGATCCCTCCACCCACCGGGGTTTAACCGCACAGCTCTCGCGGCTCCTTTGAATTATGGCAAAGCTCCACCATCTCAAGTACCAAAAGACAGTCTCACGCCACTTTCTCAGAGAAATGCAGGGAGAACCAGTGTTCATAGCTCACCGGGCGGCCATCTGGGCTGCCCATTTAAGTCACGGTTTATCTAGAAAGGAGACAGTTGACAATTAAGATTCTCCACCCACACAGAAGGGACTGGCAGGACGATGGGACACAATATAATTTTTTTTTTTTTCATTTCACAAATTGTCCTGGGGTTTTCATGACTTATCTACAAGGGTCCCTTTCTCTTGTGACTATCGGAGAGATCTTTCTCCCATCTCTGAATTCCTTGTGCATCCCAAGAAGCAGGGCCAAACCCAGGGGTGGGAATGTCACGGGCTCTAGTGCCTCTGGATTTACTGAACTCCTGCCGCTAAGCCAGCCAGCTGCGGCTCCTGCATCCTGTGTATCCTGCCTGTTCCTCACATGCCCGCTCACTCTTTTACCCAACGCTACCAGTAGAGCACAGTGACACAGACTCACACAGGTTAACAGCTGCCAAGAGGTACCTGGGGACGTGTGAATTCGGGGCTGTCACCTTGTTCCTCATTTAGGCAGCTGGCCAGCACCTGGGAGATTTTTCTGGATTTACCAAACACACATCTGAAGCTGAGAGAAGGGAGAGGCTGGTGGGAACAGGGAACGGAGCTGAGCCCTGTGGAGAGAAGGCTTTGGGAGCAGCAGGCCTAGACTTAGAACCCATGCCTGCTACTTCCTGTGTTACTGTGGGCAAGTCACTTAACCTCCCTGAGCCTTTCTTCTGTTATCTTTAAAAGAGGAGACTTTGATCTATTCTTTGCAGGTTTGTGTAGTGTATTAAAGGAAACAATGTTAAAAGTAGCTGTTAAAATTATGTTATATAATAAGCTTTCATTTGTGTCATGGCCATTTTCCTAACATGAAAAACCTGCTTGGCAAGTTACCTAATTGCTCAGTGTCTCGGTTTCCTCATCTGTAAAGCAGGGACAATAATAGTATCTCACAGGGCGGTTATGAAGATTCAGTGAGTTAATCTCTGCCAGACGCTATAGAGCAGCGTTAAGCACATAGACAGAAACAGGACTGGTCTATGACATGCCAACTTAGGTTCACACTCATTTAGAGCCACCGGAGAGTTAAGAGGAGGCTGGAAATGTGGGATCCAAGATTGGTCCGATTTCCCAGGAGACAAAACAAATAACTGCTCTCTAAGTAGGTGCTGCTCTAACATA
Organism: Marmota marmota marmota; assembly: GCF_001458135.2. Lineage (NCBI taxonomy): Eukaryota > Metazoa > Chordata > Mammalia > Rodentia > Sciuridae > Marmota > Marmota marmota. The sequence goes on along the minus strand of NW_026000174.1, from coordinate 46,292,249 downwards.
GACTGGGTGGCTTATAAATGATGGTACTTTATTTCTTACCTGCTATAAGGCTGCAAGTCCACGACTGGGGTGCCAGCATGGTTGGTTCTGGTGAGGACCCTCTTCCAGGCTGCCGACTGCCTACCCGCTTCTCCTTGTGTCTTCACAACAGAGCTCAGGAGCATGGGTAGGGGGTCCTCTTATAAGGACCCTAATCCTCCAGGGCTGGGGGTGTAGCTCACTAGTAGATCACCTGTTTAGCATGCCAGCACCAAAAAGTGGAGAGAGAGAGAGAGAGAGAGAGAGAGAGAAAGGGACAGTATTTCATTCATGAGGACTCCACCCTTAGGACCTTAGCACAACCCGTACCCCTCCCCACCCCCAGGCTCCACCTCCCAATGTCACTCATCTGGGATTGAATTAAATTTAGGATTTGGGGACACAAACCTCCAGTTCAGAACATGACCTTCTGGTTGCAGACCCGCTCTCCCCTCCTCTCTGGAACGAGGGAGCCTTTTCTTACAGAGGGGTCCCTGCTTTCTCCTTCTTTTCCTACATGAATTCAAGCACGCAGACAAATCATATTAATTATCTACTGCTATCTAATAAATTACCCTCAGAACTTAGTGGTTTAAAGCAAACATTTATTACCTACATTTTCTTGGGGGCCAGGAGTCTGGGAAGAGCTGGGCCCCGTGGCTGTGCTCGGGCTGTCTCAGGAGACAGTGGCCAAGGTTTGGCTGGGGCTGCGGTCATCTGGAGACTTGACGGGCCAATGGAGCCGTTCCCAGGACAGTTGCTCATCCGTCTGCAGGCAGGAAGCCTCTGCTCCTGACCCTGTGAGTCTCTCTGTAGGTTGCTGGAATCATCATACAGCATGGTGGCTGGCTTCCCCCAGAGCAAGATGGAAGAGCCACAGAAACGACAGTATATTTGTTTTTTACCACCCAACCTCAAAATTAAAACATCATCATTTCTGCAACAGCCTGTTCTCTGGAAGCCAGCCATTAAGGCCAACCCTCATTCCAGGAGAGGAGAAGTAGGCATATTTGAAAATCAGGATGCCACCATGATAGATCCTCCATAGGTTAGGGAAGGAGGTCACTTCCCAAATGAGCCTTCTCTGTGTCTCTTTGATTACCCAGCTGATCCCTCCTGGAAAGAGATTAGAAATTTCAAATTCTCAGCATAGTTGAAAATAGGACCAGAAATAAAACAGAAAATAGTGAGGGTTCACAACTTCCCCAGGCGAGGCCCCTGGCTGGGCCTTAGGAGGAGGGGAGAGAGACAGAAAGAGGAAGTCACACTGAAACAGGAAGAGGCCTCACTCCCCGCGGTGCCTTCCAGGCCCTTTCCTCTCCCAGAACTTATTCGCAATAAGTGGGTGAAGAATCCTGTAACTACAGCAAATGGTGGCACAGGAGGAGGGTGCCCACCCAGCCTTGCGGAAAGGGGGCCTCCCTGGGAGTAAACCGTGCTGGGGTGTGGACAGGGGCCTAGTGTAGTGTTCACACCCCCAGGAGCAACACCACAGCCCGAAGGAGGGTCCAGGGCATTCCTGAGCTGGGAACACTTCCACGTGCTGGAGCAGAGAAGGGGGCAGTTTCCTCTCCAAGGCTTGAGAGCAGGGGCTACAGGCCCCAGGAGCCAGGATCTAGAAGTTCTTTCTGGACAGGCACAAGTTGTTTCTGGACCACCTTCTGCAGAGTACACGGACCCCACTCCTGTCCCCCGGTGAGGGGCAGGTGCTCTATTCTGAGAGCAGGGGTGGGAGTAAGAGCCCGGCCTTCTCAGACCAGGAGGCAGGCCTCACCGCCTTCCCCACCCCAGCCCTGCACCGCCAGCAGCCCTCAGAGCTTGTGGAAAGCAAACCCAGCTCCTCCCAGGTTCTCTGGCGCCCTTTCAGGCATGGAGCTGGGGTGGGCTCCCAAGCCCCATTACTAGAGCTCAGAGACTCTTCCATGATTCCAAAAACACATTTTTCCCGGCAACACAAGAAAACATGCTGCTTCCTAGGATCTCCCCACTGGAATTATCCATGGAACATGCAGAACGTTAACAGAAAAGCAGTTTTCTCTTGGAAACACATGGAAAACAGTTTGTTTGCTTGGAAGAAAATCATAACTTGTTGTCTCCCCCCAGCCCCAGAGGAAAATTAAGACGCTCACATATTTAGTCTTTTCAATCCCTTGTTTGTCTGGAGCTTTTGAATCAAAATGCAAGCCTGAGGAGAAAAGTGCTTGTGGATGAAGAGGCAATTTTAGTTGAAAGTGAGTCCCACGGGCAAAACTCTAGGGATTCTGAACTCAAATCGCCCACTCAGGGTCTGTAAGACAAGGATGGGGAGCCAGGCACAGTGGGGCCCACCTGTCATCCCAGCAGCTCGGGAGGCTGATACAGGAGGATCATGAGTTCAAAACCAGCCTCAGCAAAAGTGAGGCCCTAAGCAACTCAGTGAGACCCTGTCTTTAAATAAAATATAAAAAAGGGCTGGAGATATGGCTCAGTGGTAAAGCACCCCTGAGTTCAATCCCCAGTACCAAAAAAAAAAAAAAAAAAAACCAAGAAAGAAAGAATGGTGTTTTGGGCCACAAAGCCAAACGACACATCTTTCACAGAAGGGAGGATGGCATTGGTGTGTGTGTGTGTGTGTGTGTGTGTGTTTTAAAGACGAGGTAGTCAGTCAATAGATAATGGCAAAGTGTGAAAAATCCTATCGTAATCTCCAAAGCAGGCTTGAGGTAATCCTTCCTTTGGAGACCTGCTCTTCCCAGTCAGGACAAAAACAAAAGAAAATGGCCCACATTTCATTTTGTTCACTGGTCCAGAAAATGGGCCACGGAAGATAAGTCGGAACGGTTGTTGGAGGTGAATGCCAGCAGCTAGGAGGTGGTCACTGGGGGTTTCTTCCTCCTAAGAACATCCTCAGCCTGGAGCCTGCCCCTGGGAGAGGCGGGGGCGGGGACCCCCCTCGCCCACAGCTGCCTTCCTCCTCCCACTTCAAAAAGCTTTCGGAGGCTTCTTTCTTGGCAACATGAAGATCTATGTGCGGGGCTTCTGGAATCCGTTCTGAATGGTGATTTATGCTAAGTGGTTCACAGCCCCTCCCCCCACCCAGGATTCTTCCAGAGAGCATTTAGCTGATTTGGAAAAAGTGTATCAAATCCCCCAGAGAACTGTGTGCTTCTTAACTGTGGATGAGTGTCATTCTGATCATTCTCTACATGCTCAAAGCTTTACAAACTGAATCCCGAGAATGCACCAAAAAGAAAAAGAAAGAAAAAAAAACCCCAAACCAAACAAAACTAAAAACTGCTTGCTAACCTCTGAAGGGAAAACTGGTTACCCTTGAGGACAAGCTCGGTGTGGGTGAAGGAGATGGAGATCGATTCTCTGGGTGGGTCGTTTGAATAGCCTCGTGGGTATATCCAGAAGTAGGACTTAAATGAGCCAAATTCATCACACCCTCCTCCTTTCAAAACACCTTACTAAGCACCTAATATGTGCCAAGAGCTTGGCTCGGTGCTTGTGAAAATTTACAAAAATGTAGCCAGTGAATCTTGAGCAAAGGAAGAACATGAGGCGAGCTGCACCTTTCCTCTTGATTTCTGCCAGTGACACTTTCTAAATGGCGACCCAGGAAATAGATCCCAACCGACAGCCGGAGTCTCGTGGGTGGAGTGACAGACTTCAGAGGCAGGTTGCCGCATGAGGGTTCTCTTCAGTCTTTGACCAGATAAAAGCTTGCACGGTGCACAGGACTCTGCACTGGCTGGCAGAGAACAGCTACCAAGGGACTGTAAGCTGGAGGGATTCTTGAGGTTCCACAGAGATGGAAGACATTGGATCTGTGGCAGCCGCAGTTTAGCCATCTCACTGAAGACTCTCAGCATTCAGCTGAGACTCACGAAGGCCAATCCTCACTCTTGGCCTGCCATTCGGGCCACCCTTGACCCACTGTAACAACTTGATCCTCAGCAGGATCAAGTTGAGCCTTGATACCTGGATCGCTAAAGCAATGCTCAACACTCAAAATTGAGACAACATACTCCAGGTTCAACATTATAGCATTCCAATGTCCAGCATTCAATAAAAAAATTACTAGACACATAAAGTGGCAGAAAATATGACCTATAACCAGGAGAATAATAAATTCTAGTAAAAAGAGAATTTTTCCCAGAAATGACACATGTGGGCAACAGAAAATATGTTAAAGCATCCATAACAAAAATTCAAGGCTTAAAAGAAAAAGATGGCCATCGATACCTTAAAGGAGAAAGACTTCAAAAAGAGGCAACTGGAAATTACAGAACCGAAATATACGATCTATGAAGTGAAAAATTCATTCTATGCCTTTCACTTTGGATTGGACCCTGCAGAAGAAAAGATCAGTGAACTTGAAAACAGGTCAATAGCAATGATCTCAACTGAAGCAGAGAGAACAAAGAGGGACTAAGAAAACGAACAAAGGCTCAATAACCTTGGCAAAGCCTCAGGCAGTATAATAAATGTGTCTGTGGATTCCAAATAGGAATGAGGGGGGAAATGAGACTGGGAGGAAAATGGAAGAAATAACGGCCATTTTCCCCCCAAGAGGTCCACGTGTTAGAGGTGGGTTCCATAGATGTGCTACTGGAGGTGGTGGGAACGTTACGAGGTGGGCTTAGTGGGAGGTGTTCAGGTCATTGGAGGTGTCCTTGAAGGGATTTGTGGGACCCAGACTCTTACTCTCTCTTTCTTGCTTCCTCACCATGAGGTGAGTGGCTTTGCTCAGCCATGTACTCCCTCAATGATGAGCCACTTTGAGACAAGCCCCAAAGCAACAGACCAGTCAAGCATGGTCTGAAGCCTTCAAAACTACGAGTGAAAAATAAACCTTTTCTCTTTATAAGTTGATTGTTTCAGGTATTTGTTATAGTCATGAAAACTTGACTAACTTAACCATCAACTATAAGTAAAGGCCGTTAGACTTGAATAGCCACTTCTCAACAAAGACATAGAAGTAGTCAGTAAGCATGTGAAGAAGGTCTCAACATCATTAGTCATTAGGAAGAAGTAAACTAAAAAAAGGAGATTAAAACTACAATGATATACCACTACAGAGCTACTAGTGTGACTAAAATTAAAAAGTGTGATAATACTAAGTGTTGGTGAAGTGGAGGAATAAGTGGAACTCTCACACATTACTGGTAAGTGTGTTAAATGATACAAGCATTGTTACTAAAGAGGGAAAAACCAAGTCTTTCTATACTCTTATAATACTTCAAAGCTGACACCAAATGTGTGGCTTTTTTTACACTAACAAAAATTCTCCAACTCTCTAGACACCAAGTGGTTGTCCTGCAACTCAATTAAACCCTGAAGCTGTTTATACTCCACAGGTTAAAGGCTCAGTCCAACAGACTGCAGCCACTTCAGATGCCAATTACAAATTTCCACTTGTCACCTATATTTCTGGTCAACTAGTTTCAAAAAGTGAGGTTCCTATAGCCCAACCCCTTCCTTAGAATCAATAATCTACTAGAGTAGCTCACCAAACTCAGGGAAGTACTCACACTGACAGCCAGATGAAGAGACACATAGGCTGGGTCTGAGGGAAACCCAAGGGTAGGTGTTTCTGTCCTGTGGAGTTGGGATGAGCCACTCCTGGCACAGGGATGTGCTCACCAACCTGCAAGCCCTTTGAACTCTGGGTTTGGGGACATTCATCTAGGCTTCATCACAGAGGCATGAACAATCATTAACTCAACCTCCACTTGCTCTCCCTTCTCCAGAGGTGGGGAGTGAGGCTGAAGATTCTAGGCTTCCAGTTGTGGCTCGCTCCTTCCAGTGACCAGCCCCCATCCTGAAACCAGCCAGGACCCCACCGAGAGTCACCTCATTAATGAGAGATGCTCCTGTCCTTTAGGAGACAGCAAGGGATTTATTAGGTTTGTGTCAGGAACCAGTGTAAAAGAACAAATATTAAAATGAAAGATGTTCCTAGCATCCTATCACTCAGGAAATTGCGAGGGTTTTAGGAGCTCTGTGTCGGGGATCTGAAGATAAGAGCAGGCATATTTTTATTATTAGTTTTTTATGAAATTAAATATGCATCTACTCTGACCCAGCATTTCCACTCTTAGGTGTTTACCCAAGAGGAACAAAAACACATATCCACACAGAGACTTCCACGTGATGTTTGTAGGAGCTTTATTTCCAATGGCCCTAAAGTGGAGACAATTCAAATGTCCATCAGTAGGAAAACGAATGGAAAAAATGTCAGCCCTATTCAGACAAATGGAGGACCACTCGGCAATAACAAAGAACCACAGACCTAAAAGAACCTCCAGCATATTACGCTAAAAGAAAGAGGATGGTACCCAAAGAGCCCATTATCTATTCAGGTGCAGCAGTGCACACCTGTAATTCCAGTGACCTGGGAGGCTGAAGCAGGAGGATCATGAGTTCAAAGTCAGCCTCAGCAACTGACTGAGGCCCTAAGCAACTTAGCAAGATCCTGTCTCAAAATAAAAAAAATAAAAAGGGCTGGGGATGTGGCTTAGTGGTTAAGCGCCCCTGGGTTAAATCCCCAGAACCAAACCAAACCAAACCAAACCAAACCAAAACAGCCCATTTTCTATAAATTCATTTGTACATAATATCACAACAGCAGTTACTGAAGGCTGAGGGTAAAGATTGACAGGGAAGAAAAACTTTGGGGTGATGGAAATACTTTGTATCTCGTTTCAGGTGTGGGTTACTCAGGTACATGTACCTGTTCAACTCTATCAATCTGTGCAAATGAGATCTGGGCATTTCCTCAAAAACAAATAAACAAAACAGAAGACAACAAACAAAACCCACATAGTATGATGATTCAGTCCTTGGTGTCAGATAGACCTGGGTTCAAGTTCAGCCTGCCATGGAGTGGTACCCTGACGTTGGTCAAAGTGTTCTCCTTTAAATTCAGTCTCCTCAGCATAAAAAGGGGAGCGAGAATTAAGTAGAATAACTTATGAAATAAGAGTGTAACACGTGCCCAATAAACTGTGGTATAATTTTATTATATAATAACCAAAATGATACGTGACCTTGTATAAAAATCATATAATTATAAAGAAAGAAAATAACCACATAATCCCATCCAGAGATAATCACTGTGAACCTTTAGGTATATTTCCTTGTATTTACATATGTACCGTTTTTTTCTATTCGTGTAGAGTTCATAATGAATATGCAATGTTGCTTTCTTGTGTACTCTTATATCATTAGAAAGACTTATAAGCAAAAACATTAAAAAACAAGGTTGGTAACTCCAGGGAATCTGTCTGTCTCTACCCTTGCCCCTTACAGACTGCCCACGGTGAGCTTATATACTGTTATTTTTTTTTCCTGTGCAGAGTGAGTTTTTAAAAAGCAAATCTGATGGGACTTTGCAAACCTCCAACAGAGTGCACTGCCCTTACCATAGATTCAGCTTGGCATGTGACAGGCCCTGTTGGACTGGGGGTGGGTGATCTGGACCATCCTGGCCGAATGGCTCTCCCTGCAGATGCAGGTCTGAGGCTCCACTTGAAGGCTCTTCTCTGTGTGTCACTCATCCTTCCTTTTAGGACCTCTGGGTTGGCTGCCGTGTGCTCTCCTCGTGGCTGTGGCTCATGGAGGCGCATGGAACCCCCAACACCTGACACCTAAGCTCCTTAAATGCTCTTTGGATGGTCACACTAACCCTTCTACCAGGCCTTTTGGGCAAGCCAGAGCCAACAGGGAGAGAAGCTGTCCTTACTCTGGCCATCGCAAGGTTGAGGCTGCAGAGAGAGGTGAGGAACCGGGATGTGTGGGTCATCTACTCTAACCCTCTGCCCCAGGCCGACTGACGGCTCCCCCGAGGGATCACACAATCCCCCTCCCGCCTTCCCACCCTCTCTCTGCACACTGCCCACATGTCCCTCAGCCTGGACTCTCTCTTGGTCCTTCTGGAGTCAGGGTGAGGCCAGGTGTCCCTGCTCTGTGCTGCCATATGCTCTGCACCTCCCTGTCACAGCTCCTGCTGATGCTTTGTCCTCAGGTTCCCCTGTCCTTACCTCTTGAAGGTGGAGGTGAGCTTGTCCTTGATGTGGGAGGTGAGGAGGGAGAAATTTGGTTCCTGTGAACAATCTTTAGTTTCTGGAAATGGAGTCCTGGGTATGTCACGCTTTGAGCTGAAAACCTTGGGAAGCGCAGGTGGGTAAAGCTCGCCCTTTCTTTGAGTCATAGACAGAAACTAAAACCTAGTGGGTGTCTATGGTCTTGGCCTGCTCACATACCTTTGGCACCAGTCCCCTTCTTAATAAGGCAGATGCTCTCTGGGGAATCATTCCCCACACAATGCATATAGGCTTCTGACCCTTGGGTTCTGCGTCTCCTGCCTTGTGTCCCCTGTCACCTGCGGGGACCAACGTTGACCTCATCAGATCTTCTCCCTCAGCACTTTGAACCAGGTGGAGCAGGTTGATGGGAAAATCATCCTTACAGAGGCTGTTTTGTTTGCGTAACTCCATTTTATTAATGTCTGCTACCCAGATTCCCAGAGATCCTGGGGTTCTTATTTAGTTTTTTCCCACAAATCTGCATACTGTCATATGTACTTTCAGTAAGTCCCTGCACTTTGTTTTTATTAAATGTACCAGAGTCGATTTTTTTAATTTGTTTTAATTAGTTACACATGACAGTACAATGATCTTGACATATCATACATTTGAATCAGATGGGATATAATTTCTCATTTTTCTGAGTGTACAGGTTGCAGAATTACATTGGTCATGCAGTCACGTATATACCCACAGCAATAATAATGTCTATTTTATTCTGCTGTCCTTCCAGAGTCGATTTCTATTACTTACTAAGATAAACCAACCCGCCACGGCTGATACCCCAACCAGGCGCTCAGCAACTTCAGACTCTGCCTCATGCTTTTCTCCTTCTGTTCTACCAGGAAATAGGTAGAAAGTTTGCCAGTTCTTATTTTGGATGAATTTGGCCTATGAGCTGTTGTAAAGTTCATTTTAAAAGAAAAATCCCTGGATAGTTCAAAAATGTCAGTCTCTGAGCATCTCTCTGTTCTTTGCAAAGGAGGGAGAGAAACTTCCTGTGGCTACTGAGTACCAGGTCCTGCAGGTTAAAAAGTTGCCCTTGTAATTACACTACAGAGTGTTATGGTTGGATGTGAGGTGTCCCCCAATGTCCCCAAAAGAAAGCCCAGAGAAGAAATGATTGAGTTACGAGAGCCTTAACCCAATCAGTGGATTAATCGCCTGATGGAATTAATTGCGTGGTAACTGAAGGCGGGGGTGAGGCTGGAGGAGGCGGGGCATTGGGGGCGTGGCTTTGGGGTATATATTTGTGTCTGGCAAGTGGAGTCTCTCTCTGCTTCCTGATCATCATGTGGGCTGTTTCCCTCTACCACACACTCTGCCAAGATGTTCAGCCTCAACTCAAGCCCCGAGGAATGGAGCCTGCTATCTGTGGACCTCTGAAACCCCATAAGTTCCCAAATAAACTTTTCCTCCCCTAAAATTATTCTGGTCAGAATCTTTTAGCCACAGCGGTGAAAAAGCGGACTAAAACACAGAGCTGGTCTTTGGAGAATTCTTAGAGCTTGAGGAACAGACTTGGTGGAAATTACCAGGGTTGGTGGGCTACAAAGGGGTATGGAAGCTGCCATTTTTTATGTCCAAATAAATCCTCTACTATTTATCTGCCTGTTATCTATCATCATCATCTATCTTCTATCTACCCATCTGTCATCTATCTTTTACCTATGACTGTCATCTTTTCTCTATCATTATTTCAACCTTCTATGATCATCTACGTGTGTGTCGGTCATCTGTTATCTATCATCTCTCTTCATCTTCTATGTACCTATCACCTATATATCTTCTACCTATGTGTCTATCATCTGTCTCCTGTCTGTCTGTCTGTCTGTCATCTGTCATCATCCAATGGCTAGACCTGAATGAACTTTCACAAGCCCTAGGCATCTTGGCATTGCATGTCAGCTAGCCAGCTGCAGCCAGCTACACTAACATGGTGGTTGGTTTGCTCACCAAACAGAGAGCCTGGGGCACAGCTCACTGTGGGCTGCTCCTCACTTTGGGATTAATCTCCCCCTGGCTGAGTAATGCTGGAAAACAAAAGCATTCATCCTGCCGGTTCCTGCATGCCAGAAACTTACTATATCCACAGAAAAACAGATTATGAAATCCTGTCCTAATTTGGGACACATGACACCTCTAGTTTATTCTGAATTGTCCCTCTATGCTAATTCTTCTTTTCTTTTCTAATTTGTCATATGAGAAAAATTAAATTAGCCTGAACATGTAGCAGCAGACTCTCCCGATTTGAGCTTCTCTCTTCCTTCCCTGAGGCGTTTAATCAGTTCTGGTTTTTGGACTACATTTGTTTGGCAAGTCAAAGAGAAGATAACAAGATTCGGGGCTGGGGGAGGCAGTTTTTTAAAGATAGAATTACAAAAGGAGCTGCCATCTGAGGTCTCAAATTAGGATGGAAAGCACATTCTCTATAGCTATATCTTACCATAATTGAAAGTTTAAAACAGAGTGGATTTGATTTGAATCAAGAGGCTGCAATTAAATTTATTTTTCTAAGAAGTGCTCTCTTAGTCTATAATGCAGCCTTAATGGCTACTTTTCCCAACTAACTTGGAGAAAAGCGTATATTTCATTGTGAATATATTTTATTTGAAGGAGTGTATTTCATTTTAATATAAGGATTTTTGAGAGGCAACAAGGTACCATGGGAAATGCATTGGATTTTGGAGGACCCGGATCCTGGCTCCTCTTGCTGCATAGAACCCTTACTGGTCTGATCCTCTGTTTCTTCTTCCCTAAATTAAAAACCTCTGTCCACCCTGCCTAACTTACAGGGCCACCATGCTCAACAAAAGGCAAGGAGTTTCATAAATGTGATAGACTCACAGGAATGTCAGTGGGGAGAGAGTCCACCACTCCCAACAGCCACCACACCAACTCCCACATCGACAGGTTCAGGAAACCAAGCTGATCTGGAACCAAAGCCCCTGAGCCAACCAAGATGGACTTCCTGACTCCGGCTCCTGATGCACTTCACAGTGTATACAGTGGAGGCTATGCTGGCTCAGATTTCTGGAGGGCTTTCGGCATTCTCCAGAAATATTAATTGACTGTGCACCGTTGGCCCAGATTCACCTGTCTAGGAACCCATCTGCCAAGGGGTCTGCCCAAGATCCTAAGAAATAAACACCATTGTTACTGATTCCTCCCGACGCCCAAGTTCTTGGTTCATTATAGATATTAATTCATTTAATCCTCACGATGACCCTCTGAGGCTTTTATCCCCACTTCATATGTGATGAAACTGAGGCCCAGAGAGGCTAAGTAAGCTGCCCAGATGACCCAGCTGTCACCTGAAGTTGTGCCGTGCGGTTCCAGATCCTGTGTGTTCACCTCCCACGCAGGTGCAGTACCAAGTTGTGCAGAGACTGATGCTCATACAATTTTAAAGAGCCTCCTTAAATAACAGAAAATTACAAATACAACTCAGGCACAAAAAAATGAATATTGATTTATAGTGAGAAAAGAAACTACAAAAGCTACAAATTTTAAGCAGCTGACAAATACCACAAGCATCACAAAATTCAGAGAAAGAACAATGTTTTTATTAACTTACTGTCTGATGTGTTTTTATAATACTTTTTCCCCATTTTGGAGGGTGTGCTGCCTACGCTTTGATCACTTCTTATTCATATGACACTTATTTTGAAACATTTTTTTAATAAAGAAAACAGGAAGATAGTGCAGTCTTCCCAACAGCATCGGTAAATCGAAATTTGTTTTTTATTATTGATAGCCGTGATGCATAAAACATGCCGCTTTGTACAGACACAGACTTGCTGTTTGAGGTACTGCTACAGGTTTGGCCCTGCAAAGACAGAAATCCTGATACATTCTATTCTCTACATTTCCCATCAAAAAGGAAAAAACCCACACGGTCCATTTATAGTTTTGTATGCTGCATTATTAAGTATGTTTCTGGCAAAGTTTGATGAGAATCAAAACCTGGCCATACCTTTGACAATTGGAAGAACGTTCCGCGGATTAGCTCCGGGTGCCTTACCTTTCAAACTACTCTCCTCCACCCCCACACAATTCCGTACTTGCTGTCCTTGGATGTGTTTTCACTGAAGCATGACTTATGGTCCTCTACCTTTGTAGGAGTATTTCTGGAAGCCTCTTTTATGCTGTGCACCTAGCCTTTACTCACCACATCCCACAAAAGCAAGTTAGATTATATTCCCCTGGAAAGGAGGCTGGACCGGAAATATGGGCTTCTTTAGCTCTCTGCATTTACAAAACTGTAAAAGACTGGTGCTCTCACAACTTGCTTTTAAGGATAAGGAAATGGGTGAGCTCAAATGGCTATCAGTTCAGGTCTGGTTAGATTATGTCATGTTATAGAAGAGACTCCTTTGCAGGTCTTAGGAAAAATGAAGCTAACATCTAGACGTGGGTTAGGAAAGGTATTATTCGCCCTATGATAAAGAAGAACATACAAGGGAAATATGGGTAGTATGATTCTGTTTGTATATTTACAGTCTGCCATATTGAATGACCCGGCACCATGATACAACACCTGTAATCCCAGTGACCTGGGACACAGACAGATGATCACAAGTTCAAGTATAGATTGGGGAAAATATAATTTAGAAAAGGGCTAGGGATGTAGCTCAGTGGTAGAGTGCTTGTGAGGCCCTGGATTCAATCCCAGTAACACACACACACACACACACACACACACATACACACACGGTATATTTTTAAGTGCATGGACCTATTTTGGAAGCATATTCAAGGAACTGTGAGGAGTGATTGACTCTGAGGAGTTTGTACTGAGACTTTGGAGATAAGAAGGGAAAGTTTTAATTTTCACTTTCTACCTTTTGGTCCCTTGAATTGTTTGATGTTGAATATATATTATTAGTATATGTACTCATTTGCAGGTGACAGGACTCCAACTCAAAACAGATTAAGAAAAGAAGTCATTATAACCTTTTTGACCCAGAGCATCAGGTAGGGCTACATCCAGGTGCTCAGAAGTTACCAGCATTTTGCCTTTACAATCTCTTGGCTCATCTTCCTTCCTCTCTCGTTTTATCCACAGACAGGCTCTCCCTTTACAATGGCAAATGGCTCCCAGCCACTCCAGACTTGAACTTTGATCAGTTCAGGGACCCCAGCCCTATCCAGTGGCACATACCTGTATTCCCAGTTTCTTGGATGATGAATGCAGGAGAATCACAAGTTTGAGGTCAGTTTGGGCAACTTAGACTCTGTCAAAAGAAATTATAAAAAGGGCTGGGAGTGTAGTTCAGTGGTAGAGCACTTGCCTAGCCTGCGCAAGGCCCTTGGTTCAATCCTAGCACATAAGAGAGGGTGGGGGGAGTGGGGCAGAGAGGGAGAGGGAGAGAGAATAGAGAGCATTTTTCCTAAAGCTTCCAGGGAGAGTCACAGGTAGACTGGCTCTGGCTACAAGTCCATCCCCGAACCATCACTGAGGCCATAAGAGATGGCCTGGGTGAGTGACTGGCGAGACCTCGTGGTCACCCTGGGCCTGATGGTGAGGCTGGCTCCACACAAGCCACGTGGGCTGAGGGTTGCCAGAGAGGGAGGGGGGATTCCAGCAAGGAAGATGAGGAGCTGTCTCCTAAGATAAGGAATAGGTCACCGTGGAGTAAGAACGGCCACCTGGCACATACTTTCCATTCTCAGTTGTAATGGGAGAGAAATTTTGAAAGAAACAGCAAAGAGGGGAAAATCTCAGAGCAAGTCAAAAACTCACTCTTGCTAGCAAAGCAGAATAAAAACTATGGATGGTAACAATTGAGCCCAGAGCAGAGAACATTCCTTTCTGCTCTCTTTCAAAAGAACCTCAGGTTGCGTTTGTTTGCTGGAAAAAATAAGTTGATTGAAAAATTAATAGTAAATGATGGGTTGAATCTTAAAATTGATAGTATCTCCATGAAATGGGGAGTAAGCAGTCACTGCAGTGATACGGCAGATGAACATTGACATGGAAAACATTTTTCACAATTGCTTTGTGGGAAAAAATACAGGTTGCAAAACCATGTTTGTAAAATGATCTCACTTTTATTTTTTAAATGTGTGTTTGTGAGATCATATAGTAAAAGATTCAAAATGATGGTGCCAGGATTTTATCAGCAGCTTTTCTGGATGGATACATTATGAAAGGCTTTTATTTTGTTCTCTTTCCTTATTTGTATTTTCTGAGCTTTATCTGATGATGATTTATTGCCTCTTTAAATGTAGTTTTAATTTAATTAAGGATCTTACCTCATTTAGAAAGTAAAATATTCCCATAAAACTGACAGGAAATCCAGTGTCCTTTGCTCCTCTTCACCCAGCCCTTGCTCCCAGAGGCAACAGTGCTCAATGATTATCAAAGTTTCTTCCAACATTTACTTCTGTTTTTCTAAATAGCATGTTTAAGTTAATATTCTTGATTTTTCACATTTTTATGACATGTAGGGACTTTCTCATAAGGAAGGTGAAGATATACTCGTTAGAGCATCTTCTAACCTAGTCTCCTCTCCCATCCTCCCAAAGTGGGATAAATCACCTTTTTTTTTTTTTAATTACACTCGTAGTTGTCATTTTCTTGAGTGGAAGAACCATGTTCTCTGCCAAGTCAACTAGCCTACTTATATTTCCTTTCCTTATATGTATTCCTTAATATGTATTCTTTCAGTGGACTTTAATTTGATCCTGGAAATTCTATGGCTAAGTGAAAAGCCACTAAGTAAAATAAATAAATAAATAAAACTTTCACAAATTTTAATGGGGAAATATTTATGCATCTCAGCTCAACCCAAGATGCCCAAACCAATTTCTTAGGTAGAAGGAAACGTAAATATAAAATATTGAAAAGAAAATAAATAAGAACATGTTTAAATACATAAAGCACAACATGTTGAAGGTAGATACACAGTTTATGTGGATAAGATGATATCACATTCTGGCATCCCCCATGCCAGAAACAGCAGACATGAGCCAGCTGCTCTACTGCTGAGCCACAACCCCAGCCCAGAAGGTGTGTTCTTTTTTTAAAAAATTTTGTATTCTAATTTGTTATATATAACAGTGGAATGCATTACAATTCTTATTACACACATAGAGCACATTTTTTCACATCTCTGGTTGTATACAAAGTATATTCACACTATTTGTGTCTTCATACATGTACTTTGGATAATGATGTCCATCTTATTCTACCATCATTTCTAACCCCATGCCTCCTCTCCTTCCTTCCCACCCCTCTTCCCTATCTAGAATTCATCTATTTCTCCCACGCTCCCCCACTCTCTACCCCACTATGAATCTCCTTATATCAGAGAAAACATTCGACATTTGGTTTTTTGGGATTTGCTAACTTCACTTAGCAGTATCTTCTTTAACTTCATCCACTTTCCTGCAAATGCATGATTTTATTCTGTTTTATTGCTGAGTAATATTCCATTGTGTTTATATACTACTTTTTTTATCCATTTATTTACTGAAGGGCATCTGGGTTGGTTCCACAGTTTAGCTATTGTGAATTGTGCTGCTGTATACATTGATGTGGCTGTGTCCCTGTAGTATGCTGTTTTTAAGTCCTTTGGATATAGACCAAGGAGAGGGACAGCTGGGTCAAATGGTGGTTCCATTCCCAGTTTTCCAAGGAATCTCCAAACTGCTTTCCAGATTGGCTGCACCAATTTGCAGTCCCACCAGCAATGTATGAGTGTGCCTTTTTCCCCCACAACCTCGCCAACACTTATTGTTGTTTGTATTCTTAATAGCTGCCATTCTGACTGGAGTGAGATGAAATCTTGCAGTTTTGATTTGCATTTCTCTATTTGCTGGTGATATGATTCTGTACCTAGAAAACCCAAAAAGTTCCACCAGAAAACTTTTAGAACTAGTAAATGAATACAGCAAACTAACAGAATATAAAATCAACACCCATAAATCAAAGGTATTTCTGCATATCAGTGACTAATCCTCAAAAGGGAAAGGAGGAAAACAACCCCTTTTGGAATAGCCTAAAAAAAAAAAAAACTTGGGAATAAACTTAACGAAAGAGGTGAAAGATCTATACAATGAAAACTACAGAACTCTAAAGAAAGAAATCAAAGAAGACCTTAGAAGATGGAAAGATCTACCTTGTTCTTGGATAGACAGAATTAATATTATCAAAAGGACCATACTACCAAAAGCACTATACAGATTTAATGCAATTCCAATCAAAATCCCAATGGCATTCCTCATAGAAATAGAAAAAGCAGTCATGAAATTCATCTGGAAAAATAAGAGACCCAGAATAGCTAAAGCAATCCTTAGCAAGAAGAGTAAAGCAGGTGGCATCACTATACCACCCTATATACTACAAACAGCATACTACAGGGACACAGCCACATCAATGTTTATAGCAGACCTTAAACTATACTATAGAGCAATTGTAACAAAAACAGCATGGTACTGGCACCAAAACAGACTGGTAGACCAAATGGTACAGAATAGAGGACACAGAGACTAACCCACAAAATTACAATTATCTTATATTACACAAAGGTGCCAAAAACATATATTGGAGAAAAGATATCCTCTTTAACAAATGGTGCTGTGAAAACTGGAAATCCATATGTAACAAAGTGAAATTAAACCCCTATCTCTCATCATGCACAAAACTCAACTCAAAATGGATCAAGGACCTAGGAATAAAACCAGAGACCCTGCGTCTAATAGAAGAAAAAGTAGGCCCTAATCTCCATCATGTCGGATTAGGCCCCAACTTCCTTAATAAGACTCCTATATAGCACAAGAATTAAAATCAAGAATCAATAAATGGGATAGATTCAAACTAAAAAGTTTCTTCTCAGTAAAACAACCAATCTGTGAAGTGAATAGGCAGCCTACATCTTGGGAACAAATCTTTTCCCCTCACACATCAGATAGAGCGCTAATCTCTAGAATACATAAAGACCTCAAAAAGCTACCTCCCCCCCCCCAAAAAAAAACCCCAATCAATAAGTGGGCCAAGGACCTGAACAGGCACTTATTGGAAGGTGATATACAATCAATCAACAAATATATGAAAGAAATGTTCATCATCTCTAGCAATTAGAGGAAGATGTATTCTTATAGCACCTTTGTTCTTTATTTTCAAGGGGCACATCCTTCAGTAACTTCTTTAGAAAGAACTTCTTCAACGTTGTTGGGCTTCTTGTCTTTCACTCAGGCTGCACTTAGGAATATAGTTAGGAGTATGGAAATCCACCTTTAGAACCAAACTAAAGCCAAATACGAGAGTATTTCAAAACACATGGAAATAGCACCCCACCACCATCACCAATAAACTGAGATGTTACAGAGGTCTTCCTTTGTCATGTGTTTCTCACATACCAGAGCACCGTGAGCTCATCCGAACACCGCAATCAACTCAAATTTATCCAGTATCCTGGTCTCTGACAAGAAATGTTCAATCAATTGGTAAGTATGTCATTGCCTAAAATTATGATGTCAGATGATCATGTCTTAAAGCACATGTTGTATGTACTTCTGGGTGAAAATGTGTTATCCCTGAAATAAAAATAAAATTAAAAACAGGTAATAGTTGTCTGAAAAGTAGTATAATGTTTAAAGAGATGTTATGGCCGCTGTAATAATGCCTGATCATTCCGTGATGTTTCCTGTTCCCAGAACTTTTTATCATTTGAATCTCACAACTACCTCGTGGAATAGCAGTTGTTAACACCTTTATTTTCATTTTGCACACAGGACACTGACACTGAAAACAAGTTAAGTGAAGTGTTCAAATATGCCTGATATGGCAGGCTTGGGGCTCAAGTCTGGTATTTGGAAATCTAAAATCTCTCTTTATTTCCATGGTGCACCCATGTTGGCACTATATTATTTACTATAATAATGGGAGGAACTTAGAAATTTCAAAACATTGCTTTCGAGTGGTGAGCAGTTTATTAAGGAAACATAGTTGGAATAGAAGATATTAGCAAGAAGAAGAGAGGGTTATTTTTGCTGCCCGTGAGTGTGGTCAAGGTAACCGACACTGTGAAATCCAGAAGGAACAATGTAAGAATCCCACAAGCCTTTCCGACAACTCTGCCCATACCATGTACTGAATAACTCTCGTTCTCATATCCTCAGCTTGTCTGTGATGGCCAGCCAGGATGGCTTTCTCTATATCCACTGCTGTAATTCATGTTGATGCTGGTACCAGACGTTTGATTCTTCCGTTTGTAATATATATTTTAATTTACATATAGCAAGTTTTCTCTCATTGTTCTAGGAGATTGATATGAAGGCTTTCCAAAATTAATTTTTCTTTAAAATATCATATCATACTTGCAAAAAAAAAAAGAGATATTATGGAGAGAAGTTTTGAATAGTCCTTTTATGAAGTAATTATATATTTTTTGTACTTATATTTTTCAAAAATGTTTGGTGTTCTTCAAATTTCTGATGAATCTTTTGTACAACTACAGAATGCCTCCCCACACAGCCCAGCATGTCAAATAATCTACCATTTTCATTTTAAATCCTAGAGATGCCTCTCCTGTCTCTTTTCTTTTGTGCTGGATTACTTGCTGATCCTCTTCCTTTTCCTCAATTTACTCCTTTATTTCCAGGGAGCATATCCTTCAATAACTTCTTTAGAAAGGTATATGGGAGATAAATGTTTGAAGACTCTGCCTTTCTGAAAACAGCTTTATCTTATATTCATTTTTAACCGATAGCTTGGCAGGCTATAGAATTCAATATGAGAAATAATTTTCCTTCTGAATTTTAAAAACATTGTCTTGTTTTCTTCTGATTTTGGTGCCTTTTGGATCTCTTTTCCTCCCTGACAGCTCTCATGATCTTCCTTCTCTCTGGCAATCTGAAGTTTGGGGATGACAGGCTTTGATAGGAGAATTTCTTCATCCTACTAGGTTTTCTGAAAGCTTAATATCCCTCCATGCAGGACATGTTCTATGATTTCTCGGGTGTTTCTGTCCCTCCGTCTTCTCTCTTCTCTATTTGGACTTTGGGTCTCCAGGCAGGTCATCTCACTCTCATCTTCCCTCCCTGTTGGAATATGTCCTTCATGACACACTCTTATCTCCAGCACCTTTTTATTCCTCTTCTCCTGTGTTTAATTTCCTTGGGTTCTTTCTTGTCCTTTTCTTTATAACTTCATTCACTTTATATTTGTAACCCTCTTTTATTAATGTCCTCTCTTATTTCAGCTACTGATGATCATTTGGGGAAAAGTGCTCTTTTGCTTCCTGCTCTGGGTTCCTGTCTCAAGCCTCCTCCCTCCCTCCCTCCCTCCCTCCCTCCCTTCACTTTCTTCCTCTCACTTTTTCCTCACTGTTATTTTTAGTCTTCCATGTCACCCTCTGTCCCTTAGTATCTGATGGGCACCTGGGCGAGGTCTGAATTGCTCCAGGGCATGCGGGTGTGGCTCATCCAGCTGCTGACTGTCTCTGGGCAGGTCTGGATGTTTCTCTGGGGACTCCCACTTGTTCACATTTTGAAGCCAGGATTCTGGGCTGATTGGAACCCTCCAGGCCCCTGTCTGGGGTGGGTGGGTCAAGTTTGTCTGCCAGCTGTTCGGAGGGGATCCCGCCAGGGGCCATATGTTGAAGGGCTCAGTTTTTCAGATGCGAATCTTGTGTTTAAAAGGCAACTTCCCTCCCTCGGTTGTGCCCCAGGTCTAATGTTTGACTTCAGCAGAGAGTGACACTCCCATCTCTGCCTGAGTGGAGGAAGACCAGTGGAGGAAGACTCTGAGGGTCAAGGAGGAGCTCTGGGCTTTCAGGGGCTCCTTTTTATAGATCAACTATGTTTAGAAGGATATTGTAAATTGTTTAAATTTAAAAAGAACCATTATTTTAATGGATAAGGGCAATTTGGGCCACTTAAATCAAATCTCACCTCATCTAAGAGCACACTCCTCCTGACACTGCAAGATCACCCACAGAGAAAAAGCTCAGTAAGCAGAAAGCCATGAGTGACTTCTTAAACTCTGGGCTCTGTGAGATGATCCCTTGGCGACCCCATGCCCCCCACCACTGAAGTCCCCTCATGGGTTATGTGGCTACATTTCCCACTCTGGAACCGTCCTGCACCAAAGGCCACACAGGCCCTTCTGTGGACAAGTATGATTAATAAGCCTATTTTTTGCACATATGTATTCAGCATCTACTGTGTACATACAGAACACCATCTCATACCTTTATCACCATGTAATTGGGTCATTTGTGCCCCACACAATTCTAGAGTCATCCTTGACTTTGTAGTTCATATCGATAGTCGCTCCTTAGATTTGTGCAGTGCACACTCTGAGCAGCAATACATAATGACTCCCAGCTTAAATCCTCCTAAAACAATTCTACAGGGGAATGCCGATCATTCAAAAGATGATAAAACCATGGTTCAGAGAAGCTTCATGTCTACCAAGTGTTAGAGCTGATACCCAAATGCCTGATTCTGAAGCTGATGGTCTTGCCAGGATACTACTTTCGCATGGCGGGGAGGGCATGATGGGGTGGGAGGTGGGCTGGGTCTCACCAGCTGATCTCAGCAGGTGCCGGTTTCATCTGGAAGCTGCCTCTGGTCTGGTCTTCAGGGTGCCTTGTAGGAAAGTCCTCCAGAAGGTCATTGCATTTTTCAACTCTGGCTGTGTGATTCTCCAGCTCAGCATTACAACTTATCTCACTGGCACTGGGGACAGAGAGCTGAGCGTGGACCAGGGAAGGTGTCTAGTTGGGGACTTGAGGGCCACCTGGCTGTGAGGCACCATTTCTCCCCCTAGTCCTCCGAGTCGGCCCCAGTGAAGCAGCTGCCCTGCTACGGATCCTCCCCTGAGGGACTTACGTGTCTAGGCTCAGGTGTGCACGTCTACGTGTGACTGTTTCCATGCATGTGAGAGCATGAGCACGTGTGTGTGCCGTTCACAACACGTGTGCACACCCAGACCTCCAAAACCAGAGTTGGAATAACAGTGATGGGGATGAAACACCACGAAGCCTGAATTCTATATGAATGGGACACACGTATGTGCACACGCACGTGGATGTTGACGTGGCCTGTCCTCCTCGAACAGAAGGCTTTTTGGGCCTCTTTCCCCTCAATCTGGAATTTGGAGAAAGAGGGCTTCCTGTCCTGAAATGTCTTCTCTCTCTCTCCTGCATGTGCTTCTGCCATGACGCCCTCTGCCATGATGTGATGCAGCCAGGGGGTCTGTGCAGAGTCGGCACCATGTTGTTCAGTCCTTCAGCCACCAAAACCGTGAGCTAAATAAGGCTCTTTTCTTCCTAAGTACTCAGCCTCGGGTATTTAGAGTAACACCCTGTATAGGATGAATACAGGACGGAGTGACCAGAGAGAGCCTCACAGAGGACCAAAAGGAAGCGAGGTAGCAAGCCAGACAGTTATCAAGGGGAAGAGAATTCCAGGTAGGAGAACTAGCCAATGCAAAGGTCCCGCAGTATTAGTGAGGGAATAGCATCCATATCCAGAGACTCCCGAGGAAACCAGCACAGCTAGAGCAGAGGCCATGTGAGGGAGAGCAGTGGACACCAGGTTTCCTTTAGTGATGGAGCAAAAACCCATGTCTTAACAGCGCCGTACCCACATTGAGGTCTGACCTCTGACAAAGCATTCTCCCCAGACTCCCATTTCTCTATGCTCGGTATTCCTGACATCTTTCACTAAAGCCTGTAGGGGTGGGAGGCTGGGTTTTGTCCCTGGCAAAGGAGGGAATAAGCCTCTAGACACCCACGAATGTCTGCCTAAGCAAAGGAACCTGTGAGATTCGTGGGTACAGGGGCCCAGAGGGGACAGGAGCACCCGGCTCCATCCCTGCAGGGGAACACGCTGCTCTTCAGCAACTGGGCAGCCAACCTGGAAGCAGCCCGAAGGCGGGCACAAGGACACCCTGGGGCTGCCTTTCTCCTTTGTTTGGAGCCAAAAGAGAAGCTGATTCTTACTACATATATTTAGCTAAGGTGCTCTGGCCTGGGGGATGTTTTAGGAGGCATTTATCCAACAGCTGGTCACCCTTCACTCCTTGATAGACTGGCCCCTAGAAGACCCCCTGCTGAGCAGCTCCTTGTTCCAGCAGGACCCAGGTCAGGGCTGGGGAAATGGCCCCTATCTGGGTTCCAGACAGAAGCCGAGGCTGGGGTTTGGGAGGTCTTGTGGAAAACAGGGCCAACCCAAACGCAATCAGGCGCAGAGAACAAAACAAATTGAATTTTTGGAGGAAATTGCTTTTTGCCTCTGATGTCTAACTCCCTTTTATTTAATTTGGGGGGTTCTGTATGAGCTAGTTACAAACAATCAACTCAGTATTTTCCACCCATTAATCAATAAATATTAAATATTAGAGAATCCAATTTTTGGATGACTAATGGAGCTGATTGACACGGTCCCAGGCTGTCGGCCACGCTTGGCCTCCTCCTGGGGGATCCTCCTCTGAAACCCTCTCGTGGCACCTCACAACCCCACTCACTGGACACAGGGGATTGATCTCCTCTCCTAGGGACAGTCAATCTACACATTGACTGTCAATCTATGAGGTGGCCTTGGGCAAAAATTGGGTCCATATGGACAAGGCCATTTGGTTGGTATTTGGGCCATTTGAGTTCCCTCATGGGAAAAATTTGACCTTGGAAAGTAAGGACTTGAGTAGCTGGTCAGGGGCTAAAGGCAGAGAGACACAGAGATGGGGTAGCTGAAGTTTGGAGAGGGCGGAGGTCACACACGTGGGCTGGATCTTGGAGGATAAATCTCTTCTCTCCGCCCTTCTCTTTCTTTCTTCCTCTCTAGTCCTTCTTTTCCATCTCTTTCTCTTCTCATATCCAAGCTCTGATTCTCTGAGTGTGTGACTTCATAGATTTCAGTGGCAAGACGGAGGGAGGACAGGAGGGCCATCTGGTCCCAGGCCACTTAGTCTGGAGGTCACTTCACCCTACCCACTTATCTACTCATCCATCCATCCATCCATCATCCATCCATCCATCATCCATCCATCTATCATCCATCCATCCATCTGTCCATCATCCATCCATCCAACCATCCATCCACCCATTCTCCCTGAGGCTTGAACAAGGCCATGTGTTCCTGGGAGACACAGTCACACAGGGAAGTATAATGGTCCATGTGGTGGGGACATAGAGGAGAACATCAGAGAAGGATTCAGGAAGGAGGTGACACTTGAGCTGAGGCTCACAGGATGAGGAGCTCCCAGACAGACCAAAGTAAACAGCAGGAACAAGGACAACTGCCCATTCCTGCCCTCCCTGGGAGGAGAGCCAGTTGAGGTATTTCAATTTGCAGCAGATTGAGTGTGGGCTTCGTGGTGCGCTTGAATAGATCTGTGGGAACTTGGACCTGAAGTGCTTTGCATGTTTTGCTAAGAGGCTAGATCTCCATTCCAAGGACAAGAAGGGGCCTGATCTGTGTAACCTGCATCTCTGTCCTCTAGGAGGACGGGACCATGCAAGTAAAGCAAAGGGACATGGAGAATCTCTTTTCAGGGGCCCGAAGACACAGGCATTGAATAGTGTACTTACTATGGGCCGACCACTAAAAGGCCTGCTATGGTCTGACTATGCCACCACCTGCCCCCTCCCGCCCCAAGTTCATACGTTGGAAGGATTGCCAGGATTGGAGCCTGTAGGGGGTGATCATGACACAGAGGCCCCATGCAGGGGATTTGTGACCTTACAAAAAAGGTTAAAGGGGACCACGTGAGGATGCAGCAAGAGCAAAATCTATGAAGCAGGAAGCAGCCTTCAGCAGGCCCAGACTGCTAGGCCTTGAGGATGGACTTCCCAAGCCTCCCAGACTGTGAGAAATCGATTTCCATTATTCACAAATTGCCCAATCTAAAGTATGTTGTTATAACAGCCTGAATGGACTAAGACAGGGCCTATGTTCACCAGGCCCTTCATTGTATTAACGAACGCCTACTGGGCAGGGAGATACTGAAGAGAGCGAGGCAGGCAGGTGTCTGGAGGACAGATGCACCCGTAGTTCTTCTATGGGGGCAGCCACTACTGTGCTCTAGTCAGTTGTTGCCCTGGAGAACCATGGTCTCTGGTTTGCACCACCTCCTGATTTTTTAAGAGAAGACAGAAATCCAGTTTTTAGGCAAAATTTTCTGAACTAAAAATGAGAGCAACTAATTCAAATGTTTTTGAAATAAACACGTAGGCAAAACACAATTCAAGCATGAACAGGACTTAGCTAGTCACTTAACCTTCCTACCTTCCCACTCATCACTAGATATCCACCTGCCCATACATCCACATATGTATATGTACATACATACATCTGTCCATCCATCCACACAACAACCAACCCATCCATTCATTCACATGCATAACCATATATCTACCCACTTATCCATCCATCATCCATCCATCCATGCCTCTCTCCCTTCCTCCCTCCCTCTTCCACAGTGAGAGTATATTCCCTCTCAAACCTTCCCAGGACAGAAATATTCGTCATGCTCCATCTTTTCCAATTTCCCTTGAAAGTCCTATTTCCCTTCAAGTTCAAGCAAATTATAAATGTGTAAAGTGGTGCAAATATGAACGAGTTTGGACCTGACTCTTTCTACAGGGAAATTTTTGCTTTCTCTTGCTGTCCTTGCTGTGCTGCCTAAAGTAGGAGAGTATTTTTTCTCCCTTTGGATTTGAGCCTTCACAAGTGTTCCAGAACAAAATTAAACCAAATAGAGAATTAGATTCCCCTCCCTTTTCTTGGAAATATCTTGCCACTGGGCCATGCTCCCTGGGAATTAAATAACTCTTCAAAAGGAGACTAGAAATAGATTTCTCTGTAGGGTTTCTAGATGTCAGTAAATGGATTTATGGAAAATGGGTTAGGTTTGGTGAATTTAAAATTGCGAACAGGTGAATATGCTCTATCTGTGCAAATAACCCTTTTTAACTTTCTCCTTCTCCATATCCAATTGGGATTCTTCCTCTTACTATCCTACTTCAATTGTTCTTTTTTTACCTTACCCTAATATCTTCCCCAGCTTGAAATGGGTTGGGAGGTGGGAGGGGCAGATAACTATGCTAAATTCTTGACATGTCATAACATTTATATTTCTGATCTCAGTGGCAGATATTCTGGCACGATCCAAAAATGAGGGTATTATTAGATGCATAAACTCTCTGAGGCTCAGTTCTCTCATCTGTCAAATGGTAGAAAGTGTCATATTCCCTTCTCCAACCAAATTGGAAATATCTCCAAAAAGTCTGCCAAGGTGTCTTCTAATCCAGGGGGTCTAGCCTCTGCAAAGGAATGAAAAGTTTGGTAAACTGTAAATGCACTCTGGGAGCTCTTCCCAGTGCCCTGCTGGTTTTAAGTAGTATTCAAATATATTTGTGAGATTAGAAGTCCCAGAGGGTGTGAAACATGGAGTGGGGAGTCGAGGAAATTGGATGTGGGGAGGCGGTTTGCAGGGAAACTGGGAAGCAAGGGCCAGTCCTGAGTGTCTGAGCAGCCCTGGGAGCTTGTGGCACCTAAGGACATTCTGAATGCTGTCCTGGGAGCACAGGAAGAAAGAAAAGGATGCTCTCTCCCTCACCTCCACACCATTTGGCCTCCTGCTCTCTCAACCTCCCTGCTGTGAGATCTCCTGGTGGGACACCATCACAGAGGGACTGAGCACTTGGCATCTGGACCCTCAGTCTTCCTTTCTATTAAGGGGACTGGATTGCTGTGAGGGACTGAACAGGATAAAGGAAGCTAAGGTCTGAGTCTGGGTGAAGTCTGCCTCTCCTCCAAGGGGCTGAAGCAGCCCCAGCTCCATCAGTCTGAGGTTGGGACTCCCTTGATACCAGGATTTGTGAGGCAGAGAGAGGTCTGGCAGCTGGGACCAGGTGTGTGAGCCAGCCCTCAATCACCTGCAGACCTGTGAGGGAAGCCTTAGTGTTTATTTAGTACCAGGCACTTTGTAGATGTTATTTCACGTAACACTGTCAACAATTCCCTGGAGTAAGGCTGCAGTTGCCATGTTAGAATCGAGGAAACAGAGGCACTGCAGGGGCTGGGGCATGAAATAACATCCCCAGGGTGTAGCCAGTGGGTGGTCACAGACCTGTGGCCTGCAAGGCCTGGCATGTGGACCATCTTGGTTCTCACAGGAAGAGCATGCGTTAACTGCTGCTGCGGCCAACAGAGCCCCTGTCAGCATGGAGGATGGAGCTCAGCGTGGCCGCCCTTTCCTCCCGCTCCTGAACCTCTGCTTCTGCTGCAGCCGCCCCACTGGCCACCCAGCTCCCGAGGTTTGGCCCTTGACTGTGCCATGCACCACCTCCCTGTGTTGCCTCCTTATTTTTCAGCTTCTGGAGAGATGGGAGTTTCTGGAAGGCTCAGAGCTTCCTAGTGATTAAGGGTCTGGTGGTCCAGGGAGGCTTCAATCCTGACTGACCAGCTGTGTGAACTTGCCCACTTCTCAGTCCTTCTAGGCCTCAGTTTCATCTTTACAATGGGACTGCTGCACACGTATTCATCATTCTATCCTGTTCCTAGCTCAGCAGGCTGGGATGGAGTCTGGGCGACCCTTGTGTCGGGCTTGAGCAGGGATCCTGGGGCATGGGAAGGCCTTTTCTGAACTTGCTGACCCTTCAACCTTGAAGAGTGGTCCTCAGAAATCTCCTGACCCCCTGACCTTCTACCTCCCCTCACCCGGCTTTCTTTTCCTCCTTATTAGTCATTCCTATCTCTTGCTATGTGTGTATGTATTGTATATGTTCATACAGGTGTGCAGCGTACATGTGCCTTATTTATAAAATGGTCCCTTATTTATAAAATGGTGTCGTATTTGCATGTAAGCTACACACATCCTCTTAAATCAACTCTAGATGACTTATAATATCTAATACAACGTAAATTCTATGAAATTAGTTGCTATGGTATATCATTTAGGGATTAATGCCAAGAAAAAAGTCAGTACACAAATTTTTCCCGAATATTCTTCTTCTTTTTTTTTTTTTTTTAACTAGAGATTAATCCCAGGGGTGCTTAACCACTGAGCCACATCCCCCATCCTTTAACAAAGTTTTTTCTTTATCGATAAGGTCTCACTAAATTACTGAGGGCCTTGCTAAGTTGCTATGGCTGGCTTTGAACTTGCAATCTTCCTTCCTCAGCTTCCTGAGCCACAGAGATTACAGGTGTGCATCATCATGCATGGCCCCAATATTCGTGACCTGCAGTTGGCTGAACCCCTGTCTGCAGAACCCACAGAGGGTCAACTGTAAGTATATGTGTAAGGCACAAGTGTCTACACACATGTGTGAGCATCTGCTTCTCTTGCTCTCACCCTGCTGTCTTATCCATCACTCTATCCTGTTCCTAAAACACCCCACTGCTCCAATCGGGCACTTAATAAATGCTGGTTGAATGAATGAGTGAAATGATGGCAATTCCCATTTCTTGCCCATCCCTCTGACTACCCACCAATGCTTTCACTCCCAGGCTATGCTGGATGAAGAAAAGCATTCTAGATGCAGGTTCATAAGCATGTCCAGGATCGGGACCCTAAATAGAATGGGGGTCACGATCTCATCTAAATAAAGGGCCCTCTCCCCACCCCGTGCCCTCTGGCTCGCCCTCACCTGGGTTTGCTTCCCTTCCAATGAGCTCATCCTCCTCATTTCCTCTCCCAGAGGCAGGTGAGTCGGGCAACAGCTGTGCTGCTGGCCAGCGCCACAGGCAGGGGAAATCCGCGCAATTTCCTGAGCAACACACGTGGAGAGCAAGGTTCATAATGTCGAGGAAGAGGGGGGCTGCTGGCAGTCCTTGGCCTCATTTCCTGGAGATCCCAGGAGTTGGCAGAGAAGGGGTGCAGGGGGAGGGCTGTACTGACCCCGAAGGATCCTGCGTGAGAACTGATGACCGGCTCCATGATAGAGGCTCATGGAAACGTCTCTACCTTCTGTGAAGCTTGCCTTGGTTCCTGTGGTTCCCAGGGCTTCCCCCCAGACCATGTCTACAGAGGAAACGCCCCACCCAAACCTATTTCAGCTCTTGAAGCTCAGGGATTTTTCTAACTAACGCTTAAGCTGATAGGCTCCGGCAGGAGTTGTAGCCATGAATCCAAAAAAAAAATTTAATTGCATCTATACTGGACATGGAGACTCTTTTCCTCCTCATTCTCTAAACAACACAGTATGCCACTATTTAACAGCATTTGCATTGTATTAGGATCATAAGTAGAGATGATTTTTAAGTATATAGGAAGATGTGCACAGATTATATGCAAATACTGCATTATTTTATATAAAATAATTGCATACTTACAGATTTTAGTATCCAAGGCAGGGGCCTGGAACCCATTCCTGTGAATGCCAAGAGATGACCTTACTTTTTAATCCATAACTATGAAAAGAGTTTGATGCAAGTTTTTGGAAGTCATGGTTAGCCTCTTTAAGTAAAACAAAAGCCTGTGTCTCTCTTATTTCTCACCTGCCCCTCTCTGATGTAGTGGGGTGTGTGGAGGTGCCACAGGAGTGGCATCAGGAGCAGTGGGTAGCCACCCAAATCCTTGATGGTCACTGCTTAAGAACAGCTAGTATGAGCAACTCCTTGTTCTGAGCTAGCTGAAGGGTGACAGGTCCAAGCCTGGCCCCAGATGGTGGCTGCTGAACCCTGTGACTGATGTACTATGTCACCTGGCCCCTTTTGGCTGGATCAGTCCTAGGTGTGCTCCTGGCCTGGTCAGCCCCAACGAGGTTCTCACTCCTGAGCACCTGTCATGGCCTCCATCTTGGCCCTCATTGGAGACCAGCCACAGAGCCAAGAACCTGGTCCTGTCAACTTTACATTCCAAATCTGTCTTTTCCTTTTTTTAATGATTTTTTGATGGAAAATTTAAAACATATACTGTTTGAAACATACAATTTCAAGATATATTATCATTCTGTGCCTAACCAGAAAGGAGCAATACAGTCAAAAGACACTTAGCCAAAGAGGTGAATGGGGGGGGGACCAAGAAAGGTGTCATTAGGGTTAATAAAACCAGAGTGGGAAAGCATGGCACCCAGGAATTAGTGATAGTAGGAAGCTATTACCACCTTTGGGGCTCAAGGGACAGGGACCATTGAGAAGTGAGTACTTGGAAAGGAGCTAAGGTACAGGAGCTATCATCAGAGGCAGGAGTTGGTGAACTGTGGCCCATGGGCCTGCCTCCTGTTTTCATGAATAAAGTTTTATTGGAACACACTCATTATTTACACATTAAGTACAGCTGCTTTGTGCTTCATCCACAGAGTTGAGTAGTGGTGGCAGAGACTGTATTGTCCACAAAGTCTTAAATATTTGATCTTTACAGAAAAGGTTTGTTGACCATTAACCATCCAAGAATCCATACATTGAAGTCCAAACTCCCTAGTACCTCAGAATGTGATTGCATTTGGAAATAGGATCATCAAGGTGAGCCCTAATCTGATATGCCTGGAATCCTTACAATAAGAGGAAGTTAGGACACTCACATACAAAGTGGGAAGACCATGTGAAGACACAGGGAGAAGATGATGGCCATCTACAAGCCAAGGAGAGAGGCCTCCCGAGAAACCAACCTTGTCCATACCTTGACCTCAAGCTACCAGCCCCCAGAACTGTGAAAAAAACCCCACACTTCTGATGTTTAAGGCACCCAGTCTATGGTACATGGTAGCCTTAGCAAACTAATCCAACAGCTGTAGCAGAACATAGGCTCTGTGAGAATACAGGAAGGCAGAGAGGGAATGAGAGGAATAAACACCCTGATCTTTCTCCTACTTCGGATCTAAGCTTAGTGATTGCCATTGGCTAAACCCAAATGGAAACCTGCCAATCAAATTATCCGAGTGATTCAGTCAATAAAGGTTGGCCTCCCAGGGCGCAGAGCAAGGCAGAGGAGAGCAGAGGATGGACCAAGGGGCAAAAGGTAGAATAACCAAACAGCACATACAAAAAAAAAAAAAATAGAGAAAGTCATGCACCATGTACCCATTCCCCTGTTATTTTTTCATATCTGTCCTTCTCTCCCTTCCCTGATTTTTTTCCCTCAAATTTTTGGTTTTGATTTTGGGATTCTGTTGGTTTTTTATTTTGTGCAAGGCCTATGCATGCTGGGCAAGCCCTCTACCACTGAGCTCCACCCACAACACTCTTCTGAGGGTTTTTAAAAACAAATCTCAGAAAACATATCATTTCACCCCCAAATAGTTCCTATGCATCGATAATAGATAAGAACTTTAACAATAATGCCCTTATCATATCCAAGAAAAAGGAACAAAAATTATTTAATAACATCTCATCCTGGGCTATGGTCAAATTTCCCTGTTGCCTAAAAAGATGACTAATGGTTGCTTTGTTCTAATCAGGAAATACATGAAGGTCAGATGACATATTTTATTTCTTGAAAAAACTGCTTTTGTGCCCTTTTATAGAATTCCACACTTTCTGGATTGGGCTGATCAACACATCATTGCAGTGTTGTTGAACTTGTTTCTCTATTCCCTAAATTTCCTGCACACTGTTGGGCAGAGTTGAAAGCTTGATTAGGCTCAAGGGTGGTGCCTTGTATTGCATCATTTCACAGAAACAGGCTACCTGCTTCTCCCACTTTCTGTAATACTGAGAATGATCAGTGGGTTCAGAAATGTTAGTCTGGTCTTGCCATTAACCAAATTATCTATTAACTTCTTTCTAATGATGTGAGTGCTTGTCCATGACATTGCCAAGTCCTTTATTTCATTAGGGTTTGCAAAACCCTGATTTTCTCACCTATCATTCCTTCTGCATTTATTAAATAGAATTATCCTACAAAGAACTTTCCCTTATCAACCATTTGTGGAAAAGGCAAAATAGCTACATAGCCTTTTTCTTTGTATTCTTTCAGAGTACTGAGCCAGTAGACAAGTTAACAGATACTTTTTTTTTTCTTAGTGTTGTTAAGAACTCATAATTAAAAAAATATATATATACTTAATGTATTTAAATTCACTGCTGTCAGTATTTCTTTGGATGCTAAGTTGTCCCATCTCTGGCTAGTGAGAGCCCCTTCAAATTGGCCTCTGTGTCCTTTTGCCTTGACACTATTAGTATTTCATTATTTCTTGCTTCCTGGTACAATATGATGGCCTACATTTATCACGTGTAATTCTTTCTCCAGAGCCACACTCAGCCCTGTGTCTTGATCCAGGTTCATTAGAAATAGAGACTGAGACAAAAACTATGTGCTCACACTTAACTGGCAAGAGTGCCATCCCAGGGAAGTAAAGAGACACTTAGATAAATAAATAAAGGCAGAGGGGGAACTAACTAACCACAGGGAGCTGTTCCTCCCAGGCTAGACTGCTTCACGATTAACACAGCCAATTGTTTGGATGCTCAGAGCCTCTTGAGAGGAGGTATGAAATGACTGCACCTTAGACTGCCTGACATCTGCTGTCTCACATGCCCTTACCTTCTCTGCCTTGCTTGGCATCTCTGGTTACAATTATGGGGAGATCAGTGTCTCCACATGGCCAGTCCAACCAGTGTGTGGTCACAGTGGCCTCTCTTTAACATTCACCACTATGCATGGGGACCCCTCAGTGTGCACTATGAAAGTTGTGTGTGGGCACAACTTTCCAATCAGGGTAACAGTGTGAGTTATTGTTAGGGAGGCATTGACCCAGAAAGTGTCAGATGGCCAACGCCCATTGGTACAGGTTGGCCATTGTCAATCTGGGGTGGTGCATTTACAAGATCTACTACACCCCGCTTTATGCGTCCCAGACTCTCAGACATGCCTCCATCCTTTTACAATATTCAGATCTCATAGGGACCAAACTGTCCACACTTCTTTCTATAAAGGGAGGTGCAAATCCAGTTCTTTCAAGGATGTGCCACTTGCAATTTTTTGGATGACCTGAAAGATTTAGCAAGTGAAACTACAGTGTCCATGGCCATAGCTGGGCCCAGTGGTCAAAATTTATATTCATCATCTCACATCTCCACTGTCTATTTTAGGTTCTACAACTTCTAGTTTATTAAAATCCTTACCATATACCTTGGTAAAATTATCCCTGCCTAAATACCAAGACCTTGAATCCAACAGAATCTATGGTGATGGGACAGGAAGCTAAAAATTTGCACATCTGTACTGGGAGTGACTGTGAAAAGATCAATTCTCCTTTCACTACGTGGTTTCTGGACCCATACATTTTAGCATCACAAACTGGGACTGGTTCAGTGAATGTGCCACACTTAGTATGGTGACCTGGCAAGGTGTCCCTAAGCTGGCACTTCAGCTGTGACTTCACTAAGTCACTGAGTGGTGAGACATTGTTTCCTGTGATTTTTGAACACATATTTCATTGGTAGTAAAATATACTCTTTGGTCTGTGACAAGGTAGTATAGGATATCATGTCAATAGATTGGGTCGTCTGTTATTCCTTAGATGGTGGTGCTGGTAGAGGCACTCAAGGAAAAGCAACAAAACTGCATTTTGAGTAGATGTTGATTCTGATGAGGAAGAATTGCTTTCTAGCCCAAAGTGGAAGGGCCTGATATAATCTATTGGCCACCAAAGGTGAGCTGGTGACCCTGAAATGGTCTGTATTGAGGACTCAGAATCAGTCCCTGCCGCTGCCATGTTGGTCACTCAGCTCAAAACTAGAGCGGCTTTGACAAAAAGAAATCCAGATTTGGACCCCTTCCGACCATGGCTACTTTGTTCATGGACCCATGTGCAAGGACTACATAGGCCAAAGAGAGGGGCTAGCTAAAATCAACTGGATGGTTTGTGTCCACTCCCATAAGATAATTCACAGAGCTCATTCAGCAGGCTTCCTTTCTCCTGATCTTATCCAGTGTCTTTCCAACTGTCTCAGTCCATTCTCTGCCGCTATAACAAAATACCCCAAAACTAAATAATTTAAAAACAATAGAAGTTATTTGGCTCATGGTTCTGGAGGCAGAGAAGTCCAAGACCATGGTGCTGGCATCTGGTGAGGGGCATTGTGTTGCATTGTCCCATGACAGAAGGACAAAGGGCAAGAGTATGTATGCACTCATGAATGGGTGGGGTAGAAGAAGGTCCCAACTTTTCTCTTTATAACTAACCCACTTTCTTGAGAATGGCTTTAATCTACTCATAAGGATGGTGCTCCATGACCTAATCACCTCTTGAAAGTCTCCTCTCAACTCTGTTGCATTGGGGATTGTTTCTGACACATGAATTTTGGTGTACACTTTCAAACCACAGCAACCACTATCAACCAACATTTAAGGGTCAACAAACTGGGTGATTCATCGTAGTGGAATCCTACACTCTATTATCACAGACTAAAACCCACCTTTTACTACCAAGCAGGTATGACACATAGGACTCAAAATCATAACATACAGTATTCCCCATGTACCTCATCACCTGGTAACTGGTTAAAAAAAATGGGATGTCCTGATTAAGTCTTACTGAAAAGGCCTGCTGGGAATGGCTTGCAGGGTGAGTACACTGGAAGAGGCATGTGCATTGTAATCTTTCTCTTTTGGCCCCTTACTAATAAGCCAAGCTATTCACTGCTGCCAAGGAGTTGGTATTGCTGAAACCACCAGTTATCCATGGCGAGTTCTGCTCCCTCATGTGTTGGAGTGTAACATTAGAGAAGCATGCGGGGTTTACTTAAAAAGGAGTAACATAGACTTCTCCGGGCAGGAAGAAGGGTGCCATAGCTGGTTTCCTGTTTCCCAAGAAGTGAGGGTGCTCTGCCTTTTTTATGTCTTAGGCTTCCTTTGTACTCCGGCTCCCTTCCCCTTGTCTCTCTCCTTCCTGCTTATATGACTAGGAAACTAGGAAATGCTCCGTGGGATGGCTGAAAGGTGAGAAGCAGATGGAGGAGAAGGGCCAGGTGGAGCAGCCCAGAGCACACCAATTAACAATTTTTATAACTCCCTGTAGGGAGGGACAATTCCTGGGCCAGGTTACCTGAGCAACAGGTTGGAGCAGGGGCAGGTCATCTTGATAAGGGTGGAGGAAGGGGCTGAAGGCATTTCAGTCTCTCAGGGGGCAGTCTCCAACTTCCTGGTCTCACTCAAATTGGCCTCCTTGACCCGACCTGACTCGATTTACCTGTCTATACTGATTGCCCGTCTAATTCTGGCTTCATTGCCACACATTAAGCCAATGTGCCACTGGAAGCTCTGCCCACAGGGAGAATTTTCTTCCACCACTATTTCTGGGGCCACTTCTTTTTTTTTCCCCCTTGTTTTTCTTGGTGCATTGTAGTTGTGAATAATGCTGGGATTTGTCACATATTCTTATGTACACACAATATAACAATCTAATCTGACCAATATCACTCCCCAGCACTTTCCCTCTCTTTCCCATACCTGGGGACCTTTCCTCTACTGATTTCCCTTTGATTTCCATGAGATCAGTCCCTATTTTCCTATTTCCTCTCTAACTTCTTCATATGAGACAAAATATATGTCCCTTAGCCTTCTGATTTTCAGTTATTTCACTTGATATAATAGTCTCTAGGTCTATCCATTTCCCTGCAAACAACACAGTTTTGTTTTTCTTTATGGATAAATAGAACTTCATTGTGTATATATACCACATTTTCTTTATCCATTCATTTGTTGATGGGCACCTAGGCTGGGTCCATAATTTGGCTGTTGTGAATCGTGCTGCTATAAACATGGAGTGCATGTATCACTGTGGTGGGGTGACTTTAATTCTTTAGGATAAATACTGAAGAGTGGTATACCTGGTTCATACGGTTGTTCCATGCCTAGTCTTTTAAGGAAGGAAACTCCATACTGATTTCCAAAAGGGTTGTACTAATTTGCAATGCCACCAACAGTTTTAAAATGTCCCTTTTTCTCTACATCCTTTCAGCATTTATTATTTGTATTCTCGCTGACTGACATTCTGACTGGTATGAGATGAAATCTCAGCATAATTTTGATTTGCATTTCCCTAATTGCTAATGATGTAGAACATTTTTTCACATTTATTGGCCATTTGTATTTCTTTCTTTGAGAAGTGTCTGTTTAATTCATTTGCCCATTTATTAATTGGGTGGTTTTTTTTTGGTGTGAAGTTTTTTAAGTTTTTTATATATTCTAGATATTAATCCTCTTTCAGGAGAGTAGGTAGCAAACATTTTCTCCCATCCTATAGGTCCTCTGTTCATATTCCTAATTATCTCCTTGTTGTGCAGAAGCTTTTTAATTTGATGCCATCCCATTTATTAACTCTTGGCGTTATTTCCTGAGCTTTAGGGATCCTTTTGAGAAAGACATTGGCTGTGCCTGTGTACTGACGTGTTGGCCCTAGGTTTTCTTCTAGGAGTTGCGTAGTTTTGGGTCTAATTTCTAGGTATTTGATCAATTTTGAGGTGTGTTGGTAGGGTGAGATAAGAGTCTAGTTTTATTCTTCTACATGTGGAGAACCAATTTTCTCTGGGGGCTACTTCTAAGGAGGAGTTGTTATGGTTTGGATATGAGATATCTCCCAATAAGCCCATGTGATAGTGCAGAAATGGACAGAAGTAAAATGATTAAATAGATCAATAGGTCTATCCATTTGTGGATTAATAATTTCAATGCATTACTCTGTGGTAATAAGCAACTGGGGCATGGCTGGTGGAAGTGCGTCAATGGGGCATGCCTTTGGGGAATTAGAATTTGTCCCAGGCTCCTCTCTTTGCTTCCTGGACACCATGATCTGAGCATCTTTCTTCTGCTGTCCCCTTCTGCCATAATGTCCTGCCTAACTTTGAGCCCAAGAGCAATGGAGTCAGTCAATGACCATGGACTGAACCTCTGAAATGGTTAGCCAAAATAAACTCTTCTTCTTCTGGGTTGTTCTTGTTATGTATTTTGACCACAGTGACAAAAAGTTGACTATCACAGGGACTTCAATGTAACACAGTCCATTTGTGGGTGGAGTCAACATTCTATTGGTGCCTCTAGAGTCAGATTCAGTTCCTATTGTGAACTCAGAGGGATGCCAGTTTCAAGGAGTGCTCAGAGCAAAGAAGGACTCTCCAGCATGTCCAGAAAGTAGCACAAACTCCTCTGCTATTTAGGATGTATCCCAGCAGATCTCATGTTACTACAACTATCCCTGATAGATTATAATGCTGTGGAGTTTTTAACAAACTGCAATAAAAGAGATATAGCAGAGACCCCTAGGGTTATATAACAAGGTCATGCCTTGATTCTGGCATGTTCTTGAGCCTTATCAGAGACTAAATGCCTAGCCATGGGATGCCAAGTGACTACAGTGTACCAGATTTTTTAAATTGTGATCTGAGTATTACAGATCCTGTGAGTCATAAGGTTGGGTGGATAGAGCAGTAATCCACTGTGCAATAAAAATGACACATTCAGAATTTGGACTGACCAACTATAAAAGGCACAAGTGAGTGACATGAACAGGTGACCCAGACTCCCCACAGTACCTACCTCTTTTTCACTAATGCATCTCTCAACAGAGGAACAATGGAGATGCCTACTGCCAAGTAAAGAACTGCTTTTGACCTCCCTGTTATTAGGGAAAAAACTCACTATGTTGACAGCCACATATCAAATGTCAGACATACCACAACTGGCACAGCAGCTGTGCTGCAATTGGTGCTACCACCTGGTTGGGGTCACAGTGATATACCATCATCCTCCATGATGTGTCTGGTTCTTGCAAAGGCTAGAAAAGTAAATGGAATGGGGAAGTGATGGAAGCACAATCCCTGCATCTTTTAAGTCTTTGAAAGAAGTGCTACTCTGTAATTCCTCTTAGAATGAAGTATTATTCCTGATTTATTATCATGGCCAGGACTAAGGGTAGTTTCCACAGAGCCCTTCCAAAATTACTTTTCCCCTATAACCCATAGTACCAATACTAGGGATCTGTTATCTGTTAAGTATATTAATCTCAATTTTACATTCTAATCATAGCGATAATTGAAAAACAGAAATAAACAAAGGGTGTGTTTTAGTTGACTTTTTCGTTGCTATGACAAAAAGACCTGTCAAGAACAACATAGGAGCTCACAGTTTCAGAGATCTCAGTCCATAGACAGCCAACACCACTGCTCTGGGCCTGAGGAGAACATCATGGTGGAAGGGTGCAGAGGAGGAAAGCAGCTCAGGACCTGGCCACCAGGAAGTAGAGAGAAACTAAGCTAGGCTAATCAGGGACAAAATATATACCCCAAGGCCTGCCCCCTATGACCCATCTCCTCCAACCTCACCCTACCTGCCTATAGTTACTACCAAGTTAATCCATGTCAGTAGGTAGATGCACTGATTGGATTAAGGCTTTTATAACTCAAATCATTTCACCTCTGAACTTTCTTGTATGATCTCACACATGAGCTTCTGGGGGGACACCTCCTATCTAAATCATAACAGAGTGGATCACTGGACTTTTTCCCCAGTTTATAATTACCCCCGCAAAAGACAACAGGTCACTTTGGGGAAAGATAAAATATGAAATCATATGGTATTTCACATTAAAATGCAAGATTACAGAGTCTTAACTCACTTGAGTTTTTACTTGTGTCTCTTGATTTTTGTTCTGAAAATCTTGGTCCATAATTACATTAACAAAAGTACTTATTTGTAGATCCTATCATATACATAGGTTGGCTTCAAAATGACAGTAGCAATAGTGCTACTCTCTGGAATAGACTGAATCATTGCTCTCATGTTTGGTAGCAATCTCTGTGGAGGATTCTATATCCCTGCCCTTTTGAACTTCAGCTGTGTGAAGTTTGGCTAATAAAATAGGAGTGGATTAAGAATGATGTTGGTCATTTCCAAGAAGAAGGTTTAAGCGCCTGAGTATCTTTTCTCTCTGCCTCAGTGACTGGCTTAAAATATCCCAGACGCTCTTCCCCAGCCTGGGTCACAGAGGGAAGACAGCACGGAGCCAAGCTGGAGCCCACATGCAATAAACAAGAGGCACGGGAGTTGTTGAAGCCACCGCGATTTGGGTTTATTTGTTACTACAACATAACATCATCTAGTCCTTTCTGATTTATATACCAGTGAATGCAGTTTAAGATTTCTTCATGGTTCTTTTCATCCTTAGGATATACATGCCATTAAGTATTTGCCATCAAAATACTATTATATGGAGTTGTTTGCAATAACTCTTATTTGTGTGGCCAAATCACCACTTGATACACAATTATTATCATTTCTTTCTGTTTTGACAACTTTTATAAATTCCTTTTCATTTTCATTTAATTTTCAGTTTTAAAACATCTACATAGTCCAAAGTTAAATACAAAACCAATTATGTGCAGTGAAGTCTGGGGTCCAACCCTCTTCCTTTCCTCTCCTTATATATAACTATTTTTATTGCTTCCATTATTATTTTTTGGTAACATAAGCAAACTTATTTGTATCTTCATCTATCCTTATTTCTTGAACAACCAGCACACTTGAGACGCTGTACCTTGCCTTTTTTGCTTAATATACTGTGAATCAAATTATGTAAGTAGATAGGATCTTTCCTATCCATTTGTAGAGCTGTGTAATAGTGGGTTGTTTGGTTTTTCAATCAATCCCCTATTGATGGGGATTTGGATTGCTTCTATATTTTTACGATTATAATCACTTGCAATGAATGTCCTTGTACATATGTCATTTGGTCTTTTTGTCAGTTATTTTTAAGAAGACTCATAGATGTGGGATTGCTATGCCAGAGGTTAGATGAACTGATAATAGTTTTTTTGTGTGTGTGGCAGATGGGGGGGCTAGGTGATCCAAGTTCCCCTCCATGAAGATTGTGTCCTTTTACATCTCCACCAGCAACTTCTGGGAGAATGCCTTCCCACAGCCTCGTCCCTAGAGTATGTTATCAGACTTTGGATATTTGTCAATCTGATAGGTGAGAAATGATATCTCAATATAGTTTCAACTTGCAATTTTCATTTTTCATATTCTGACAATGTGGGTCTTCTCACCACATATTTAATGACAATTCATACCCCTGACAGCCATTTGTATATTTTGCCCCTTTTTCCATTGAGTTGTTAGGGAATTTCTTATTAATGTTTAATAAGACATATACTAAAGGAATATGAACCTTTAGTATATAATATAAAATGTACTCCAGAGAATACAAAATGGTATGACCCCCGTGCAAGGAAATGTAGGAACATCTAGCAAAATTACTAATGTATCTTCTCTTTGACCCAGAAACCCTCAGAGACTGGGCTTGATGTTGCTGAGCTGCTGAACCAGCAGCTGCCTATCTTGGGGCTTCTTGTTATGTGAGAAAAATCAGCTCTTAAGCTTAGGGTAGTCAGTGCTTTAGCTTGTTAGTTTTTGTTACTTGAAGAGGCCTTCCAATATGAATATATAAATACACAATACACACACACACACACACATATATGTGTATGTATGTATTTCTACATATCAAACAATTGTACTATTTCTTTCACTAGGCAGGTCAAGAACTTCTCTTCATTCTGTCTAATCTGCACCTGTCATTTTTCTCTTCCTCATTCATCTCTTACACCATCTTCCATTTCCCCCTCCACCATAACATTTTCCTTACCCACTGATTCAATTACTGAAAGGTAAATTCTGCAGTCTAAAGTGGGTTCCCCAGGATACAGCAAAATAGTTCCTGGGTGACAGTTTGAATGTATCTCTTAAAAGTTCATATATTGGGAACATGGGAGGAAAATGCCCTCATGATCCATTCATGGATGGATGAATTCATGGGTTATTGTGGAAGTGGCTTTGTTATAAAAGCAAGCTTTCTCTGGCACACTTGCTGCC
Organism: Marmota marmota marmota; assembly: GCF_001458135.2. Classification (NCBI taxonomy): domain Eukaryota; kingdom Metazoa; phylum Chordata; class Mammalia; order Rodentia; family Sciuridae; genus Marmota; species Marmota marmota. Next base: position 46,252,385 of record NW_026000174.1, on the reverse strand, counting down.
TGACCCATTATATCCTCTGCCATTTTTATGATGCAGCAAGATGGCCCTCACCAGATGCCAGTGTCATGCTCCTAGACTTCCTAGCTTTCAGAACCATGAGCCAAATGAACCTCTTTCCTTTATAAATTACCTAGTCCATGATATTCAGTCACAGCAACAGAAAACAGACTAAGATACTGGAGAAACAGAAAGGAAGATAAATGATTTCATTTCTTCCCCCTCTTTTCTCTTTGGAACAAGCTCACTGATACTAGAAGATAGACACCTTGTACTGGAAGCATCCTGGTTGCTATAACTGAATGCTCCAGAGAGGCCTAAGGAAACCACAGGAAAAAACCATACAGAGGCGGGGCCCTATCTAGCCTCCTCCTTCTGTGCCAGCCAAGGCCCCCTTGGCTGTGTGTCTTCTTTAGCTACCACCCCCTTGGCCATATAAATGGTGCATCTTCTCTCACTGACCGAGGGGGAGCTCACATATTTCAAGAGAGTCTTATGCTTTGGCTCAGCTTATAGCTGTGTTTATCATTTTGTATGGAAGCTTCCAGATTCAGCAAAGTCTGTAGACTGTATGTACTCTACAGAAACAAAAGTGCTGGTACCTAAGAATTTATATTCTAGAATATTTACTGCAATATCATTTGTAGTGCCAAAAGAAAGAAAGAAAGAGAGAGTGTGGATGCTTACCAATATAGCCAATAAAAGATGGCATATGCAGACAGGGGGCATCGTGCTGTTCCTTAAAAATCAGTCAGACCTGGATCTATTGACCTCAAGTGAAGGCAAAATACAGTGCACTCCACAGCAGCTGGAGTGGAATGAACACTGTGTTCTTCTTTCTCTCCTCCTCTCTCTCTATTTTTTTAAGTGATTAAAGACAACTTCCTTTGTGTTACAGATTTGCTTAGGTTTCTGAATATTTTGTGTCTGTTGGGCCTCAGTTCATATAACTTCAGAATAACAACAGTGCTTCCTATATTATAGGGTTGGAAGAATTAAATGAGTGACAAGAGGTGATATGGTGAAAACAAGGCCCTTCTTTTTTTAATCTTTATTTTTTAGTTGTAGTTGAACACGATACCTTTATTTTATTTATTTATTTTTATGTGGTGCTGAGGATCAAACCTAGGGCCTCGCATGTGCTAGGCAAGTGCTCTACCACTGAGCCACAACCCCAGCCCCAAAAAGGCCCTTCTTGTAATATGTGCTAAATAAATATTTGCTGTTATAATTTTAGGTGAGCATGGATGGACTTGTAGAAGGTTGTTCTCAGACTGTTAATACTGTTCAGAGTACAGCAGAAGAGAAAAACAAAAGAGGGAGATAAACTAATTTTTTTTTTTTTTTGCAAAATGAAAATATTATTTAGGTAAAAATTAAAGTGGAAATTAACATTCTAAATTTTAGCTATAGTATTATAATGAATATGGATAAAACATATAAGAGTATAAAAAAATTAAAATATTGATTTAATTAGATGACTGGAACTTGGGCAATTTTTATCTCAGATTCTGTGGCTATTCCAATAGCTTTTTCTAGCAACTATTTTAAAATAGGGCCCAGTATAGCTCCTGGCACATAGATGCTCAATAAATGTCAGCTATTGCTATGATAATTTTATTTTGAGAACCGCTTTCCTAGCAGCTTCCTGTTCTTGGGCTCCCTCCAAACACCAAGGCTCCTCACAGCGGCCTTATTGACTCCTCTCTAACCACTGCACAGCGGCCTAATGTACCTGTTTGCAGAGTTGGTTTGGTCCCTCGACACTAGCCGTAAGGAGCCATGGTGAGAAGGAGAGAGGTGGGTCCCAGGTGACAGGGAGGCAGGGGTCAGGGCTATGAGACAATGCAGTGTTGGACGCAGCCATGAACTGAGGTATCCAGGCACCTCCAGAACTTGGACAGGGAAAGCAGGGTCCACCTGGAACCTCCAGAAGCAACCCTAATACTATCTTGAGCCCCATACCACTCATTTCAGACTTTTGACCTCCAGAACTGAACGAGGATAAATGCGGGTTGTTTCAAGCCGCAAATTCTAATAATCTGCTACATCACCAATAGGAAATTAATACAGGAACCTTGGCTAAAACATCTCTTAATACCTTGGCTTCCTGCGTAATCCCATTTTGCATGACTAGAGCTGAAAGAACATTGTTCTTTCTCTTTGAATTTTAGTGTGAACAAATCCTATCTCCCAGGCAGATGGATGCCTTGTCCAGGCCAAGGCCAGGATTTCTGCTTAGAAAGGCAGCGGTTTATCTGCATGTTACATATACATGAATGACAAAAGCAAGGAGACTAGAAGGGGATCTACTAAAATACTAACAACGGTGGAAATGCCAGCTTATTTCCTGCCTTGAATGTTCATAGATTTCCCCAGATATTTCTGCAAATAGACATTTCATTGATAAGAAAAAAACCCATGATTTTATGTGACTAGGTATGAGAATGGCTATGCATTTACCCTTTCTCTGGCTCTCAGGACATTTGCTTAAGAGCTGGAGGGGTTAGGGAAGACTTCTGAGGGAGCAGGAATCCAAGCCAGGCCTGGAAGGACAGGCATTTGAGAGGCAGAAGGTGTGCCTGGCAGGGGTCTGGTGTGAGGCAAGAAGAGTGTATTTTCCCAGGTTAATAAATAAATCCATTTGACTTAAAGGGAAGCTCTTCAGAGAATACAAGAGTAGTACAAATTAAAAAAATAATGTATTCAGCCTTTACTTCATGTATACTAAGCCTGTTGCTGTATTATCTCACTTAATCCTCCCACCAGTCTCATGAGAAAGATTCTAGAATTATCCTGAATAGATGAGATAATGGAAAAACACAGATGTGTAACTTGCCAACAAGTAGGAGAGTCCACAGCCACTCCAGAGCTCTTCTTCTTCTCCTTCTCCTTCTTTATTCTTCTTCCTCCTTCTCCTTCCTTCTCTTTCTCCTTCTTCTTTTTTGGTATTTAGGATTGAAACCAGGGGTGCTTTACCACTGAGCCACATTTGCCGTACACTTTTGATTTTTAAATTTTGAGATGATCTCATTAAGTTGCTTAGAGTATCGTTAATTTGCTGAGGTTGGCCTCAAACTTGTGATCCTCCTGTCTCAGCCTCCCAAGTTGCTGGGATGATGGGCATGCACTACTGCACCTGGCTTCATCTGGCTTTCTCTCAAGGTCTCACAGGCTAAAATTGAGATATAGACCACACTAGGCATTTATCTAGAGTCTCTGAGGAAAAATTAACTCACTCATTCTTTGTGGGCCTAGGGCTGAGATTCCCATTTCCTTGCTGACTGTTGTTCAATCCTCCTCATGCTTCTAATTTCTAAATTCCTCTGCTATCAGCTGAAGAAAACTCTCTACCTTTAAAGGGCTCCTCTGATGTCGCCCACCTGGCTGCTCTTCCATTTGCTGTATAACATAAGTGGGGCAGGGACAGCTCCACCTGTGAACAGGTCTCATCACACTGGAGGGGAGCAGATGACACACGGAGGAGTCTGACCAGCTCATTCTTAAAATCTTATCCACGGCCACTGCTCTCGTCTTGGCAAAGAAGAATTGCTGGAGTTTTTATAAAGGGATGTGCCTTACTGAGTAGTGAGATTTGGAGAGATTGCTGGGCATTAGTGTAAGGTAGGGACTGAGATGAGCAAAGAGTGGACACGAGGAGCCGGAGAGCAGGGCAGGAGGCCGGAGAGGGTGGGCTCGCAGGAGCTGAGAGGAAGCCAGACGGGAAAGAAATCAAGACAGGAGACTTACTGGGGCCCCATGATTCATTCTGCAGGACTCTTGACCTTTTGGACCCTTTTCCCTCCAGTATTTCATCGGATCCTCATTACACACCTGTAAGGTAGACGTCATTTTCTCTCCATTTGACAAATGCGGACATTGGCAAGTCCCCGAACATCTGTTTCTCAAAGGCCACACTCTGGAGCCATGGCCCAGGCCACTGGACGCACCCCAAACTTCCTGGACCTCAGGAAAAAGGACACTACTACACAGGATAGATTTATGGCCTTGTTGTTACCAGCCACCACCCTTATTTCGGCCGTCCACCCTTGCCAGGTCCATGGGCAGTGAACCTGCTGGGGATCTGATTGACAGGTGCACTGCAGAGGAGGGGGGAAATTCCTCTCCCATCCCCAGACCTGCATCCTGAGGGAGGTGTGGAGAGAGGGGAAGGGAAGAAGGGGGCAGGGAGTTTCCTGTAAGGTGGGGAGGAGAGCAGAGAGGTTTTTTTTTTGTTGTTGTTGTTATTGTTGTTGTTTTTTAATTATCACACTGAAAAGGAAATGGAAAGAGTGAGAGTGGATGAGGAGGGAGGAGGTGGGAGGGGTGTGGAGCAGCCCACCGACACCTGTGGACTCTTGAGATCTGGTCTGTAGAAGAAAACGAGGCTCTGCAGAGATGCAAGAAGGGAATACGGCCACTCGGATGCTCACAGGCAGAGAGGGCTGCATTTGAGATTTGGAACCAAGGTTTCCAGATTTTGTAGGTGGATGAATGTGTCCTATAGCAAGCACCTATTGTAACAGAATCTGCTTTTGTGGTTAACTCTGATGGCAATTGTCAGGAACGAACCCTGGGGCCAGTCAGTGGCCACACTCCGGGCAGATTCCTGCAGGGGCTGTTCCCAGTGACCAGTAGACAGGCAGCGGCAAGCCTAGAGAGCCCTTCCTGTCCAAGGAAGTGATCCCCAGCCTGCCTCAGGCTGTCTATTCTTTAGAAACAGAGCTCTCAGAAAAAAAGAAGAAAAAAAATCACTCCATTAAGTAATCTAGCCCAGTAATCTCAGCTCTCAGACGCTTGCTTTTTCTCCAACCTGCCTGACTAGGAGAGAAGCAGAAAGGAGAATTTAAAGTGGCATGTATTGATTGGCTTGGTTCACCAAAAGAAGGTTCTTTTACTAGCTTTCCAATTATAATTTATTCAATAGTGAAAAAGTAACTCAATTTGAGAGGGACACTCCTTAGGAGCTACCTTTTTTTTTTTAACCATGTAAATTATATCATTACTAAGGGTTCACTTGTCATCCTCTGGAAGCTGCTGGGCAAAGCACAGTTCTTGGCACCTAGGAGGCAACCAGCACAGGTGATTGAATTAATGAGACTGTAACTGGCAGGGAAGTCCACATTCAAAGTGGTAGGAAATGAGTTGAATTGGCAAGGCTTAGCCCCTTCAGCCGGTTTTAAGAAGATCACGGGGTTTAGAATGAACCTGCCCTGGGTTCCATAACTACTCCTTTTTAGCTCTGTGAGTCCTTCACATCTCTGGGCCTTGGTTTCCCTGTCAAAGGGAGGAGCACTCCTTTTGCAAGTTCCTTGTGAGGATTCAAATAGATGTTCTCCTTCAAGTGCATCGACAATACCCTTGGAGAGTGGTGTCCCTAGATCTTGTTTTGCTGAGGGCAGCCATGTTTGAGCCCATTAACATAATAATTGATTTTTTTTTTTTAAAAAGATACCTTCCCTTTACTTCCCATTGCCTCCTTGCCTACAATTCCAGCAGCTGCCACCAGGGCCAGAGAGTCCACCTCTGCTGAGGACTCACCTCCGGATTCATTTTCCCCCACCTTTTCCTGTTTCCACTGTGGTGATAGGGGTCAAAGAGGTCTCCAGAGCTTTGTTTATCAGGGCACGAATCACATTCATGAGGGCTCCACCCTTATGACTTAGTCACCCACCAAAGACCCTGTGAGTAACCTTGAGTTCTTGGATCTAGAGTTGTGGAAATGAATGCTGGACCTGGAAGGAATTTAAACACAGGTCAGGGCTCATTAAGGATGTCTGCTGGAGCCAGAGGGAGATGATGGAGCAACTCAGTGGTATTGTGACACGAGCCCTTTCTGTCTTTCTACATTGTCACCTTAGAGTACTTACTTGCTTTCATAGTATAAGATGGTCATGGTGCCTCCAAGCATGACGTCTTTGTTCTAAGCAGGTAAAGGGCAAGAGGAAAAAAAGAGAATATGAGTTTATGCCAGAGGAGCCTGTTTCAAATTATAAGAGAAGCAAGGGCTTCCCTGAGACTTATGCTCAGGTCTCATTAGCCAGGACTGTGCTTCCTGGCCACTCACCTGGCAGATGGCTACAAGTCTGTATGGGCGTTGGGTTAGCTAACCCATGGTGTTGGCTGCAAAAAACCAACATTAATTCCTGCAATTCTAAGGGAGCAGCCCTGGACCCTCTTACCATGGGAGCTCTGGCCTGTCAGTTGGTCTCATGGTGGTTTGCAAAGAGGTTGTCCACCTGGGAGAATGTTTCCCACATGATCCTCTGGGACTATAAATTCCATTAAAACACAAACATTAGCTTGCCCTTGGTTGGTTCTTCAGGATCTAGCTCAGGAGTTGGTGGATTATAGGTTCATGACAAACATTTGTGATTGAACTAATTTCCCATCCATGTGTTTGGACCTCAATGACCTGGGACATGCAGGGAATGTCATTTGGATAATTGAATTTTCTGGCAGCCTGAGGTAAAGCAGAAAAACTTAAGATCTCACATGAATTCCAACAACACTGCTGGAGTGGCTTCTACATCCTAGGCTCTGAGATGAAAAAATATGATAACTATGTGTGTCATGGCCAGGGTCTCATAGAAACAGATGACATGATGAGGGTAGGTGAGGAGCATTTAACCAGGGACCATTTATGAAGGTGTGGGAGGGGGAGGGGAAATGCATACTGTGTGGTAAGGTCTCCTAGGACCAGCAGGACTGGGGAGCTGTTTCCACCACTCTTTGGAAGGGGAAAGGGAGAAAATGGAAGCCAAAAGAAAAAGCTATAGCTGCATCTGGGTTGGGAGCTGAAGCTTGGTGAGGATCTGGGAGTGCGCTACTTGATAGGAACGGTGGTCTTCCATAACACAGCCACTGGCCCCTGGGCCAGGCATGGAGGGCACTGGGAGAATAAACACTCCCATCTCTCTCTTCTTCTTCTGCGGATCACCTATTGGTGCATCTCATTTGCTGCATCGTACTGGAAACCAGAGGAGAATTGTCTCAGCTGTGCAGTCCACTGAGATCAGACTCCAGGGGAGAAGAGTGGTGTCATGCTGTGATTTATAATAAGAGATACATGTTGGCTTTGTCCCCCTGAAAAAGCCCTCTGAATTTCCTACATGATACAAGGGATAAAGGTGACTGATATAATAAGTCCTGTTCAAGCGCACCTGAGTTTATGTTGATGAGGTGGCTTTGGAAAATCCCTAGGGATGGAAGACTGGCTGTCAGGGGAACCAAACACATCATTAGAAATTCAGCTTTCAGCCTCACCCACTGACCCCCAAAAGGGAGAGGGGCTGGATATTCACTTGGTCATCAATGACTGATGATTTCATCAATGTGCCTGCCTAAAGAAACCTCCAAAGAAGCAAGGTTCAGAGGGCGTCCAGGTGGGAGAATGGGGAAGCACTGGGAGAGCAGCACACCCGGAGAAGCACAGAAGCTCCCCACCCTCCCCAGCCCTCACCCCATGTGTCTGTTGGGACTCAGAGAACAATATCCTCCAAAAAGGGCAGAGTCTTGCATGCTGAGCAATTTGATCTAAAGAAATTTCAAGGGCTTAAAAGGTGGCTCAGAATCCAGGTCCCTCTGCTTTTCTTCTCTCTGTACTGCCCGGCACAGGGAAAGACTTTCTGCACAGTTACCCCTGACCAGATCTGCTCAAAGAGGAGCACTATGACCTTCATTTTCTTATTGAAATTTTTATTGATCAGAGAACACTAAACTTGTGTCATAAAAAGACTGAACTCTGTCTACACACCTGGACAGACTTTTGTCATAAACATTGTCCTCCATTTCAGTTCCATAGAGAATCACTTACTCTGTTCTGTCTGTTCCAGGCCATTGTGTGTTCTCCAAACCCACTCATTCCCCTAAAAGTCATTTACCATTTTCCTGATACTCCCCATAGAAAGAGGGGTGGTATATTTGGCTCGTGGGTTTATCACAGTATATAATTTCCTCCAAGCAAGTAATAACCTTGTATGTCTTTTCTTCGAATAATATGTCTTTATCATTTTATTACAGTGATTCTTCAAAGGACAGAGGGAAAATTTCCCTTCACCAGTATTCATCTTTTCCATATGATGGTGTATTAGTTAGCTTTGTGTTACTGTAATGAAATACCTGAGATAATAAACTTAGAAAGAGAAAAGGTTTACTTTGGTCTTAGTCAATGGTCAGTTGGCCCCATTACTTTTGGGGCTGCAGCTAAGCAGTACATGATGGTGGGGCCACAAGACAGAGGAAACTGCTCACCTCTTGGTGGCCAGGAAGCTAAAAGAGTGAGGAGGGGCTAAGGTCCCAACATCTCCTTGGAGGACATACTCTCCATATGACCAGAAGACTTCCAAGTAGACCATACTTCTTAAAGTTTCTACTACCTCCTGATAGCACGGAGTCTGGGAATCAAGCCTTTAACAGGTGAGTGGGCCTCTGGGGGATATTCTGGATCCAATTTATAACAGACTGTTCCTGAGTTTTATCTTTTTATAGTAAACTGGTAATCTAATAAGTAAGCTGTTCTGTGAGCTGTTCTGGCAGATGATAAAACCCAAGGAGGGAGTCATGGGGACTTCTGATTTGTAGCCAGAAAGTCAGCAGCACAGGTGACAGCCTGGACTTGCACCTGGCTTCTGAAGTGAGACTGAGCCCTTGACCTGAGGGATTGATGTCCCTTCCGGGTAGACCGTGTTGGAATCCACTTAAATTGTAGGATCAGTTCATGCCCACCAAGAAGAAGTGGATCACCTGGTGTGGGACTACCTTCTCCCTGCCACACTTGGTCACAGGTTGTTGTGTGAAGTGTGGGCCTCAGGACTGAGAGGCTGGTGGAGAGAATCCAGCACACTGTATAACCTGAGATTCTCCAGGTTTCTCTCAAGGTAGATATCACTGTGCCCACTTTCCTGATGGCACAACAGAAGCCCAGAGTACATCAGCATTTGTCTAAGTCCACAGGACTGGTTGGTGGCAAAGCCAGGATTAAAGCTCAGACTGTCTGACTCCCATTCTAGGGCTCATCCCTTGTCCCATGGACCTCCCACACAACCTCCTAGGAAGAGAGTTGCTCATTCTTTCAGCTTCTGGATGCTTCTTGGGTCTGAAACTGTGATGGAAAAGATGGCCTTTCTGGATGGCAGAATGAAATCTGGGAAGTTCAGGATTTCAAGTTGGCTGCCAGGGATGGGGTTTAAGCCTTTTGAGAGTGGAAAGACAACATTGTTAGCAGTCAGCAGGCTGGGTTTGAAGAGGGCCTCCTCACTAGATAGTATTTATTGAGCTTCTGCTATGTGCCAGGCACTGTGTTAACTGCTTTATGAACTTCATCACTAACCTCCAGGAAGCCTATTATTTCCATTTTACTGGTCTGAAAGTGGAAATGCAGAGAGTTTAAATTACTTGTTAAAGGTAGAAATCGAGTTCAAAGTCAAGACCATATGGGCGCCAAAGTCTAGATATCTAACTGGTATTGAAAACTTGGAAGTTAGAAGCCCTCGGCCCACATTCTTAAATGGCCATTGTTGTCTGAAACTGAATGGCAGTTGATCCCTTTAGATGGGAGATTTGCTGTCATTCTTGTCACAGTCCCCACTGCTCTCCATTGCACCCAATACTGAGGTTGAGAATCGGTTGCCATTTCTTATCCTGCCTGGACTGTTGGTTCTTTTTCACTCTGTCCACTCCACTTACTTATGGCCTGCTTGGCTATAGGAGTCACTTGCCCTGTGTCTCCAACAGACCCACTTCATTAATGGTGCAAGATGATATATTGGGGTGAGAGAAACAAGTATTGGGCCTTCTATTTATATATTTGACCTCCTTCCTTTTTAATGTTTACTTTCATGTTTTTCTAACATACTGAATATATTAATATGGTAGCTATGTCTATAATTCATAAATAAATTATGTATGCACATTGGAGATTGGAGGTATTTGCTCAAAATCATTTTTTTCTACACTCTGCGGAAGAGTTTGAAGATCATTGCTGCCAGTCCTCACCTTTATACTAGCTCTGAGATGTTGTGAAAATCCCTTGAACTTTCTGAGCCTTGATTTTTTTTTTTCATCTAGAAGATGGAAATATTGATACTGTTTACCTGGAAAAATTATTTCCAAATTCCAAACACCCAACAAACTACAAAATGTGAGCCACAAAAACAGAAAGCCAACCTAGGAGAGGTCAGTGACTACAGAATGTGGTCCCCTCACAGTCATGTGGCTCTGGAAGGGGGACTGGAAGGCTCCCTTAGGGCATGGAGTTGTAGAGGCTGTGGGCTGACCTGGCCCAATACCCTGAACAGCAGCAGGGATTGATGTTCAGGTTCATTGGTGCCACTGCTGTGCGCCTGGGGAAGACGATGGCCTTGCTCTCATTAAAGAGAAGCAGCGGCCCCATCTCTGTTCACCTTCTGCTCACCTCCAGCCTACACCTGGTCCCGTAGGAAGAACATTTCTGTTTCCTTAAACCCGACTGGCCGCCTTTGTCCTTGAGTTCACCCTAGCCTAGAAACAGTCAAGATTTAATGGAGATCAAACACAGGTGAGAGTGTCAGCCAAGTGTGGGGCCTACTGTGGTCAACAAGTCTCCCTCCACCCTAGTGGAAAAGACCCCGAGCCCAGGCTCCTGGTAACATCTTAAAGGCAGATCAGCTTGAGATGATCTGTGGGCCTTTTGTTATGTGTAGGAGATTAGTGTAGACCCCGAATTGGCTGAATCTCTGTGAGAGGGTGCTCTTTCATTCTGATGACCAAAGATTTTAAAATTACTCAAATTCCCCAAGACTCTGAGACTTAAGGTTAGTCAGGATCACAGCTCATTAAGGAATGGAGTGAGGATTACCAAATGTCCTGCTCTATCCAGGATTAAGGACTTTCCATGCTAAAACTGGGATAGTCAGGGCAAGCATCGTTGGCTGGGCATCCTAGATGGAGCTGGAATTCCTAAATCCTGAAATCTGTCTGCAGGACTCACATGCTAAATTCTCCTCCACAGTTCTCTGTGTTATTTCTCTCTCTGTCTTGGGGTGAGGCAGGACAGAGTAGAGAGGGTTGTCCCAGGCCTACTCTCTTTGCAAGACAAGATTCCAATAGGGAGAGAGCCAGAGCCTATGCAGATCCCAAGAGATTCTTTTTATAGAGCATCTTTTCATTTATGACTTTAGTCCAAACCATTGTGAGGTAGGTTTTACAGATGGGGAACCTGCTGACTGTCCCCAGATGAAAGGGGTAGTGTCTGCACTTGACCTCATGACTGCTTGCTTCCAAGTGCCTATACTTTTAATCACTGGGCAACACTCTCTCTCCAAATGGACTTTAAAAAAATGTGAAATATTTTAAATCCTTATTATTGTTATTGTTGTTGTTATAGCTCAAGGAGCTGCACAGGAGGGTGGTTAGGGTGAACGCTTCATTCAATCCTTCTTGGCCTTTTGAACATACTTGACTTTTCATTATTTGTTGATTGGGGGTAAGGCAGGGAGATGAGGCCAAACTTCAATGTCTCCTCTTTCCATCTTATTAACACCTGATCAGGAGAGAAGGTCAAAGCTGTCAAGTGTGATGGATTTGTGGATTTCAATTATCCACCAGAACCATCCACTCCCAACTCAGACTGTCTATAGAAAAATCGATCCCAGAAGAAAGACAAAGAGAAGAGAGGCTGCTTGAACCCCATCAGGCCTTTGTGTGTGGAGTGGGGTGGGGGGACGGAGCTGGCACATTCTGGGTTTAATTCAATGGTGTTACTGATGGTTTAAAAAAATTAGACTTGCAGCACTACCTATGAAAACACCAAAATTAAATCTTATTTAAAATACATGAGGGAGACCCACAGTCATTTAAATACTTAAAAGAGTGTAAGGCCCCACTGATCATAAAATACTACTTTTTTGGGGAGATCTATTCCAAAGAAGACTTTTTTTCCTTGGTCCTGAGAGTTTGCATAGTTTCAATCCTCTCATATCAGAGTAGCATCCATCCATCCATCCATTCATTTAGTCATTCCACACATATTTACTGAACATCTATCTCCCTTGGGCCAGGCACTGTGCTAGGTGCTGGGAGGATAGCAAGATGAGACCAACTAGAGTCCCTACTGGAGTCCACAGGCATTGAAGGAGATAAAACACATGGAAAAACTAATATACTACTGGCTATACATGAAGACAGGTAGAACATTCCAGGCAGAAAGATGGCCGAGCAAAGATCTAGAGTGAGTCAAACCAATATGCTTGGGAATGGCGAGGTGCCTCGTTTAGCTGACAGTGGGGAACAGAGGAACACAGAATGCAGCAGTGTGGAGGAAAGAAATATCCCCAATGAAACAGGTCCCAGGGAGACCTACTCGTCATTGACAAGCGTTAAATGTTGGTAAATTAAAACCCCCAAGAGCAACAGAAACATGGGAGTTGCCAAAGCTGGGGCACAAATGATGAGGCCAGAAGTTCAGGTAAGAACTGGGTTTGGGCTGCAGATCTAGAGCATTTCATGGACAGAACTTTCATGGAGTTCAACCTGGAGGTGGGCTCCAGAGGATGGAAAGAATGTCAGGGTTGGAGAGAAGAGCCGAGGACATCATGTTGGTCAGACTTCCACTGCCAAACATCTGAGAAAATCAAACTGTACAGTAACAAGGTTGATTCTGGCTCCTAGTTTTGGAGGTTTTTAGCCCATGATTGGCCCCACTGCTTCTGAGTCTGCGGCAAGGCCACACGTCATGGCAGGAACATGTGGCAGAGCAAAACTGCTCACTTCATGGCCAGGAGGCAAAAAAGAGAGCAAGAGGAGGGGATGGGGTCCCCCTGTCCTGTTTAAGGGCACAGCCTAATGACCTAAGGCCCTCCCTACCATAGGCTTCGCCTCTTAGAGGCTTCACCGCCTCCCAATAGTGCTATTCCGGGGATGAAGTCTTTAACAAGTGGGCCTTGGGGACATTTAAGATTCAAACTAGAGAAGGCATTTTGAGTAGAAAGACTTGGCTGAAGAAGACAAGGGAGCAGAGAAGCAGAAGGTATGTCTTGATGGGTGAACCACAAGTGTCTTCGTGTTTAGCCAGTAGTATATTAGTTTTTACACTTGACCAATGTAAAGTGGTCATAATGGTGAGACCAAGAATAGCCTGGATTTTGGAAACAGATCTGGGTTGGGTTGAATTCCAGTTTATTTATTTGGTTATCTATTCTGTACCTTCCTCAGCCTCAGTTTCCTCACCTGCAGGAGGTCCTTAGCAAGGCTTCCCCAGGGGAGTTTCTGTGAGGACTGCAGCCTTATGTCAGATGGCTTTGGGCACAAGTTGTATGGCCTTCTGCTTTTCAGCTGTAGGTAAGCTTCCTTCTCTGACCCTGAGGTCAGGTGGGGGTGCTGTTTGGGGAAGAAGGGAGGCTGGACTCTCTCATGGATTTTTTAGGAATGAGAAAACTTCACAGAAGCGCTTGCAGGTCTCAGGCTTACTTCTGAACCACTCATGACCAAAGGGGCAGGACTTCCCTCAGACCAGTCAGGTCAGCCCTGGGAACTGGAAAGCAGGGCCAGGTTATGGAGACCCTTAGGAAGGGGTTACCTGCACCCAGTGTTGCAAGAAGAGGGAGCAGATACCTGTTAGGCAGCCTGAAGTGCCAGTTTTAGGGGCAGTTTACAAAATGCTAGAACATAGTTCTCAGTCCAGGGGAATAACAAGAGGGTTTGGGCAAACAGCCATAGCCATCTCTGGTGTGCCAGTAGCCAGGCTCAAGGTACCTTTCCTTAGTTGTACTTGAAACTATTAAACTTAAATAAAAGGGAGGGAGGGGGAATGAGGTGATATTCTAAGATGACTGGACCAGCTCGGTGTGGTTGGTATCAAAATCATAACTTGTCTATAAAGTTATTCAAATATGTATGGACATATTTGAATCCTTATTGCATTTGACTTCTTTAAAAAACCTGTAACACAAATCCCTTATTCTCCAAGGTACAATAACATATTCTTTTTCATTTAGTCTTCATAACCACCTGGGATTCTTGTAGAGAAGTTCTACAGATCTTCCTAGGACATTTTCTGTGCCAGTCTTTGCACTCAGTGTCTGCAGTGATTGTGAACCTGGTAGGGGATTGGGCTACCTGGGTACAAATCTCAGTTTGACCTTTACAGTTTTGTAAACTTGGGCAAGCTAGCCTCTCTGCACTAATTTCCTCATCTAGAAAAGTAGTAATAGTTCTTTAAGCTTTTCAGATTGTGGAGATGATGAAAACAGTTGGGTTTTCTCTGATAACAGTAGTTTCTTGGAGTTGGAGACAATTTCTGTATTGGGGTAGATTGGATTCTCGCCAGTTCCTGCTACCTTACAGAGAGCAGGACTGTGTAAAGAGAAGGAATGTGTACTTAGTGAAAAGCATGCATCCATAATTCAAAAAAATGACAGGATTATTACTATCCATCTTAGCAACAAGATATAAATAGATGGTAATAAGTAAAATCAGGTTAATTGCTGAAAAAAAGTACAGTTCTGAACAGAGTTGCATTATGTAAACATTTGCACATGTAAAAGTCCTTTAATACATATGGACTTTATTTTTTAAAAATATTTTTAGTTGTGCATGGACACAATACCTTTACTTATTTATTTTTATGTGGTACTGAGGATGGAACTCAGTGCCTCATATGTGTGAGGCAAGTGCTTTATTACTGAGCCACAATCCCAGCCTACATATGGACTTTAATTGCTACATTGGCATGGAAAATTGCCAGCTCTCCATTTACCAGCTGTGTGATTTCAGGGAACTCTCTTCACTTGTCTGAGCCTCAATTCACTGGCCATAAAACAAGACTAACAATTTCTTTCTTGCAAGAAAAGACCAGATGAGGTCATGTGTGTAAAAGAACTTTAAAAACTGGAAAGCGCAATGCTTTTCTTAGGTATTTAAGAATTGTTGTAACAAATAATCATCCACAATAAAAATATATTCAGGGGTGATGTAAAGACTTGAGCTCACAGTTTGAAATACCAACCTTAAGACAGACATACTAAACTCAGCTTTTCTTTATAATGGGGCCTAAAAGTTAGAGACATTTATTTTTAAAAACTCTTTCTTTTGTATTATACCACCTTTGGTCCTATGGTCATGGTATCTTCTTTATAGAGACCAAACAGAACTTGATGACTTGTTCCAGACACAAATCTGGATAGTCCAAGCTCTTGGACTAAGGTAACTCTTTATTAATATACTTTCTGAGTAAACCTGAAAACTGGATTAAACCAAGTACTTCATTGTGGATAAGGAAAATCAATGCCCTGTGGGCTGGGCTGTTTATAGTCTTGCTACAAAAATGGATGCATTATTTATACCTATGAGTTCTGCTCTCTCAAGCCACAGCTATTAATATCTCACATCAAGTTCATTCACCATTCACATCATCGCCAAGAGCTGGTCATTTTGGGTTAAAAGCAACTAATGTCGGACCCCTGCTGGCCTACTCTGGTACTGCATGGGGAACACACTCTCCAGTTCTTATTAATGGGGAAATTGGCTGTAGGGGCAAGAGCTGAGATGCCAAGGTTCAGTCTTGCCATCCTTCATTTCTTGGTGCCAATAGTCATCAAAAAGTGTTCTGAAATAAGAACAAAGGTCAGTCTTGACTTACAAGAAAGAATGGTTCTTGAGGGCGAACTGCATCTCAGTCTCCCCTCAGGGTAGTTAGGCCTTACACCTGCCTGTACCACAGCTCACTCTACCTTGCTTAACAGCTTGTCGTTGTAGTACTATGCTTTCACACTCACTGTTTATTGCACACTCTAGCCTCTAGGGGGTGCAGAAGCTTTCTCCTCACTTTTTTCATTCTTCCTCTCAAATACAAGGAGGGACTTTCAGTGAAGGGTCAAGTGTAAATGGAGTGCTCAAGGATAGATGTAATAGGACCACTATCATAGGAGGAAGAGTTTGTAAGTATAAAGACTATCATTACTACAATTCTTTTCCTTCTTGTGGTTTTTTTTGAAACTATAATACAATGGGGCCAACAAAAGTAATGCAAAACAGGGTCCAGGGAAAAAGAAGCACAGAGCAGGTCAGGGATAGCAAGAAGAACCCCAAACAAAGAAGAACCTCGGGTGAACAGAGCAAAGCTCTTTTTTTGGAGACAGGAATCGTGATTAGTGCTTCTGGTTGGTGGAAATCAAAGGCAGAAGAAACGAGGTTAGACAGTGGCTAAGGGCCCTGTCTCTACTCCTAATGCACTGTTTCCGTCTGCAATAAACAGGTAAACAAACCCCAGGAAACAGATCAAAGCATTGCAATTGGGGAATCATGAAGGATGGGGAAAGTCGTGCCACTTCTCTGCTTGGACATGGCCTAGCAGATAACCTTTCCTCCTTTCTCCCACAGTAAAAAGCTCTAAGGAGGGTTACCAGTGGCCAAAAGTTAAGATCTTGACCATTTTCGTCCACCTTACCAGCCCCATGACTTAAAGGTTACAGTAACAATTTGGGGTTATACCAGGAAGCAGGGTATCTTTCAATCAAGCCATTCATACTCTTCTTCTTCAGGGCTTGTGCCTCTTCAGTTTGGCTTGAGTGACACAAATCCTCTCTTCCCAGTAAAACAAAATCATCTCATTAGCATCCTAGAGAATGTTCTGTGATTGCGGGAAGGAAAGCTGTGATTGCCAATCTAAACAAGGAGGCTACAGTGATTTCTAGAAGGCTCATAGGCTGGGCTGAGCAGGCAGTGGGAAGCCCACCCTTGACCTTCTGTAGAGTGTTCCTCTTCAGGGATGGACTCTGAAATACTTAGCTAGTCCCCTGTCAATGGGTATTTGGGTAATTACCACATTTTTATTGTTAAAAACAATGCTATATGAACATTTTTATGTGAAAAGCTTGTATATATGTCGTATTTCTTTTAGTTGGAGGTTTCTAGAAATGGGACTGGATGTCACCAAATTTCTCTTCAAAAAACCTATTTTGATACTTCATCAATCAAGTAATAATGCTGATGTTGATAATAATTGTTATAGTTCTTGAGGACTTACTATGTGCCAGGCACAGTGTTGAGCATTTTTCATTATCTTATTTGATCCCCATCAACCCAATTTGTTCAGTTCTATTATTGTTCCCATTTTTGAGACAAGAAACTGGAGACATGGGGCACACAAGTAACTTATTTAAAGTGACTTCATAAATGCCAGATCCAGGCTTTCCAATTCAGAATCTATGCTCCCGTTATTTCACTCAAAGAGAACACACCTCCATTTCAAGAGAGAGCGGTCCCTGGGCCTGATGAAGGTGGCCTCTTCACTTGGATGAGAAAGCCAACGGAAAGCTTATTGTTGGAAAAGTCACCATCTTAAGTCTTTAGTTTTAAAAAGTTTGAGTTCTCGGTTGATATAAAGATCTAAGTTCAAGGTCATGAAAGGATTTCACTCCAGCTGTGCCTATGCAAGCTCTTTTTGAGTGCATAATTCAACCCACCCAGTAGTTCTTTTTAAGCTCTCCTGAACAGCTGGTTGCAGTGATATTTTTTTCCAATTAATTTAACTGGTTGTCTTGGTGTTCGGTCATGTCAGGGGAAGAGTAACATGAAATGGGATGGTGGGTTGATCCAACTCAAGGCTATACTTGGTGTTGCACATTTCTTAAAAATGGTCACCTGATAGGTGACAATTGGGGACCACTCAGGCAATTCCTTTGTAAGGCACTCTTATTGTCTGTGAATGACTTTGGATGATGCTCCTATGTCCCTGGAAGAGAGGGGTAGGAGGAGTCTGAGTGAAGGGTGAGAGGGAGGAGGCAGAGGAAAGACAGCTGTCCCAGCAAGTGGGGATATTTATTCCTTACCATTGCTAAAGCCTCCGGCTACATTCCAGTGGGTCTAACAATCCCCTAACAAAATACCACCCTGTGTCTCTTCTTACTTAGGAGTGTGAACTCTGTATGAGACAGCCCATGACCCCATGGGGTGTGCTGTGATCTGGGTGTCACACACACTTTCTATACCTTCTTACGAGCATCTCCCAACTGCATGCTGCTCACTAAATCCACTAAATCACCAGCCTGACACACATGTCCCCCACGCAGGACACACACACATGACCAGTCTGACAGGCCGCTGGAACAGTGGTGCAGAAACTTCACTGAAATTGCAATAAAGTTGTGAAAACCAAAAACCAAACTTCCGAGATCTCTCTTCAGGGAAATGATTGTGTGGGGTGGAAGAAATACTTGGAAGAGGGTGGGGTGAGGCCCTGAAAAGGGTAAGCTGGAACAACAACAGATGGTCACTAAATATCTTCTAAAAAGGGGATAAGGGCTTTTGTTTCTGAGGTTGGAAAGCAGGTGGGGACACTGTTTCAAAGCCTTCCCCCACACTTGCCTCCAAGCTTTCCTTTAAATAAATGTTGACCTAATGATATTTAAAGACAGTTTCAGGACAGGGATGTATCTCAGTGGTAGAGTACTTGCTTAGTATGCATGAAGCCTGGGTTCCACCCTCAGTCATTGGAGGTGCACCAAGTCATCACCTTTCTGAAGGGGCCTAACTCCCCATGGTGTTGCACATATACCTTTCTCACTAGCACCTCCCACCTGCATGCTGCTGCCTGCCACACTCATGTTCCCAAGGGCACCTGAAGTTTCTTTGGTGACCTCAGGGCTAACATCCAAGGGAATGAGCATGGTTCATGGTCAGCTCTGTTAGAGGACGGACGAAACTCCCATCTTCATGACGTTACACTTGAGGTTCCCAGTCCAGAAAACTCCTGTCAAACTCAACAAAACTTACTGAGCACCTTCATCCTGGTGTTTCCTAAAATTGCCTCGGGACCACCAGAAACCAGAACATTGTTACATCCAGAAACTCAGAAAAATTGTTACATTGAAGCTCCACATCACATATGCACATATAAAAAGCTCTGGGAAGTTCCACAGGGAGGAAGTGAGTTTAACTTTATTAGCTTACTGTTTGACTTCCCAACTTACTTGACTACTGTACATTTTTCCTGGCTTCTGCACATTAGGGGGAATGGTTGCTCTCCATATAATCTGTATATGAGCCCAGTTCTCCTGCATCAAGTATACACATGCACACCTATGCACATATTCACACCTGTACACTACCCAACAACACACATATACACATATGTATGTGCCCATACATGGGCAGCAAAAAGAGAGGAAGCACCTTCACATTCCTGCTGTCACTTCTTACTTTGTCAAGATCTTACAGTATTAGAGCTGCAAGGGAACTGAGAAGCCTCCAACCTGTGTGTGGAGTATGGAGAGAAATAATGGCCTGCAGAAGCCTCCAAAGCCTGTGAGTGGCATAGCAGGGATGGTGCTCTCTTCTGGGACAAGCAGGTGACTTTTGTTAGTGCCACCTGCTTTGGATGCTCATGCTGGGGTAGATGTCGCCAAAGGCATCTTCCAGTTTTCTGCACCAAGATATAGTATCTGGAGTAATTCTGGATCTGAAAGCTAATCAGTAAGTCCACAAACATTTTTGAATAGCTACTCCATGTCAGGTGATTTTGTTGGCATTGGTAATACAACAGCAAACAATACAACCTTTAAAGAGTTACAGACATTAGCCTTATGAACAAATAAACTCACACCATAATTTGAGGTGATAATGGCTGATATGAAAATGTGTAACAGGGTCATGTAGTAGACAGGATCATGCAATAGCCTGGAGGAGGATCTAAAGACTCAGTAAGGGCAAGTTCCATCTACCACATCTCCAGGAGTTTTCCATTTTTTGATGGTCAAGTGTCAGCTTAATGAATAGGAATCACAATCTACCATTTTTAAGTGTTTCCTATAATGTCAGGCACTGTACTGAGTCTTGCAGATCATCTGGTCATCTAATTCCTCAGTTAGTAAAGAGCAGAGCCATACTAGAACCAAGTCTGTCTGCTCCTAATACTCAGTATGGAGAGAATGCTCATACCATTTTCTGAAGACAAAGGGTGCACATTGCTCCTTTTCCTAGAGATGCAACAGTAGGGTTAAGTGGTTCATAATGTTAACAGTTTCCTCCCTACAACTTGGGTCTAAATTTTATTTTTTGCTTCATTCCATTGCTCTTAAGTCTACCCTCAAGAGACCCTCTTCTTCCCACTAACACACGCAAAATCAATTACATCGTATTATCTGATGCCAGTTGTGTTTATACCATAGAAGGGAGAAAGTATGTTTTTATGAGTGGAGATTTTGTTTTTCCATTCTGTTCCTTCCCTGGGGGAGTCTGAATATTTTTCTGAGGTTAGACATTGTGTGTGGCTTTGGAACTGAGTTGACGAGAGGACGGATACACACCACACCTTATTTATTTTCTCTTCTGTGGAAGGGTCTCAGCTGTTTTTTCCCTCCCAAATTAAATTCTCTTACTCTTGAAGAATGACCCAAGCTGAGAAATTTCCCAAACATCTGAAATCTGAGAATCTGTGCCTGGAATCCATGAAGCTCATGGTTTCCAGATGGAGAAACCGGAAGAGTAGGCAGAGGAAGGAGGTGGAGGATGAAAGGCAGGGGAAGCCTGAACTCTGGATCACTTCTGACTGCTTTGTGAACTAGGCCAGGTCTTTTATTCGCTCTGACCATGCGCCAGGCCTGAGGACAGGCGGCAGTTATGTGTGTCCTCATGAGACCGTTCCAGTTATTAGTAGGAAGTAAGTCATTGTGAAATTGTCTTTTCTGAGGGCAGTGACGGACCTCAATAGCACAACATAAAAGAATATCTATATCTTGGCTATTAAGAGGGGCATAAACACTCCAGATGGATTTTCTCACCATCCCAGAAATGGCAAAAGACCTAATTCTTCCTCCACATTTTTGTCTTCATGCCAGACAAAGGGTAGAGGCATCCTTATTTGGAGCAAATAGGCAAGCATAGTTTGGCCACAAATAGGTTAGGTATGATCTCAAGAAGAATGTCTTTGTTTGACAAGACAGATCAGGATCTTCTAGGGGATGTGTGAGTTTGGGGAAAATAGGTCAGAATACACCTGTTGGCAAATGGGAAATGGTGTGCTAAGAAAATACCCATTTTTAATTGAGACATAACAGTATATATTCATGGGGTGATAATTTGATACTTGGTTTATATACACAATGAAATATTTAAAAAAAATTTTTTTTAGTTGTCAGTGGACCTTTATTTTATTTATATGTAGTGCTGAGAATCGAACCCAGTACCTCACACATGCTAGGCAAACGTTCTACCCCTGAGCTATATCCCCAGCTCCACAATGGAATATTATTGTCATAATACAGATAAAATTCTGTCATTTTGTACAACACGAATGGAACTAGACAGCATTATATTGTATTAAATATATCAGACACAGAAAGTCAAATACTGCATGATCTCATTCATAGGTGGAAACCAAAAATGTTGATCTCATAGAAGTAGAAAGGAGAATTGGTGGTCACTAGGCTAAGAAGGGCAGCAGAGAGAAGGGATAAAGAAGCTTGGATAATGGATATCAAAATACAGTTTTATTATATATATATATATATATATATATATATATATATATATATTTCTATAAGACTAAGTTCTTGTCTTCTGTAGCAAAACAAGGTGACTACAGTTCACAACAATTGATTATATAGTCTGCAAACAGAAAAATACCCATTTCTATTGTTATTATTGGTTATCATTTTCCCTACCCAAAGCATCCCTGATGCTCCCACCACCACCACCAAGTCTAGGAGCAATCTTTTCTGCCTTTGTAGTTTTGCCCACTTGAAATAGGCTGAATTTGATACTAGGATTCAGCCATCCAGCTGGATCTAAAAGTTCTCAAAATGCGTGGGGAGAAATCAAATACAGAAAAATTACTTCCAATTAACACCTCTAATCTCCAGATGTCTTAATAAAAATGGTGCACAGCAAATGGCCACCCTCAAGCCAGATACTTGGATTCAAGTGTTTTCAAGAGCCAAGCAAAGCAGTCAATGCTTTAATCTGATATCCTGGCCTGGAACACATAAATGTTTAACTATACTATGGCTTGGGGAAGAAAGCAAGCAGGGGTGAACATATCCTCTATTGGCGGGTCTTCAACAGACCACTCATGTCACCGTGAAGTGTGAAGAGACACTGCCTGCCTCCCAAGTCTGAGCACTGCCTGGAATTTATGAACTTCTTTGGAGTGTGATACGAATCTGGGGCCTTAAGCCAGGCATTATCATCAGGAAAACATAGGTAATTTTCTTTCTCCCTCCCCCCTCCTTTTCCTATTACTGACTGTACAGTTCTGAAGTAAATTATGATTTAATCCCCTCTGCTATTAAGACTGTTACAAAATGTTAGTTGCAATGAAGTCATAAGTAAAAGAAAGATGGATAGTCAGATAATGTTATAGCAAATGACAAAACTCATTACTACCAGCAAAAGGAAGACCGGCATGGAAAAATACTTGCCTGTATACCAAATGGAATGCAGCTGACTAAAGACTATTTCTATATATAATCAACTTGGCATGTGCTTTTGCAATCATTCAGAGTTGAAGTGCATCATGGGAGAAATGATAGTTTCTGTCACGTGCTTCTGGATTTTTATCTTAGGGTCATCAAATCAGGGCCAGGTTACCACAAAGTACTCAATGATCCATGGGAAATGAATCATGTCTTCATTCCAGGGCTTAATATGTACATTACATCACTATTATAAGCAAGCAACTCTTTGGTTAATGGCTCCAACACAGATTAGGGTCAAAAGTGGCCTTAGACACCAAATTCCCTAGTGAGAGGTTGCCATACAACTCCGTATTTGCTTTGCTTCTGAATTCCTTCTTCTCCTAGCAGCAACTAACCATCAGCTTTCCATGCTAGTATTGTGTCAACATAAGTTTTATTCTTCTTGCAAGCAAAGAGCTGGGAAAATAAAAGTGAGAATCTGTTATTACAGGTTCAACTGTGTTACACCCAACTTGTGGGGAGGGTATAGTTTCTTTTTATTATACTGCAATTTTGTTGTAATGACTCTTGCCTAAAATAAATGGGCAATTGACAGGACTTAAAGATAACAGGGCTGCTTAAGTGATTTTTACAGTAGCAGTATTTGTTGTAACAGAATTTGACATGTATTCTGGTTATTAGTTTTATTCATCACAATGAAAACTTGGCACTTCCATTGTTCATGCCATTATATGCAAAGCACTGTAGCATGAAAGTCACTTACAGATATGTGAAAACACACACACACACAAAAAAAACAAACAAACAAACAAAAAACCCTTAAATAAAAGAGACTTGTGGAACAATGCAACCTCAGGTAAAGGGACACATATTTTGTTTAGCTGAATGTTCTAGATTGTTAAGGGCTTATTCCTTTCAATCCCTAACAAGTCTTATCATTTATGATATATTTCTAAAATATTCACCCTACAAATTATTGCCTTCTTCCAGGCAGAATTTAGTTTTCTTGGGTGTGATGCTTATGGTCATCATGTTGAATATAATCATATTGTCCTGATACAGTGAGACTCTCTGGGATTGAGCTGTGTATGGAGCTGCTTAAGTCTTCTCCACACAAACAGGATTTCTGAAGCCCTTTAGTCGCTTCTTCTTTCTTGACCCAAGTTTTTCTGGAAGTCTGTTTCTCTCCCTTAATCTGCTATAGGCTTAGAAACTTTCCAAACATTTTGAATTGTGTATGAAGTAAGAATAAGTTCTGAGCAGGTGCCTGATGTACAGAGGTATGGCCTTTCTCTTATGTGTTTGCTTTACACCATTTACTTCAACTGGTCAGGAGCCTTGTTTGCTTACTTCCTACTTTTGGCTCATTTTGAGTGTTGAACTTCTGCTGATTTTCCCAACTCTGTGTCAAGTTCTCATCGTCAAACCACCTGTTTGCATTTTAGGCTCGGGAAGTATGGATTGGTAGAGTTGTCAAGATGGCTGAGCCCTAGGTAAATGGGTTGCTACTGAATCCTAAAATGGCATGAAGACTGTCATTTTCATAAGGCAAATTGAATGCTGTGGCCCTGATGGCCAAACTCAGTAGGTGAACTTCTAAATAGATAGCTTTTTTTTCCACCTATCTTTTTCCAAGAATATGAAGCTGGCCTTATGTCAAGCTGTTGGAGACACCTTCAAGATGTTTAATTAAATTACAGACTCAGTGTCAGAGTTGGCTGACTTTTAAGATTCTAGCACCATAGCAAAAAAAGGCACAGTGTTGCCTCTCTTGGTAATTTCATTTATGGCCTTAGAAGAAAATTCAAGTCTAATAGTTCTCTCCTTCCAAAAGGAGTTCCAGGATAAAGGAGGATTTCACTGCTATCCTTAGTCCTCCTTCCTTCACTGTACTCTCACTGAGCAAGGCCTAGCAAAGGGCCAATTCATTTGCCCCCAGGCCATAATGCAGGGGTAGTACTGGGAACGGGTAAGACATATTTCTCAATACAAGATAGAACAAGTACAGTAAGGAATGAAGAGATTAAGGGCTAAACTTGGGTTGAAATCCTGGCTCCCCACTCATTAGGGTATAACCTGAGCAATAAAATGAGAGATGGTATTAGTGCTGTGAGACGTAATGTGAAAAGCAACTTGGAGAGCGCCTGGCTCAGACAAGGAGCTCACTAAATGGTAGCTATTATTATTAACAAAAATGTTTTAAAGCTGGAGACTGCAGTATTTAACAAAGTACAGATGCTCAGCGCAGCCAGTTAATGACTTTGAGAAATTTTTGTTGTTCCTGTTTCCTTTGCTGTAATATCTTTTCCATTATAGACCAGAAGCCTGACTTTCTGTTGGGTGCATTTCACTCTGGTACCTTGGTAAAGACCAGGAGATATTCCAGCCACACTGCAATTTTACCCTTTTATGTGTGCAAAGGAAACAAGGTTCTGTGAAGTTGCACCAAGAAAACATCAATTAAAAAGATATTTTAAAGAGTTGTAGGTTTCTGAGGGAAAGATAATAAAATGAGAAGGGCTGGGGCAACAGGATATGATGTTGAAGTTCTGGCACCAGGAAGTAGGGAAGAAAACCTCCAGATACATTGTGGTTAATAAACTGAAGACTCTCAAGTGCTACAGTGCTTGGTAAGGCCATCCCACCAGGCACAAGTAGTATCCTCAGCAATTGGGGAGGAAGTAGGGCCTAATGATTGCTATAGGAGACAGAGTCTATAGTCCTGAGCTTCAGTAGCCTGGCTTATTAGGTGACCTAGAGTGGCTTATCTTCCTACCTTGGACAATTTCCCCAAAGTTCTCATAGTGTACAATTAAAAGGGTCAGTGAAGATAAAATGACAGAAGGAAATTCAGAGCAGGTTTGGCAAACTAAACCCCAACCCCCACCCCCAACACATCTGCTAGTGAGTTTTAGGATTTTTAAACACTCCATTTTAATGTCTTTAGGCAGAGCTTATTTTTATTTTTTAATTCACATGGTTCTACTATTTCCGTCCTTCACATGTGGCCCCTGAAAGTCTCTGAGTATATGACTTATGGTTTTAATGCAATTTCTGCTCTATTAGGAGATTAAAATTATTTAAAACTTAATTCCATCTCTTCATCAATTATATGCAAATATGTACTTCTCAAGTTCCACAAAGATGATTTTGCTGGCTTAGCTTTAATACATATATATATATATATATATATATATATATATACACACACACACACACACACACACACACACACACACATTTACAAAATGGGGTAAAAATTAAAATTGGACTTTCGTCCTAATTAATACAAATTATAAAGCTTCAAATGTTATTTAAAACATCATTCAGGACCAAGTATTCTTTGTTATAATATACTTTGCTTGTAAAATTAACCTAGACATTGGTCATTTTACTCAGAGGAGAAAACATGTCTCTAAATAACCATCTTTAGTCTGCCCTTTTGCCACTTCCCAGGGATCTCCTAAGACACTCTGGGGAAAGTCAGGAGTAAATTAGCCTCCCACATCTAATAACCCAAACACCATCTTCTCTAGCAGTACCAGTTAGATATGTAAATCGCCATGAATATTTACACCTAGCAGGGTCCTTTGTGCACAACTCCAAGAGACAAATGGTATTTCCAGTAATAGTTTATTGATTTCCAAATGCACAGGGGCGCCGAGTCTGAACATCCTGGGATAGCAGTAAATCTCTCTTACAAAATAATTTACAGTATGAAAATGATATACTGAAACATTAACTCAAATGTGTAATTCCCTTGAAAGACTGAGTGTTCCCTTATTTAGTGGAAGAGTGGAAGGGGAAGAGGAGATGTGACTGCACAGGAAAACAGGCAGAGTACAACAACGGGTTTGTTGGTTCTACTCACTCATGCAGTGTGGCCTGTCACTGTAAAAAAAGACTAGTCAGGTTTTACTCCCATCAAGTATAAATGTGCTGTCCCCTCATGGTCGTATCAAACCCAGCATGGGTTCTGTGGCCTTTTTTGTACCAGTGTACCTCCAGTGTCTTCATTTATTTTTATTTCCTGCTCTGTCCCTTCCTTGTTTTGGTGTGCTCAGTATTCCACACGAACCTGTCTTACCTGGCAGGTCCCCAATATTCCACATTGTACTACTGTCCCTCCCAGGAACTGCCTGGGTCTTATGGCTCTAGGAATGGGTTAGTTGGAGGTGGGGGTGGGGGTGCAGGTTAAAGAAACACTGCTAGGCAAAGAAAATATGAGACCTGGAGTCTCCTGTGTGAGATTTCTTTTTCTCTTAGGACTGGGGTGGACTTGATCCATAATGAGATTTTCAACTAAAAAGCATGTGTTGAACAGCCATTATATGAGGGCAGACTTGCAGGAGCAGGAGGAGGATATTTTCTACGTCGGGGGAAAGGACTTCCTAGGCTCTGCCACTACAACAAGGTTGTGAATTCTGCAATTGAGCCCGCAGGCCCCAGTAGAGTGACCAAAATGGCTTGGGTCACCAAATGGTCAGGCACACAAACACAATTATGGAGGAGAGCTGGAGTGAAATTTCCTTCAGGACTGTCACCTTGGCTCAGTGCTTTAGGAGCTGACAACCTCCACCAGGGAGTTACTCTTCTTG
Organism: Marmota marmota marmota; assembly: GCF_001458135.2. Lineage (NCBI taxonomy): Eukaryota > Metazoa > Chordata > Mammalia > Rodentia > Sciuridae > Marmota > Marmota marmota. The sequence continues at coordinate 46,225,399 of NW_026000174.1, read as the reverse complement.
GAAATGAACGTGTAAACTCCAATCATCTGGTGGGACTTGTAATCAGGCGGGAATAAGGTAGCGTGCAAAACAGTGAAGGGCTCCTTAGAGCTTCCCTTCATTCTTAAATTGTGTGTGCGTGTACATATATACACATAACATTTATCATTTAGATATCCACCCCCCCGCCCCAGGTATCAATAAGACAGTCTAGATTTACTGTGACTTTGAATTGGTTCACCTAATAAAGCACAGGAAGAGAGATTACCTTTACTAAAATACAAAGATTTCCTTTTCTGCAGGAATAAAGTAGTAGATGCTTTTAAATAAAGTTAGAGGAGAGAGCAGAACACCCATCACTTTTTCTATTTTGAAAAACACCTTCTTTATGGGAAATGGCACTAAAAAGGAAAGGCTCCCTCAGGAGCAAGGGGCAGGCCCAAGTTAGCAATATGTACTTAAAGCGTCTGCTAAAGCAGAGGAATAAAGCAACTTTAATGTCATTTCTGAGCCCAAACTATAGCCATGAAGTGTCTTTTTGAGAAAAATTCAAATTAATGGTCAGAGTACAGCAAGAGAACCAGAAATCTTGACTCCCTCTGTATTTGTAGGTGTCCCGTGGGATGGGACAAAGGAATTTCTGGAGAGGCTGGAGAGCTGGATTCAAAACTGGCTCCAATATTTTCTAGCTGTGCAACATGAGACAATGACTTCCTCTGTTTTATCATCTAAGAATGAAGGTGTAGTAAGTACAAGGCCTGGCTCATAGTAAATCCCTAATATAGGCTACTCTCCGGAATTCCTGGGCAATAACCTGAGAGTTCAAGCACTTCTTAGGATTGTCCTGGATTTAATGATACCAAATCAAAGGACAAATCCCTCTCTGCATCCAGAAACCCAACATTTGGAAGGCAGCCAGGAACTGCTGTGAGTACCTGATTCATTCTGGAGACATCCGTTATCTGCATCCCTTGATGACTTCTCCCCAAAGATTTCTGCCTGCAACCAGTTAGGACACAATTCTGAGCACTCTCATTTCTACTGACCTGGTGGGAGGGAAGTCTCAGAATGCTGGGGCTTAAGGCCAAGCAGCATGCTCCAGCTCTGGGGGGAAGCTGGTACCACTGCAGGAAGCATCCTAGTTTGTACATTGATAAACGCTGCCAGCAGGAACTTAGGAGCCTGGGCAGAAGCTGCTGCGCTGTTTAATGCTTCCCTGGTTAAAGTTTTATCAGGTGCTGAAGACAGCAGGAGCCCATAAAGCAAATCTGAGACCCTTTCTAAGTAAAAGCAAAAGTGCTTTCCTTGAGGATTACAGACATGATAATTTATTGAGACAAGTTGGCACATATTCCTACAATTCTGTTGGTATCTACTGCATAAATGTTTGGATTTTCCAATACTGACTTAAAGTAATAACATATGATCAGGTATGGAGAGCCAATGATCTTTCCATTGCTAATACAAGGCTACCATTTGAAGATCAAACAATGATTATTGGGGAAAGACAATACAAGTTTCCAAATCCTAGTCTTTTAAATCTTCTGATATTTTAAACTCTTTCAAGAGTGGCCATTGGTCCATCTTTTAGGATGGTTTTGTGGATATGGTTGGAGGTTGTTAACTAGCAATATACTGAATTCTCCAGTCTTTACAGACAGATAAATGAAGCACCAAAATTATCTTAGCTACTTGTTGGACACCAGTTTGAGGTTTTTTTTTTTGGGGTGAAAAACAGCTCAAACTCCTCCCAGTCCCAGTCTCCTTGCATATGCAGTGAGCTAGGATAACCCTAACTAGCAGCATATATGCTTGGTAGCTTCCTGGTCTCAAAGGAATTAAGTCATTTCATCACATGCACAGTGTTGAACAATGACATAAATACAAATGATATAAACAGGACTCCTACTATAAGCAAGTTGTGTTTCTGCCTCAAAACTATCCTGCACACACACTCAGCAGCTGGCCCCAAAGCTATCACACAGGTCACAGGCAGGCAAGCAGACAGGCAGGAAAAAAGGGCTTTCCCTAAAGGCAGGCTCCTTGGCTCTGCCTCAGGGGTATTAGAAGTTTAGGACCTTGGGCAGGAACAATCCCAAGGGGCTTGGATATAGTTCCAATTGTGTTCCTCAGAAGTGAGCATGGAAACACCACTAAAGGCAGAGGGAGGGAACACATAGCCCATTTGCAAACAAGAATTATCTTCCAAGTCTCCCATTTTATCTTAACAGTTTATGTGTATGAACATTCTATTCCATAATATAACTGTCTTTGTTTTATATAAAAATAAGGTTATCCCCTGACTTCAAACCATTTGTTAAGGAAAACTGACATCTCGGGAAGAAAGCGTGCTTTTGAGCTTACAATTTTATATTTCACTAGCACATCACTGCTTCCCAGGGGGTATAATGCTATAAGAAATTGTGATTTGGAAATGGAGAAAGGCCAGGAAATCTAAGCTCCAGGGTATCTCTGCTCATGTTACTGAAGAGGAGAGAGCCAGGGTGCAAGAGATGACCTGAAGGTCTGTGGGTAGGGAGTGCCACGGGAAGGATTCCAATTAATGTAAAATAAAGGGATATTTGCTGGGAGATGGAACTGAATTCAGCAAGCTATAGAGTAGCAAGAATTCTCCCCATACTGCAATTAAGCCATATTAAACTAACCTGGCAGAGGGAATGGCAAAAATCTACACTGAAAGTTCCCATTTGGCAATACACATTTCCAGCCTTTCGTGTTATGATAAGCCCATAAAACCTGCAGAACTCATCTAAACAATCCAGGTTTTATCAGAGTCTTTAGTGACTATTTTGGAAACTCAGGCAAGTTAAATTCAGAAATATTGATTTCAAATTTTAATCAGATTTCTTTGGTCCTCTTTTCTGTGTCCCACCCCCAGGTCATTTCCTTTCCACCTCTTCAATCATCTTTTTCATTTCCATAGCACTGAATTATGAATCTGAAGTCCTGGATAACCTCATATGCTAAAAATATCTGTGTCTTTCTAGCTTTTAACTCTTTCTCCAACCTCATTTTCAGGCCATCCATCCTAATTCACGGCACCACATTTCACAAAGGTAGAACTGGACTATTTAGAGACTGTGGACATGAGTCAATAAGGCCCCACTTTGTCCTCATGTGTTTCATGCTTCAGTATGAACAAAGTAGGTTTTTTGTTTGCAGGTAGGCAAAAAGCTCTGACTTCCTTTCATGATTAGTCCAGGTCCTTCCTAATGAAGTATACTGTTGACTTACACAATATTATAGGGGCTAGCTTTCCTGAGTCAGTTCAAAGCAGCCATTAAGGAGTTCCCTGAAAGACCCTTTTCAATTGCTCCTGGTTGATCAAAAGGGCTCTTTCCTTGACCTACTGCAACAAGAGAATGAGAAGTACATGGTAAGCATAAAACTGGTCATTCCTTGGAGAGATATGTGCCTGCTATGGATCTGGGGACATATCCAGTGGAAGTACATTTGTTGCTGGGCAGCCTTCACAGAAATCAGAAGCCATTACACACACGCTGTCACACACATACAAGGGAAGGGGTGGTTTTCCACTCTGATGGCAAGCCTTCATGTGTCCTCTTCTTCACTGGCACCACTACAAAGGAAAAGGAGAAGCAGGTGAGTTAAGCCATCACAGGAAGGGAGTAACACAGTCTATTGGTTGATGGCACCAGCTTTGTTGTCAGACATACCTGGATTCGAGTTCTAACTACCATGACTGAGCAGTGTGACCATATATGGGCAAGTGACTTGATTTCTTTGAATTCTGATTTCTGTATCTGACTACTGGGAGAATGATGATAACAAAACTTACTTTTTGGGTGACTAGAGAATTGAGAGAATACATATAAAATGCAAAAATGCACAGTGCCTATATACAGTTCATGAATAGCTATAAAAAGGAGAAGGGGAGGATCATAATCCTTGTAAACTTAATTGACAAAATAAAGTGATGGTGAAAATTAGGAGTTTGATTTCTTCGAAGGCTTAAATCACCTGTTGTTAGGAGAACAAGGAGAAGCTATCAATGGCATTCTGCACTTGGAATAAAATGCAATGTTTCAATTCCTGCCACAGGTCAGTCCCTGGGTTTAAATATCATCTCTTCAGAGAAGGCACTCTACTGAAATAGGATTCCCTGGTTATTCTCTATCTTATTTCTTTCACAGCCCTCACCACATTTTATACTTTATTTGTTATTTACTCTCTCTCTCTGCCCTACTAGAGCATGTAAGAGTAGTTAATATTTTATCAACTACTGTACATCCAGAAGTAGTACCATTTAAAGCACAGAGACGTACTTAACAAACAAACTGCTTTTTAAAAAGGGAGTGAAATACAACAGGAAGAAAAGGAAGGAAGGACAGAGTTGGAAGGAATGGCTAGTCATTAATGCCCTAACCAGAGTATTCCAGATGTCTGTGATGTTTCTAGCAGCCAAAAAGTGAGTTGTAGAGTCCCAGAGGCATGGCTAGTACCTCAGCTGCTCAGTCAGAACATTTCTGGTCTGATCCTGACAAAGAGCACTGTCTAAACAGGGACAGGGTCAAGGAGAAGGCAGGGACAATGGAAACAAGATGGCAGGGATGCTCACCCGTAGAAGGGAAAAGTAGCAAACTTGCCTAGAATCTCCTCACTCACTTCTAGAGTTACCGTGTCTTTAAAATACTAACAAAAGCCAACCTGATTTAGTGCTTACTGTGGGCCAGGAATCTGAGCTTAGTGTTCTTCATCCATTTTTCCTATCCCTCCTCACACCAATCCTAAGATACAGGACTATTATTATCCCCATGAACCAGATGAGGAAAGTAAAGCTCTTAGAAATATAAAAATCCTATGGTTACACAGAAAGGTTTGTGTCCTTAAAGCTTAAGGTTTACTTTTGGCCAGAGAAACGCTCAAGCAGTCAAGCTGGTAGACAAAGTTCCACGGTGCATCAGTTTCTAGCTATGACCTAAAAATTTTGCTTCTCATAAGATATTATCAATATCTACACAAAATCTGTGTCGTGTGTCTATCTGGGAAAGGCTTTAGGGGAAAATACCCTAGGCAACAGACTTCTAATACTTCCATTAAAGGTGAAAATATTTAAGACACGGGGCCTACAAATTACGTTACATACACACTGAAGTCCAAAAGAACCAACTAAGTCAACTTCCCTATCCAAACCTCTGCCCTAGTTCCACTTTGTTTTCTTGCTGGTTGTCCAATCATGGGATGGAGGATGCCAGTGAGCTGTCATTATATCAATATTTGATGACATCTGTTCTGATGGGAACAAAGGGTCTTTTATGAAAATTTCTCACAAGAATCAAGACATAGTTGAAACCAGCACTATATTCTCCCCCTTGGTATTATATTCAAAGCAAGCTCTTAATGTTACCTTGTCAGTTTTACTTCATACAAGAGGCTCAGCATGATGACGGTGCTCTTTCCCTAGGCTGAAGTTCACTTTTTAGAATTCCTGAGATACATATTTTAAAGGGTTCATGAACCCACTGAAATTGTATACAGTGTTTTGTCTGTGTGTTCCTTTGTCTAAGAAAGGCCATAATTTTCATAATAGCCTCAAAGAGGTCCAAAACTACAAATCAGGAATATCAAATTATACATAAATTCTTTTCCAGTTGTCAAATTTTTTACTATCAGACTTGGAGAAAAGCATAGGGAAGAGGTCAGAAGTCTTGACTGATTGAAATTGTTTCTCATTACCCTAAAAGAGACTGTTCCTGCATCTGAAAGATAAAATTTATCTCACATTTTAAATGACTCTGTCAAATCATTTACTGTATTCTTGTCAATTACTAAATATTACTTGAGTATCAACCATGTGTTAGGCATAATTCTAGGCACAAAAGACTATGATGAACACAATACATGCCCTTACAGACTTTTACAGCTTAGTAGGTGAGACAAAAGGGTGTGGTGGTCATACTTTTTTTTTCTTTAAAACAGCATCTTCAAAAGATAAGTATCTTATTTGCATAATTAATAACCCATTTTTCACAATAACAACATATCATTGGTATGAGGCAGCATTTCCTCTCTGAAATACTCCTCCTTTATCTAGTATGCAAGCAAGTTTATGCTTGTAAGATTCTATCTGAAATAGTCTATAAAAGTCTTGAATGTCCAGGTGAAGGAACACAGCCTTCCACTTAGGTATTCATTTCCCCTTTGAAAACATCTAAGAGCCAACACTTAGGATTTCTGCCTTGAGTGGCATTCAAGAGGTTATTGAGATTCTTTTTTTTAATATTTATTTTTTGGTTGTAACTGGACACAATATCTTTATTTTATTTATTTATTTTTATGTGGTGCTGAGGATCGAACCCAGGGCCTCTCACGTGCTAGGTGAGTGCTCTACTGCTGAGCCACAATCCCAGCCCCTATTGAGATTCTTTTCAGTGCCTATTAATGCATTTGTGTGTGTGTGTGTGTGTGTGTACACACCCGCGCGTGGGGGGGGGGCGGGCGGTACTGGGGATTGAACTCAGGGGCACTCAACAACTGAGCCACATCTCCAGCCACATTTTGTATTTTATTTAGAGGCAGGGCCTTACTGAGTTGCTTAGCACCTCGTTTTTGCTGAGGGTGGCTTTGAACTCACAATCCTCCTGCCTCAGCCTCCTGAGCTACTGGGATTACAGACATGCACTACTGCACCTGGCTTGCCAATTTATTTTTAAGAAGACTCACAGATGTGGGATTGCTGTGTCAGAAGAATAGGCATAAAACATTTATTTTTAATAAATAGGATGTTAGGCAGATAGCATTCTATAAAGGTACTGGGGGGAGGTTCATTATATAATGGCTTTGGGATCACCAGACCAAACTAGATTGAAATCCATGTGTGAATTACTAGCCCTCTCAGAATCTCATTTTCCTCATGGTAACATTATTTAGCTTACAGTTTTGTTATAAAAGCTTTATGGAATTTCACAATACAAATGATAAAAAGTATTGACCTCCTTCCTTATGCTGAATTAAAAACTGCCTCCTCCTAACTTTCAATGTTTCTCATTCTGGCACCTGAAACATTACATTTCAAAATAATCATGTTCCTATCCCCAAATTCCCTTCAAATATTTAGAGACAAACAGTATCCTGTGTGGCTTGCTGGAAGCTTTCTTAATGACAACTCCAGACCTACTAAAATATAGGTACTGAACAGAAAGACTGAGTTCTATAGTGCTGATCCTTCTATGTGACAGTTCTCTAGAAAATTCTACCTCTGTGAAATGTTGATGAGGACAATTAACTGAGTGAAGTTTAGTTAACTTGTTCAGTCACTGACTGATCTAGTTTGGGGGTACTGTTGTATCTCAGAGTGGTGGTCTTAAAAGTGTAGCACACATACCTCTGGGGTACATAATGACTTTCCAAGGAGTGTCTGGATATGAGCAGTTCTAAGGAAACAAATGTGCAAATCCTTAACTTGTATATATAGTCTTTCCTAAAACCACTGTTCCTAAGAACATATGTGCCTGTGGTCTATAAGTTCTTTTTTATCCACTCCCACTTTCAAAATCACCTTACTCCCACGTCAGAAAAAAAATGCACATTTCTCACTTTCCTGAAACCTACATGCAACAATTTTGCATGCCACTTCTACAAGGAGTCTAGGAGAGGAAACAATCTCTGATTTTACCCAGGCATATACTCTTTGGCATGGTTATACAACTTTCCTCTGTCTAGACACTGATCCAAGAACTTAAATTCAAAACTGAGATGGCAGTCATGAGTTGTGCACTGACATTTTATTCAAACTGAAAAAATAAAATCAGCTTGATATGACAGAAAGCAAGTCTGATTTTGCTAGATGGCTTGACTGTAAGAACTGGCTTTTCCAATTAAATTCTATAGTGAACCTTGTCTGTAAATTTAATAGGCTAAGGCCAAAGTGTCAAAGTTTTGACAAAAAAAGACATAAAAGTTTGTGTAAACTAAACAATATGTCAGCAGCCATATCTTTTGAAACTATCTAAACTTGATATATTTATATTTTTCAGGAGTTAACTTCAAATGGGCAAGGGGGCATATATTTTCCTAAATTCTTCTATAGAATAGAAAAATAAAAATTTTAGCTAAAGGAACTGGAAGTTCCTAAATTGGGAGGGTGATGTTAAACTTTATGCCTCCCTAGTTGGGAATATAGTTTAGGGTGACAAAAATGGGATTAAGGAGTCCAGCCAGAAGAAGATTGTGTCCCCTATCTGAGTTAGGCACACACTGAGGAATCCTTTCTGTTGTGCTGTGGTGCCTACAAAACTGAAGAGTTGTCAAAGGCATACCACAAGCCCTAGTCTCACTAAACCCTCCATACCTGCTGATAAAGTGACTATGATAGACAAGGTTTCACTGCCTGACAATTTTTTAGTTAGTCCATGCAGGTAGGCAGCTCAGCTTTTCAGTTCTGTCCTTAGAGTTTATACTCTAGCTAGGGGTGTAAGAAGAACAGGCATTCTAAATTTCTGAGTTTAATAGTCTCTTTTTGTAAGCATATAATACAACTTAATTTGATTTGGCATCAGTCATGTTTGCAGAATTCTTGGTATTTATTAATTATTGCTGTAAAAGGAATATTCAACTCAGGAGAATACAGAAATTAAGAGGTATTGACAAGGGAGGAAGGCTAGATTCAGTCAAGATCCAAAAAGATAGACTTAGCATTCTCCAAAAATTAAGCAACAAAGGCATTGTACAAGGTGCTAATTAAGAAACCTTGAGCTTTCAGTATTTTAAGAAGTGGCTGCCTAGTTTATAAGTATGTGATCAAGCCCCGCTGGGGAGATTGCACACTCTGATGATCAAGAGACCTTTCTCTCCTAGACACATTCATCTGCCTCAAAAGCCTGGGCTCAAAGCAAACAGGTTACTGTGTTGTAAAGGATCAAAACTCAAGTTAGCTGCAACCTGTGGAATGCCGTGCGGGATACCTACAGTGAGGTACAAATGTACTCAAGTTACCCTGGGTTAACTAAGAAAAACACAAGAAGACTAGCATTCCAGGCCTGGCTCTGCTATGTGACGCTGGGACTCCAAATCATATAAAAGTTAAGCTCCTTTCCCACTTCAGCACTTGCTGAGCTAATTAATTCACTCTCACTTTTAGTGTTTTCTCTTTGCTTCCTGTACCCCTCTAGTTATCCACTGTCTATCACCTCAACCTGAAATGTGGCCTAAATGTTCCAAGTCTTTCACCTCTTTTTGGCTGAGTTCTAACACTGGGTTGAAAAATGGCACTGCTTGATTAGCACCTAGAACAGACAAAAGAATAAGCTCTGGTATGAGCAAAAGCCCTGAAATTCTTCATTTCTTTGTGTTTCTTAAAAAAGTGATTTGGCTTCTTCCTCACTGCATCTTCCTTCTCAAACCACAAGACAGACAAGGAGAAGGGCTCTGCTCTCAAGACTGCATTCTGCTTTATCCTAGGAGCCTTCTTTCCTTCAAAAATTGCCATTATTTACAAAGGACTTACTTAACATTTCACAACAGCACCAAGCAATTTCTACACAATCTCATGGTACCCTAACAATAGTTCTTGTATTACCTCAGATCTATGTGTAAGAAAACTGAGATAACGATTATAACTTCTGGTAGGTATTATTATCTCTGGAGAAGAGAAAGTTGAGGCCCAGGGAGGTTACATGACTTGCTCAAGATACACAGCTTGTAAATGGTAGATTTAGGTTAAGCAATCAGATTCTAGAGTCCTCAGAAATGAAACTGGACTTAACAAAGGTTTTTTGGTGAGATGGAAGATACCTGGCAAGTGCTTTTTTTAAACTGGGGGGTGGAGGCAGATAAGACAGGTAAGAGGGAGGATTAATATGGAAGGAGAAGGAAATACAGACCAGAGTTTGCCACTTGATCCTCACAGCTGGTTCTGCCTCCTCGGATCTATTAAGGGGACTTTGAAAAGGCTTGATCTCCAGTATGACCTATGATTACAGTGCCAAGTTTAATCTCTGAACCCTCTACTAGACTATTTACCATTTTTAGAGATGGCCACCCTTCTTGCACTCAACAGCACCTGTGTGGGTGGTGGCCTGAGTTCATGGAAGATGACAGGCCTGCTTAGGCAGTGTCCTGCTATAGGGAGGTACCTGAACAGAAGTAAAAGGTGGGCTTCTTAGCCTTCCAATGTCTCATCTGCTCCCAAGACTCCCTTCTTCTGTACTGAATTCTTTGCTGCTGTTACATTTAGCAAACAAGTTTCTAGTCTTTTTTTTTTAATTCAAAAAGTAATGTTTTCCATTTTAGTTGCCTTTTATTTTCTACAAACAGGTACTGCTTCTATAAAGAGAATAAAAGATCACACAGTGTTATTCACCAGGGATAATCACCACGAACGCACTGAAATATATCTGCCCATATTCCTTGTCTATATATATAAAATACATACTTATCTTTTATCATATTTCACAAGCTTGTTTTAATTTGCTTTTTCCAAACAACCATCAATCAAGAATTACTGAAATATATTTCTGTAAGCCTATGATTTGTGATTGAATTGTATGGACTTAGCATATCTAACATTGGACATTGATTTGTACTTTTTCACTACTACCCACAACACTGTTGACACACATCATTGTGGGTGAATCATCCTTAATTATTTCCAAAGAAAAATTCCAGAAGGGAAACTTCTGGGTCAAAAAGCATGTTTGTATTTTTTTTCCCTTCAATAGATTTTAATTTTTAGAATAACTTAATATTTTACTAAAAAAAATTAAAAAGATGGGCCAGTGGGTTCCCATACCCAGTTTCCCCTGTTATCAACAAGAAATGATTCAGAATATCTTAAGTCTTTTCCTAATGTTCTTTTCTTTTCCAGAATTCCACATTTAGTTATCATGACTCCTTAGCCCCACCTTAATAGTTTCTCAGACTTTTCTATTTGTGGCAATCATGACTGTTTTGAGGGTACTGTACTGGTCAAATATTTTACAGAATGTCCTTCAATCAGGATTTTTCTGATGTTTTTCTTGTGATTAGGTCATGGTTATGAGCTTCTGGAAGGCAAACTACAAAGGTAAAGTGCCATTATCATTAAAATTATCAAGGAGTCAAGCTGAATATAATCTGCTACTATTGAAGCTCACCTTGACCAACCTGGTTGAGGTAGTGCTTGTCAGGTTTTTCCATGGTAAAGTTGCTTTGTTATGCCCTGCCTTCCCACAGTGCACTCTTCGGAAGGAAGCTACTCAGAGCACCTTATACTTAAAAGTGAGGAGCCGTGCTCCCTCTCCTTGAGGGTGGGGCATATACATAATTATTTGAAATACTCTGAAAATAAGATGTGTCTCCTTTATTTCTTCTATTGTTTATGTTTGTATGGGCTCATGAAAATTTATTTCATACTTTGGGTTATGATCTGAAACTACTTATTTTCTTGCCAAACTGTTCAGCTTTGGGAGCTCTTTTTGTTGGTTCCTGGGTCCCTTGACATATTCCCATCAGTGTGGATTTTGATTTGCTTTTGAGTACTTCCTTACTTCACGGAACTACAAGATCTTTCAGGCTTAGCCTGAATATTTCCTGCCCCAGTTCTGGAATCAGGAATTTCTCTAAGGAGCATAGGATGTGCGTTTTTAAAGGCATTTGACACATTATTATTAATATGCCCTCCAAAAACCTTCTTATGCTGATTTACAATCATTACTCATGCAGGTATGAGAATGCTCATTTCCCCCAAACCCTTGCCAGTAACAGGGCATTTTCAAAAAGCCTGTGGAAAGCTGACCTGGCATGAGATTGTGTGTGTGTAATCGTGTACAAGCATATGTATGTATGTCTCATCTGTTCCTTCTCTCTGAAATAACTTCCATTTACATGGCTTCCTACTGAACTTGGAGAGGAAAATGCCATGGTGGAGGTAAGTTTTTCCTTTTCTCCACTCTTTCCCAACCTCCTTTCCCTCCCATAGCAATACCGGATTTCATATCACTGAGGGTGTCCTGTGTTGAGGGCTGAAAAGAACCTATCTCATATCCTCCAATGGGGTCTGGCAGTTTAGGAGCTAGAAGCAGAAAATAGCCCAAAGGTTTACCTTTCCTGTTTCCCCACACCTTCAGGATAACACCTGACCCAGTTTCCCTATCTTCTCTTGGTATGTGAATAAGGGAAGCCAAATCTCTCTTAAGCAGTTTCCTTCCACTGAAATCTTAAATGTAAGATTTAATACAATGCTGGCCTTCAAATTTCCTGTTGCCTCAGCCGCTGTATAAGTTACCAAAGAGAGAGGGAGAAGGAATCAATAAATAAATACCCTCTTGATACTAATCTCTGATCACTATAAATAATGTGTGTGTGTTTGTGTGTGTAGCTTTCAAATTCCATGATGACCCTGAGAAGAGGTTCAGAAGTTGGAAGCATACCAACTCTTAATGACCTAGTGCTAATTTTCATATGGTAGAGGGTTAAGATTGTGGGTTTAAGAGTTAGAACCCCCTGGGTTTGAGTTACAGTTCCGTCATGTACTAGCTGTGGGATCTGAGTTCTGTATTTTTATCTGAAAATGGAGGACAATTTAGTAACTGCTTGGAAGAGGTCTCAAGAGGATTAAGTGAAATTAATGTATAGAGTGCTTGAGATATGTATAAAGAGCCTGGCATGGGGCCTGTCACATAGTAGGTGCCCAATATATTTGTAGTTAGTAACATCACATGAAGAAATCAAATCAAGGCTGAGGGAGGCCAACAGACATACTAATGAGCTGATGGTGGAGTGAGACTGCCTGAAAGTCAGGAGTTTCAGGCTCCTGAAAACACCACCTTGCAACCCCCACTGTCTCTCTAAGACTATTTATATGAACGTGGGGTGGGAGGGAGCGAGAGGGAGATAGACAGTCAAATTGGTCACCCATTTTCACTGTAGACACCAGTCTGTCATTTGTTCAAGATTCTTTCTCAAACCTGTTCTCTTAGTGTTTGATAATAGGCCATTTGTTGGTAACACCATAACAGCTCTCAAATATTGAGTGCTTTCTATGTGCCAATCACTGTGCTCAAACCCTTAAGAATTGGTACCACCTCCCTATCCCAGTGAGCCCAACAGAAAGTCCTTCTGACTCACTGTGCACAACCTTTCCCATGTCCATCCATTTGTCTTCTCTACTGCCATCACCATCGATCACTTGAATTATTATAGTTGTCTAGACTGGTCTTCCTCTTTCTTTTTTTTTTTTTCCTCCCAGTTTGGGAATTGAACCCAGTGCCTCATGAATACTAGGCAAATGTTCTACCACATCCCCAGCCCCTTTAGAAACATTTTTTGTTGTTGTTATAGTTATAGAACCCAGGGATGTGCTACCACTGAACTACAGCCTCAGCCCTTTATCTATCTATCTATTTATTATTATGAGACAGGGTCTCAGTTGATAAGGCTGGCCTCAAATTTGAGATCCTTCTGCCTCAGCCTCCCCAGTAGCTAAGACTGAGATGTGTACCACTGTGCCTGGCTTCTACTTCTACTTTTAATTAACTATTGTATATTTACAGACTGCATTCACAGAGTTGTATTTTTTAAATGTACAAAAGGTATATCATTGCCCTACTTAAAAAAAAAAAAAATCCTTCCATATAACCTTATTGCTCACAAATCTCTACTTGCTTTGGCCCCTGCCTGCCCTTACAACCTGATAAATGCCATATTCTAGCCACACTGGTTTTCCTTATGTTCTTTAAGTAAGTTGAGCTTGTTCCCACCTTAAGGTCTTTGCACTTGCCATTCTGTCTCAAAAGCTCCTCCTCTCAGATCTTAGAATGACTGACTCCTTAACATTTTGATTCCTTAACATTTTGGCCTTAGTTATAAAGTCACTTTCTCAGAGGCTGTCCCCAACCAAGCAAACCAAAATAGCCAACCCACCATCTCTGCAATATTATATCAGATTGTTGTATTGTCTTCTTTGCACTGGCCACTATCTAAAATTTATTTTCAGGTGTCAAGGGTCTTTTAATGATTTGTTCCCTGATATATCTCTAGTATGTGGTAATGTGCTTGAGCATACTGAGGCAGGAAGATTGTGTGAGCTCAGGAGTTGCCCAAGGACCAGCTTGGGCTGAACAAAGTTAGACCCTGTCTCAAAAATTAAGCGAATACATGACTAACCAAAGCAACCCCATAAATAATTAAATGTTTTTAGAAACATTCCCAGGCAAACTGTGGGCTGCCTGCTGGTATTGAAGATACTGCTCAGGAATTTCACTTCTACAGGTGAACCTAGATTCCATTTTTTTTTTTTTCTGATTGTCACTGGAATGAACTCACATATTTAACGACTAGTACCCCAGCCATTAAAATACTGTATCATAAACAATGATTACTCTAGCAAACAAGTAGGCCTTAGTGGTAAAGGACAGGTGTGGTTGACAGGCAGGGAATGCTTTTGTCACTAAAGACACAGCAGAAACAAGCTCATGTCTAACCTTCCCCAACAAGGAAATCTGAAGAACCAATTCATCGCCATGAGGAAATGTTCTCATCTGGCTTTCCTATAGAACAGCTGCTCAAGTGGCAACTTCCAATGCTCTGTGTTCTAGCTGTGAGCTATTCTCAAGGCAGGCTTGGATTTCATGATTTTAAGCCATCTATCCCACACATGGACATTTGTCAGAGGGAAAGAGATGAGGAAGGTATTAAGAAATCCAGGCCAAGGGAGACGTGAAGGGGTGCTTAATTCATCGCTTCCTTCATTCCACACTTTCCTTCTGATGACATGTCAGCTGAAGCCCAGATCCAGAAGTGGGAGAGCTGGGTTAGTAGTGTGGTGGTTGTGACCAATAGTAGAAAATATATACAACTAAACTTTGGCACATGCTGGCAGTATGACCTTGAGTGAGATACCTCTATAAAGTCTCCACAGCAGTAAAAAGACAATAATGACATAAGTACTCACTAAATGGATGCTGTTATTTATTAGATTCTGAACTAATCACTTAACCAAAATTTTTACATTCAGTTTTCATAATACTGTGCACTAATAAGACTGACACTCATTTTACAGATGAAGAAAACAAGGAGCAGAGAAATAAAGTGGTTCAAAGTCCCAGATAGGTAGGGCTGGAACTACAACCAAGGCATATACCTTATTTTTAACGCTGGGCAGGAGATTATGTTGAGTGGAGGTCATATGAGTGGAGTGTATAAAGTCAACTTGGCTGTATTTGTCCAGACAGGATACAGTATTGCCTCTTACAATTGATGCCAAGTATTAAATGAGACAACAGACAAAGTGTTCAGCATACTGCCTAATGTGTAGTGAACATTCAAATTCAACTGTTTTCATATCATTACCATCCTGAAGTTAGTCATTTCTCTTTCACCTCACAGGGACTGAACTGAGCCCTATTAAATGCAAATGACAGTACACAAAAGGTGAATCAGATAGAGTCTCTACCTTAAAGGACCTTGCATTCTGGCAAAGAATGTACTCCATGGGCTGACAGAGAAAGAAGTGGTGAGCTCCACCTACAGTGCCAGAAATGACTTTATCACTCGGTGTTGACACATGGATTGTTATTTTCCAGAAAGACAACAACAAGAGGGCATGCCAAGTGAAGGAAAAAGCTTGAGCAAACTTTTAAAGATGTGTACAGTTGGGCACATTCAGGGAATTATGAAGAATTCAGAAGGACTACAGATAAAGTATGAGAGGATAGACTGAGAGGAGAGTGACTCATCAGCAGCTCAAAATGCTAATGTTCATGGTTCATGCTTGAAGAATCTCATAAGACGGGGGATGTAGATGGAAAAGAATAGATGAGAAGGGTGTCAGGGCTCCATATGGTGTCTACCACACTGCCAGCTCTCAAAATGTGAACAAGGGCTATGTTTAAAATATACAGGCTGTGTTCTGTGCAACACTCCCCAAGGCAGCACAAACAGATGTTTCAGGAAAAAAAGAAAAACAAAATACCCAGTGGATCTCAATATAAAGCCTGTGTGGGGGCAGGCTGGCATCAGACTGCTTGCATGTGACTGTCCCATCAGTGCAGATCTGAGATTCAGTTTGGAATAGTGACACAGGTGTTAATGTGGTGATGCTGGGGGTCTGAAGTGAAAGAACACTAACTCCCAAATAGAGCTTAGGGTTCCTCTTTGCCAAAGCCAGCTTCACTTGTCCAATTTAAGACCCATGCTAGGGACAGTGAGAGTTCTGAGTTGGAAAAACAGTAACACATTGAGATGTCTTAGAGTAGTAATTCAAGCATCTCTGCCAGCACATCTTCTCTGAGATGAGGGTAACTGTGGAGTAGATGTCTGTAGAAGGGAAGACAGGGTCCTTGTTCTATTGCCTGGTTCCCTGACTATTTACTACCCAGTCCTATCCCTCCCCTTGCAATCAACAGTCTTTTCCATTTCCCAGTCTCCCTGGGAAATGGAAAAGAAACCCATCCCCAACTATACTCCACCATATTACATATAATATATAACACACACACTATATACACACACACATATACACATACACACACATATGTATATATACACAATATACTCCATACTACGAAAGTTTATGATGCAGTCAACAGGTCTAGACTGTAGAAACCTGCCCCTACTGGGAGGAAGGTTGTTGTATACAGCTGAGGAGATCCAGTTTACTTTCAGTCAGTCCAGAGGCTTTCTTGGGATGGCAGTTCACTGCCATCAGATGAGTGAGAGCTTTAGTCTGGTCATCACTAGATAACCCAAACGCATGAATACCCCAAACAGAAGAGTCAAATCTGAGAGAGGTAGGAACTGAAAACTGCAGCTTTTCATCCTTTGTATGTCCTACCCAATCTCAAGACTGAAGAAAGCCCATTGCTCTGAACTCAACTGTCCTATACTGGAAGAACTAACAGATAACCAACATGATAGCAAGTGAAAAAACAGCCAAGGCCTTCACCAATTTTCAAAAGATCTTCTCCCATACACTTTTGAGTCTAAAGTCCCCATTAAAGTTTATTATTTAGTCTAAGGTACTCTACTTAAAAAGTTCTTTCTGAAGCCCTAGAGTTAAAAATCAGTATATATTATAAGATGAGAGGAGGCCACAGGACCACCATAAGCCACTTGAGCACAGCAGAGCTCCTGAATGAGCCAAATGTCATCACAGAAGTTGATGGGATGAGGTGGTAGAATGGTAGGCCTTGCTGGGGAAAGAAAACTGATAATCTTTGAAGTATCAGAACTGGAGTGTTAAGTACAGGATGCTGAAAGGAGCAGATAAGGATTATTAAAGACACATTTTTCTCTCTTCTTCCAGTTTTTCCTGAAACCAGCTCTCTATGATACCCAAATGACATAATCTTTTCAATATCATTTCTTCTATATGCAGAAGAACCTGTTTATGTGTCAGAACATTTATTTATGATACCTGGAAAGCAACTGCTCTCTATTGGCCTAATTACAGGCCCAGTCAGAGAGGGTAGCCCAAATATCCCAAAGGACACTAGGGAAATATGCCCCTAAAAGATAAGTAAAGTCTAATCTGCATTTAAGATTGCCTAACTCATGGCTAGAGTCAACAATTTGGATGCCAGGGCTACCTGACGTCAAAACTCTCAACCATACCTTTCAGAAAGACAGAGAGAAGCAGAAAGCGCACAAAGAAATCAAAGTCTGAATATAGTACTTCCACCGATCAACTGGAAAATTTACTCCTGTGGGCCTCAGTTTCCTTACTTCAAGTCCCAGGTTATGAAAGTAAAAGCACATTGCACATGAGAAATGCTAGCAAGTGTTTATTTTTCTCATGAAATAGTATGCAAGACAGTGCCACACACACATTAGACTTTTACTACATATGGCTCTGTTCCCTTTTTCCTCCTTGGATTGAATGAATTTTTTTTTTCTTTAATTGGTTGTTCAAAACATTACAAAGCTCATGACATATCATCTTTCATACATTTGATTCAAGTGGGTTATGAACTCCCATTTTTACCCCAAATACAAATGGATTGAATGAATTTTAAGGCTCTCACATTTTGAGTTCTAATCAAATTCAGGTTTACAAAACAATAAATATATTAGTTGGCTCTTTTACACCAGCCTGAGAAGTTAAAACAAAGTGCATAGATATTTAGCTTTTCCAATTCAGTCATTACTTGAAACACTGCATGGCAATATTCATTCTGCACAGCAGAAAAGGGTAGGAGGGAGGGAATGGTAACAAAATAAATATTTCAGCCAACCACTTTGGGGTAAAAGATGAGAAAATTCTTTTGAGAATTGCTTTTAAATTAAAAAACTATGAAAGAAAGAAAAAAAAGATACAAAGAAGAGTGACAATTCTGTGTATACAAGTTTAAGTAAAGCCTACGGAATTACTTGTTTCATGTTCAAATGCAGAGAAAGCTGTTTTCTTTCCCAAACTGTTTCTTCAGCTATCTTTCCTGGTCTGATTTCTGACAGTGCTGGGACCAATGCCTCTGAAGGCTAACCATATACCTCTTCCTGCCCACTAAAGAGGATGGGAAGATCAGACCTTAGAAATAGAGTCAAACTAACCTTGGGGGTCTGGCAACTAGTCCTGGGAGCTACTGTACTGGTCTATTTGAAAGGCAAGATGATCACCCACTTAGCTCTTGAGCAGAATGACTCCATGAATTCAACTGATATAACTCCTTACTAGAG
The DNA here is from genome assembly GCF_001458135.2 of Marmota marmota marmota. Taxonomy (NCBI): domain Eukaryota; kingdom Metazoa; phylum Chordata; class Mammalia; order Rodentia; family Sciuridae; genus Marmota; species Marmota marmota. The sequence continues at coordinate 46,206,787 of NW_026000174.1, read as the reverse complement.
GCTATATTTTCTTTCATTCCCCTTCCTTCCTCCCTGGTAAAGAGCAGTAATGGCACTGAAATCCATAGATAATCCTTAAATCTCTGTGACAGCTCCAGTTCTAAACTCCTCCTTCACAATGACAGTTTTAACAACTGTTAACAAGTCATAACAAGACCTCTCTTGCTCTAGTAAGGAATACAAATATTCTTTCTCTTTCCATCCCCAAATCATAACCAGCCTTAAAGTCTATATCTTCCAAAAAGACTGTGTGGACTACTCCAGCCTTTAGGAACTAACATCTCACACCCTCAGGTTCCCCGAATAAGTATCCTGCTGGGGGGCCACAGAGAATTCAGTGGTTAAACTATTCATGAGAAAGCAGAAGAACTGAAGGATACCAAAGACTTGTGAGCTAGAAAGTGGCTTGATCAAGAGAATATATACAAACACCTGCCAAAGAGGCAAGCTTGGCATAAAAACTGGCAAAGAATGGTGAAGTGAGTCATGTGCAAAGACAAGATAATAATTCAATGAAAGACTAGAAAGTGGTACACAACATGAGGAGTTTTAAATGATGGCTGTTAACAGTGGTGAATACTGGAAGCATCTTTATAAAGTCCTGGCTTTGTGGTTTTAGATGAAGTGAGAAGGTTCAAGAGGGTCAAACAAGATTGGGTAAGAAGCACTTAATGTGAAATTAATTTGCCTGGCAATGATCACCTACTATTACAGGGTACTGGTGGTGATATTAACCTGGTATGAATACCTGGCTTTTCCTCCTCTAGACAGAGAGCTGCTGCTTGAGGGTATCTTTATTCATCACTTACAGCCTTGGTTGGCTATGTATCTAAGAAGAAATGTGGAATGAAGATACAAGGGATCTGCATTTTCCCCTTGGGGAAGACATACTTAAAAGGTTAAAAAGAAAAAATAAGTGGGTAACAGTCTAGGTCCCCAGGTGATAGGGCTGTGATATAATGGATGATTAACTCTAGTTGTATCTAGGGTGCTCCTAAGGATGCCATTTCTGTTCATGGTGGTAAAACAGACACTGAAAAAAATGTACTGCTAGCTGCCCTATGTTTATTATCTTTGTTTCTGTCTTGCTTTGTGCTTTTACTGGTACCATTTAAGAACTCTGAGTTCACCACAATTCTCTGCTGATTATACTTCCAGATACAATGGACCAAGGTGACAGAAGGTATGAGAGCAATCTTCAGAGCCACTCCTCCAGCTGCCTGCCAGCTGCTCAGAGACCCATCATCTCACTTTGCTGGAACCGAGTCTTGCTCCCTCCTCCAGTCCCAAGGCCCACCAGCATAGCTTTCCCAGAGGTCAGCCACAAATTCACATTAAGGAACAAGCAGCCTGCTGGGAATATCTTTCCAGTGTCAAGCAACCATTAAAAGCACTTAAGGAAATCACAAAAGGGAGGTGAGAGAATACTTCAAGAACTATAAGATGGGGAGGGCAGAAAGTAAATGCCCATTTCCTACCTTGGAGGAAAAAAAATTGACTTAAAAAGCTAAGTTGGTTCTAGAGAATGGATCAGCCTTTGGGAAACTGAAGAACACTATCTTCTAACCACTCTCCTGCTGGGGCCAAAATACTTTAGAGGATTGGGAAAACATTTGCTAACACAGAGCAAAATGACATTTCAAGCAACTATATATTTCTAAAAATTTATTCAAGGCGAATTCATTATCATCAATAATTACAGTCTCTTCTTTATCCAATTAAGACTGCATCTCTGTGAAGAAGGCATTTTGGTTCTGTTTTACAGATGTGGAAACAGGTTCAGAGAGGTGAATGACTTGGTTGTTGCTAAAGTCTACATCTGATCAACTGTAAACCCATATTTTTACAGTGAAAGAAAGCTGGGTTGACTGTGAGTCCTTGCCAGCTCTGTATCACTCTGACTTGGTAATTAGTAGGAGTGTGAGGGTTCTGCAGAATGTGGTAGCTTCTTTGGTCTACCTGATATAAAGAGGCATCAACCCACCTATCTTAGTTGAATTAATACAAACTCTTTGATGGATCTATCTTCAATCTCCTAATTGTTAATAGCCACTGAAAAGAAAAGGACTGGAAACTGAGGTAGGGAAGGTCACTTCCCTCTCTGAGTTCTAGTATCCTCATCTGTAAAATGGGTCCAATAAAACCTTTTAACAGAGTAGTTGTGAACTAAATAGGAAGCCATGTTAAAGTCTGTTGAGAGCCACAGCCGAGTCGGGATGGCGCCTGGCATTTTGCCAGAAGGAGTGGTTGAGAGGTGATACCACAGGGAGCCATTAAGATGATGATAATTAAGTTAAGCTGTGTATAATTGCTGTGACTGGATGATGCTGTATTGAAACAGGCTGTGTATTCAGCTGTATCTAGACCCCTGCTGTCTGGCAATTGGGTAGCTCCTGCTGCCTCGGGCACCCGCTACTTTTTAGTTTTCGCAGAGTTCCCATTGAGTTCTCCCGGAGCCCGGTGGAGGGCTGGGAGAGTTACCGGGGAGTGCGCGCGTGTGTGCCAGTGAGAGTTCGGGCAATAAGTAGTTCCTGTTTGAACCTACAAGTGCCTCCTGGCGGCTCGGTTATTTGTGCCCAGCCAGACTGCGGCAAAAGTCCTTAACATTATACCTAGCAAAAGATGGATACTTTATAAAGCAAACAATCTGGGTCCAGGAAATAGGACACCACATTCTCTCTGGGGCTGGTCCTCTTCCATATGATTCAGTCACCTAGAGAAGACTAGAAGCAGAGCTATTTAGAGACTAGAAATTGTACTATATACCCAGATGGCAGGGAACCTTGAATGCTTTAGGGGGCCAAAGACATATATAGGATGAATTAATGCAAATGGCTCTGCTTCTAGTTATACAGTCCCCTAAAGGCACATTTGCTAAGAACTCTTAAAATGGGTGGCTCTTAAAATGGGTTAGTTCAATGCATAGATAGTAGTGAAGTGAAGGAGAATCAGGCTGTTATCGTGTTGTTGTCCCTGCTCCTCACTATAAAGGCCAATCTCAATACCAAAAGGGTCTTGGAGAACAGAGATTTTTCTTGGATTTTGGTCTCCTGCAGTTGTATCACAAAGCTGTTCTGCCTTCTGGTCCTCTGTCCACAGAAACCTGAAGCCAGCACTGCAGGAGGCAACTTCTATTTGCATCCTCACTTCTTTATCCTTTTCAAACAGGCTTTCCAGGCTGAAGGAAGACTAACCCTGCCGAGGGCAAAAATAAAATGTGTTTTAAATCACTGCTCCTGAGGAAATGGTGAACTGCAGAGCAGAGCGCCTAGATATGCAGTGCCTGAATGGTCTTACCCCCTGCTGTTTTCTTTTAGAGGATACAGCAGGCATCACTGCTAAATGAATTCACAAAATTGGGAAATATATGACTCAAAGATTCAACACAGAGTTAGAGTCATTTGCGTTTTAACTAATCCCCCCCAACAGTATTTTTGATTCTATAAAATTTCCTATAAACGAGTAAACTTTTCAGTATAGGTCAAACATTAGGAACTTTCTAGCATGAATTAATAATATCTTTAAGGTTACTGCACCAGTTTTATCTAGGCTTATACTTCTAGATAGATTTGGGAAAACTAGTTCTTCCAAGTATGTCTTTCCTATTTTGACATAAGTCAGGTGATGCACCATGTAAAAATTAAGGCTTGAGAGACTCAAAGAGGGAAAGGCACCTCCTATGAAACAGGAGAGATACTACAGATACTGAAATTGTACAAACTGAGTTCTTGATAGATTTTTAGCAGTAAAAACCTGGTGATAACTAAACAAACTTAAAGATAGGGATATTTTACTTCTTCCCCAAGTCAAATTTTAGAAAGGATTTTGGCCTTTGGGACATGGGTGGAAGCAAAACAAACACTTCCAGACCCCTTAACATATGTTTACTGTATGTACATGTGTATATAAATGCATACACATAACTCATTCTAAATTCAGTTTGCAACCACTATTCTTGCTTTGATTTGCACTGTAATTACTGAGTCAGTAATTTTAAACTAAGTAGCCGATTTTTATTAAGGGACAACTCCTGCATATTTAAAAGACTCAGCTGGAAAAGATATGAGATAGACATGTAGTATTTCACAGGAACTTAGGATATTTTTATATTCTGTAAACTACCACCCTCCTTCTTTTTAATTTCCAGAATCCTTGAATGATGACTCATAATATTAGGTCTTACAAGTTGTCTTCCAAATCCCTTTAACTGCTGAGATCCCAAGACTAAGAAAGACATATATAAATATACCATACCAAGAATCCCCTATAGACTGCCTGAATGTCTACATAGGCCTGGAGAGGTATTTCTTGAAACACAAGGCCATTTATTGGATAGTTGAGTACCCTAGCTCCTCTCCACAATCCAGAGTGTGAGAGTCTGACTACTACCATCTTCTACGAAATGAGCCAGCTCTCACCATAAAGATCAATTCTCATAACTAATCTCAATCCCAGCACATTCTGCTTCCAAGTGGAACTGTCTCACTCTTCACCCCAACACTGAAGGTTATGTCACTGTTGGCTAATGAACAAGGTGAATGTTACACTCAGCCTATCAGCAACCTTTTTTGCCTGTGTACATGAAGGCAAGAGGATTTTGGTGCGCCCCAAACCTGGATTCCTAAAGAAGAGGAGTTTTTCCTTCTAACACAAAAATATGAGTACAATGTGTAGCTATTAAGTAGACCAAACCATTCACAAAGAAACCTGCTTGCACAGGTTTGCTAATATGCACAGCAAATTACCTTCAATATGCCCTTCCAGGAAAGGCCTAGCCTCTCATTTCAGGCATACAATTCATTCTGACCAAAACATTCTATCTGCTCCATGAATGCAAAAACATATGCACACACACAGGGTGTTCCTCATTTCCTCTGGAGTAATGGGAGCCTGGGCAATACTTGAAGCACTCATTTTCTAACATAAATTAGAATGGAGCACTGAAAACGCCAGTGACATCTGCACAGAAACAAAATGTATTCATTATAGTTGGTGCCATTACGATGAAAGGAAATGCATTCATAATGGCAGGACATTTAAAATAATGTGTTGCTGGATTCTGTGTCCATAAAAGCAATAATGAAGAAAGAGGAGTGGGTCATGTAAATTAAAAGGAGTAACAGGGCATGGGGTAGCTTCAAGGGCTCTGGGCAATGTCAGTGAGATGGCACATTCCTGGATCCACAGGGGGAATTTTGATAATTAAAAGGCAGAAGAATCAAGAAGAGCATCAGGTTGGCATCGTGGAGAACTATGGTTTGAACCCTGTATCTGTTGTAGGCTAGTTTTGTGATGCTGGGAAAATTATGTCAATATCTGCCTATACCTCAGATATGTTACTTGGATACATCTATAAAATAAGGAGAACCTACTCATCCCCTGGACTGCAGGAGAAGGAAATGAGAGAACATATATAAAGTACTTAGATGCATAATAGGCATATATGTAAAATCAATAACTTTTGTTATCACTATAGTGGAGATAATAAAACTCACTCTCCCCACCTCACAAGCTTATTACAAGGAGCAAATGAAATGATATGTGTGATGGATACTACTAAATGGTTGACTCAGGAGTTACCCCCCTAACTTATTCTCTTGGCTACCTTCTGCTATGGAGGGTTGAAGGGCTAAATATTTGTGTATCCAGCCTACACTGCAGTTAGGGGTAGCCATGTAGTTCAGTTCATGTATGATAGTGTAGAAGCAGAGAGTCTTCCAGTTTGGTGGTGATAGGGTTGAGGGGTGTGTTTCTTGGGAAAGTGCTTACTTTCCTATTAACAGAGACATGGCCCTTCTTTTGATATCCTATTTATACTTGAACATGGATATAATGCTACAGTCCCTTTACAATCATAAAGTAAGAAGTCCAGGAAATCTTAAGAGACACATGGCAGCCCTGACACACACGAGCCACTGAACCATAGCCAGCAGTAGCCTTCCTCCAAATTTGTTCTGTGAAACAAACCAACCTTTATTTGTTTAAGCTACTTTAACCAGTTTTCTGTTATTGAAAGCTGAACATAATGCTAACTGATATATTGTATAAATACTCTGGAGAATTAAAAGCCCTATATATATTAAGTATGTGATCTTTTCTCTGCCAAGAATTTTATTCCCTTGGATCTAACTGGCTAATTTATATATGCCCTTTAAGACTGAGATTTAACAGTATCTCCTCTAGAAGTATCCTCCATAGGATTACAATTCTCCCCACCCCTTAGACTTCTTAGAGCACTCCATAAAAATCTCTACTGGTACATAATATATTCTTTTAAAATTATTTGTCTCTTAACCCTACTAGATTGTTAAAATGTCTCAGAAACAAAAATTCTTATTTTAGTAGTTCAAAGCATTTTCCACTACTTGACATACAACTAGATACAGTAGATAAATCATTAAAGATTTGTTGAAATACGGAACCAATAAAAGAATTATCTGAAAGGTCAATGATAGCCTGGATAGCCTTATTATTCGGTTTTATCTTTGAAACATAGCAAGCTACTTTCTAATTCCTAATTCTTATCATTTTAAAAGTTATTCTACTTTATCCCTATTTGCATTCACTACTCCCCAAATTATTTCATACCATATATTTAGTCTTTATACTCATCTATACAAAAATAATATTCTTTTGCTTTTATTTTAACATTTTTGTTTTCTTCTTTGTTGTTTTGTGATGATCAAAGACATCTTGGATAACCCATTTGATATCAAAACAAATGCTCATATCATCCAGCAGCTCCTTTCTGAGATGTCTGAATTCTATCAGTATAACAAGAAATCTGAAGGTTTCCGAATGACGCGACCATATCTGGGTCCTGACCATCCAGGTTGCAGTGAACAGTAACTGAGGCTAACGACATTACATCAAAAAAGAAAAAAAATGTCTAAAAGGTGAAGGGGTTTGATGTGGATCTGAACTCTGTCCTTTTCTATAATGCTGTCCACATCCATTTTTGGTTGATTCCTTTTTTCAGCCAGGTTTCAGCTCAATATATACTACTTTGCCCATTTTGCACACCTTATCTACAATAGATTCCATTCTCCAGCCCTTTTGCCAATTTTCCCTGTTTAAATTTCTAAAAATTAGTTTGTTCATTTAGTGGTTTATTAATTTTTTTGTCAATTTTTTTCCACTAGAATAACAGATTCAAATAACTAAGGAAGGTAAATGACCCACATAAGGTGACAGATGGGTGTGATCAGTGAATCTATGCCAAACCAGGGTTCTTTCCACAATTCACAAAATAGAGTTCACACAGCTATTGATTTATTAAAAAAAAAAAAAATCAAATGGGTGCCTGTTATGGTCTACAGCACACAGGGTCTGTAAATGAGACAGCTTTCTACCTCACCTACTTCCTAGTGAGGAAGAAGGAAAACAATGAGTTAAAATATATGACACCTTTTCATGTGGTGACAAGTATATGCAGAAAACTGAAGCAGACTAAGAAACAAAGGTCTTAAGAAGCAACATTTCAGCAGAGGCCTGGATAAAATCAGAGAATGGGTCACATGAAGATCTGGAGATGAGCATTCATTCAGGCAGAAGGGCCCTGACACAGGAGGTAAGGGCACAAAGTCCCTGATGTAAGCAGGAACTCCAATCTGTATGAAGAAGAGTACGAAAGCAGTGTGGTTCATGTGAGCAATGGGGTGAACCCGCAGCATGAGGACACAGAGGGAGACAAGACTTGTCTTGCATGGCTTTGTAGGCCCGCTTTCCCCTGGGTATTTCTGAAGCAAATTCTGGGTGTGATACAATTCAGAATTCAAGAATTACATGATCTTCTTTGTACCCTGAAATTTTGTTCCCTTGAGCTTCTATGTGAGAAATGGACTGGGAGCGGGGGTGGTGGGAAGGATGAGAAAAGTGGCAACAGGCAAAAGGCAGTAGGATCCTTGGAGAAATGATGTGGCTTGGACAAGGATGGAGGGATAGAGGTGGTAGGAAGTATTTTGATTAGCAGATTGACTGGAATATGAAAAACCTGAGAGAAGATGATGAGTGTGCCTCCTAGTTTACGGGTCTGAGACAGGATGAAGGCATTTTGGAAAGAGAGGAGAAAAGAAGGGTTGTGTTTTGAGCAAAGGTAGCAATGAGAACAAAGACATGGGATATAGATATAGAATAGAAGGCCTTCTTTAAGTCTTGCCTCTTGACACTTTCAGTTCTAACTGGGCAACCTTGGAAAAGCCACTTACTGTCATTCAATCCCCTCATCTCCCTAATACAGAGATAGCAAAACCATCTATGAAAACTAACAGAATAAGGAAAGAAATGTCTGTGTACACCTGTAATAACAATAAAGGTACAGATTCAAGGCCAATTTTCTTGTTTCCTAGGTCATTTCTGGTAAATGATTGTTAAATAACTAATAATTGAACCTCAGCTGTAAACACAATTATACCTTTACAAATGCCATTACAAAAAGACCTAACTTTACATAACACAATCCTATTTCACCTCCAAAAGTTTTTTTTTCTATTTCTTTCCACTAAAATTAAATTCTACCAGAGCAATGATCTCCTTTGACTTATTTACCCAGTATCCTTAGTATGAAATGCTGTGTTTAGGTGCTTAATAAGAGCTGAAAGTGAATAAAAAGAGGGCAGTGTGTGTTCATTCAATAAAACCATTCTGCTAGCCTTGAATTTCTTTACGGGACTGTGTGGAAGTGGGGTTAACAGGCACTGTGTATGCTTAAGGGTGTTGAGGTTGGCTTTTGGAGGCTATGTAGAGTTGTAGAAAGAGCCAAGTTCTGGCTCAGTTATTTACAATGTCTGTGAGAAGTGGAATATATCCCTTTATCTCTCTAAGCTTCAGTTTCATAATCTGTATAGTCAACTATTTCAGAGAATCAGTGTACAATTAAATGAGACAGAGATGGCACAAAACTAAAGAGTTTAGTTCTTCTCTGCCTGGTCCTGAAGTCTGTAAAAAGAGGAAACAAACCAGGAGCCCCAGAAGGTGGTCTAATGCTTTTCCCCCTTCATAGCATTTGCTATGATTCTTCAGGGAGATAATCTCTAGCTGCTGTGTCAGGGAGTCTATCCCACAGAACAAGTTTGAAGACCTGAGTATATTTTCAAAACATTGAGCATGAGTCTACCTTGCAAGTATATCAGAGACTTATTTCTTTTTTTTTTCAACCTTATATCAACTTACATTAAATGTCTGATGCTATTCCACAGAGGTAAGATCATAAATCTATTTTAAAGAAATTTAGGTGCTGATTCTGCCACCAATGTGCTTCCTCTGGTCTCATCAAAACCAAGGAATTCAAAGTCATCAAACATCTGTGATCCCCAGGCCTACTGGAGACACTTTTGGTGACAACATCCCTTATAGCTACTTTACTGCTCAAACACATCTAACTCACACATTCAATTCATTGTACTGATTAGTCTGTTCATTTAATAAGCATCAAGTAAGTGCCAACTGCATGTCCAGCCAAAGTAAAGGAGTCACCAACACTAGTTGGTTATTAAATGTTATCATTGTAACTGAGCCCCTTATGACTAATAGGTCATTCAGTCCTCACGTAATATCATAAGCACTAATCATTTCCATTTTGCAGATAAGAAAATGGAAGCTGAAGAAACAGTTTACATAACTCCTAGTAAATAGTGGGGTTAGTAACCTAATCTAGGTCTCTCTGATGCCAAACCCCATACTGTTTGTCACTATACTCTAGTAAGTAAGTCCTGAGCATGTATTTGGCACCTATCAAGGGTTTAGATACTTTCATAAATTAAGAAGACATGAGGTTAGACTGTGACCTACCTCAAGGAAAATGAATGTTTATATGAAAGATAAAATAATAAAGTGTCACAAAACCGTACAGGGCACTAAAGGTGTGAGTGAGTGTAATCAGGGAATGGTTTTCTTCTATAACTATGCTACAACATGAGCAAGTTGAACTAGCCTAAGACATCACAGATTCAAATGCTTATAGGGCCTGACAGGTAACATAAATGAATGGACTGGGCTAGAGGGAGGCTATGGTACACTAGAAGCACATTCTCCAACTAAGTAACAGTGCAGCTCCACCTGGTCACTATCATGGAGAAATGTGGATCCAGTATTGACAGAACTTTTTCAAAGAGGGTGAAAAGGCTGCTTTGTGATATGAAAATCTTTTAAATGCTATTCAAAAATTTAAATCTAAAAAAATAAAACAAAAGCCACACATATACACTTTAAGAATCAAAAAACACCTCCTTTGACTTTAGTTTGTGTAGAGAGGAGCCAGGAGAGGGATGGAGTTATGGGGATAGGAAGGACAACAGAAATAGACAGACATTATTACCCTATATACACACATGTATGATTACACTAGTGGAGTGACTCTGAACCATGTACAGAGGAATGAGAAGTTGTGCACCATTTGTATACTATATGTCAAAATGCATTCTACTGTAAAATAAATACATAAATAAAAACAAACAAAAAACCCCATCTCCTTTGGCCAGATTTGACTGATGACTTATCAGTTTGCAGTATTTATATTCAATTATTATTTCATAGTCTTTTTACCATCAAGGACCCCTACTTACTCTCCATAGCCTTTAGAATTTAAAAGTCTTGACAGAAAAGTATTTTGGATTAGTTTTCTTATAAGAATTAAATGCATTATTAATAACTGAAAAATGAGGTCATGATGGGAGAAAACAAGTTAATATAAACTCTACCCTAAACAAAGAAACTTTGCATTTTTATTAACAAGTATAAACCCATTGCATCTAATGTTAAGATTTCCCATTAAATTTTTTGGAATACTGAAAACAGAGCATATACTTTGTTTCTATTTTCATGAATCCTCTTGGGATCTGAGAATCAGAGTTAGAAATTACTGGATTAAGCAAGAGGGCTCTAGGATTTGGTGGTAGATAGGCCTTGTAGGAAAAAAAGTAGGATTTGGAATCAGACAGAAATAGGTTGAAGCCTAGCCCTTAACTTACTAGCTATATGACCTTCAATGAATTATTTAGCTTCTTTTATTCATTTGCAAAATGAGAATAATCCCACCTATCTTGAAGGACTGAATAAGGAGTAAATTAAATCACATATGCAAGCTACTTGTAGGGTTCCTGCCACTTAGCAGGGGATTAAATAATGAGACTTCTTTAAATTCTGTTCTGTAGTCTACACCCAAAGTCTGAATCCACATTAAACAGTTTCTCTGGTCACCTACAATTACATACTCATTTAATACTCATTCCTCACCTAAATTTCCTATTTTGCCTTTTCTCTGATGGGCCTTGAGCAACGTTCCTTCTCCCTGAAGCTCAATAAATACCATCCAGTGAATGCTATATTACAGCACAGGGTTGTGAGCAGCCTTAGAGATGGCCTTTGGTTTTAGAGAGAAGCCTTCTTACTGTGTGGTTAAAATTTCTACTGTAGCTTCCATTTGATGATCAGCTGTTACCTGAATGTAAACCTGAAAAATTATGACTACAGGAAGCACTTAATGTTTTAGTCAGCTTTTTGCTGCTGTGACCAAATTGTTCTGACAAGAACCATTTTAGAGGAGGAAAAGTTTAGTTTGGCTCACAGTTTCAGAGATTCAGTCAAGGGTTGGAACTTCCTAGCTCTGGGCCCAACTGAGGAAGATTATCATGGCAGAAGGACATGATAGAACATGATAGAAGAAAGCAGCTCAGGACATGGCAACTAGGAAGCAGAGAAGAGTGCCCTGCTCAGCAGGGACAGAATACAAACTTCCTCATTGATGGACCTACTCTAGTCACATCCTACCCGCCTACAGTTACTACCCTCTTAATCCATATCTGGGAATTAATTCACTGTTTAGGTGAAAGCTCTCATAACCCAATCATTTCACCTCTGAACTGTCTTACACATAAGCTTTTGGGGGACACTGTATATCTAAACTACAATAGGGAGTGTCTACGTGCTAGCCCTATTATAGAAGATCACATATCTGTACCATTATCTTTACTGTATAAGTGCAAAATGTGCAGTTCACAGAGGTTATTTCCCAAGGTTATATCCATTAGCGACTAGTTAATGTGGTGTTTGAGTATTTGACTTTTGAATCCATGTTTAACTTCAAAGCTCATGGTGTTTCAATTACATCAAGTTGCTTCTCTTGAAATAATATATTTGTGGTAGTAAATTTTTAAATATATATGAATAATCTTCTTTCCCAAAGACAGAACATTAGGAGAATAACTTCAAGCATCATTCCCACAATAGCCCAGAGACATAACCATAGGAAATGCAAAGAAAGATTGCTAGCAGCGCCCCCCTCCCCCCGCCCCTAACATTACATCTCTCTGTAATTCTCCCTCCTGGAACAGAACAGCAGCACTAGGATTGTCTACTACAGAGTCAACCTGTAACTGACAGAGGAGGTGACCTTGTATAGTGACAAGTCTGGTCTCTTTTTTTATCCACATATAAGTAAAGATTATCCTCAGTTAAATCACATTTATGTTTTTTTCCCCTATTATCACAATGTAACTAAGAGCTAATAGCCCATTTAGCACCATCATTATGATTAAAATAGTTCTCAAATAAAACAAAAGTTCCTCTATCTTATATGGGAGCCATTACAACATGCACATTGATGCAGGTGCTTACACCAACTGCCTTCCATTACATCTTCAGTCAAGGAACTCCAAGTGGTTGATGACAATCTGAGTGTTGGGGTTAGAGAACCAGAAACGTTGTGTTTATGAATCTTGTCTAAAGCCATGACTTGACATAGGTAAGCAGATATCAAAGGAGTTTTTCTTTAGTACCTCATGTGAACTGAAAAATAAAAATCAATTTTTGTTCCCATGTCTAACATAATTCACTAATAACTGAACTCATTTATACAATGCTATACTATTCACAAAATCATTCAACACCCATGTATCACGTGCCCCTCATAAAGTCCCCAGGGAAGCTGGTGAGGCACAAAACAAGATTATTTTGCAAATCACAAAACAGAAGCTCTAAGAAGTTGGAATTTATTCCTGGTTACTGAATTAGTAAGAGATGGAACTAAACCAGTGACTCCAAATTCATGGTCCTCATATACTCTGATCTATAAAGAGGCAACAGTCAATGACAAGCAGAGATATGAGTCCTGTGTTGGTTGAATGGTCACTGTTTTTCTGTGAAACACTAAGTCTATAAGAAACGAAAACTTGTTTTGGGATGGACACTGAATGTGGGCAATTAGGGGCACCCTGTTGTTTACTTAAAACAAACAACAAACAAGTATGTGTTAGATAAATTTAAACTGTCATCTTAGACTGTGTATCTTAGCCTCCTTAGAGAAGCGTAGCAGAATACCTTTCAATTTTGCCTTCCTTTCCCAATTTATCCTGCTCCACCTTGGAGAAGAGAAGCCCTAAAAACAAAATACTTCTTCCCACACCTATTTTTTTTTTTTTAACTGTAGCTGACTGGACTAGCTATGACCTCCTAACTCAAGAGCAGCTAATTAGCAGATGAATTGGTAGATTTCCTTTTGAGACCCTGTGAGGTAATGGTGAATTCTACATCAGAAAATTCCTGTGGAGCAGAGTCAAGGGTATCCAGAAAAAGCTGAAATTACAGTGGAAAAAGGGGAGAGAGACAAGTAAACAGAGGAAGCTCCAGAAGAGAAGAGTAAAGCCAGAAAGAGAAAAAGACCAAAATGTGAGACACACACACACACACCAAAAGAGCATTCTCCGGTCCTAACCACCACCCACTCCTACATCCAGCAGGCACAGAAGTACTTACTTTGAGTCCTATGAAATGCAACATGTCCATTCTATACCCCTATGCCTCAGGTCATCTGAACATTTAGGTGGATTTCTGTTTCTTACAATTAGACAGTTGTTGACTAATAAGAAACAAGAGAGTTGTAACAGAGAACTAAAAGATGATGTTAAAAGCTCTCTCCTTACAAAATAAAGCATGATGTTAACCAAAGACTAAAATTATATCTATTTTTCCCATTGCAAACCATGGTTCAAATTCCCCTTATAATGAACAATTACTATTGTGATGTTCATTCTCTATTCTCCACCAACCAATTTACTGCTGTACAGCTCTCTTCAGATCACTGGTCTGAGTAAGTCAACATCTGTAAAATTTCCCCATTTCCCAGGAAGAACCAATCACTTTTTATTCTGCCTCCCATACCACTTAAGACGTTTCTCTATGTGACCACTGATACTGGCATATAACAACTTTACGCTCACTGGACTACAAATGCCTCAAGAGCAGGGTCCAGTTCTTTATCTTTGTTGTGCCACATACTGTATCTGTTACATAGGCTTGTGGAATAAAGCAATGTCCATTAACTGTGTCTCGTGAAAAAAAAGTCCTAGAAAAAATAATAAAGATTTAATTTTTTTTCTGTAACAAATCAATTGGGCTGCAACTATATATACAAATGATTTAAGCATTTCAACCGAGTTAGCCTGTCATTTCAGTTGCAAAAAAAAAAAAAAAAAAAAGGACACTCTCCATCAATATCATGTCAGAATTAATTCAAAGTCTGCCAGTGAAAAGTTACATATCCCAACAATGGATGGGATAGGGTTGGGAATAAGTTTTATAAAAAGAACCCAAACTATTAAGTACAGTACAACCCTTGTCTTTAGGGATACCATACTAAGCAAGAAATTTAATACTGTAAAGTCAAAATAACAACTTCACTGAAAAGACCACTGGAAGAAAGTACCAAACCCAGCATTTTAGCTGAAAGAGTTAAAATGTCACGATATGGAGCTGGACTGAATTTTCTGGGAATACAATTTATGGGTTGTGATGGTTTACCCGAATTGTCTGAGAGACATTTATGAAAAACCTAGGATTAAAAGACTTTTAGATGTGTCTATGAGGGTGTTTTCAGAGACCACTGGCATGTGGGACAGCAAACTGAACAGTGAGACCTGTACTGTCCAACAGGCTGGGGGCCTGAGTGGAACAAAAAGCAAAAGAAAGAATATGCCACAGTGGATCCAAGCTGGATTATTCTTGAGCAGGTGTCTATAGCTGCTGTCACTGCCTGTGGATATCAAACTCCAGTTTTTTGGGTCTTCCAATGTGAATTCCCACCAGTGATTCTCAAAGGAGTAAGTTTCCAGGACTCAGTTTCAGACTGCGGTTAGTTTCCAGGACTCAGTTTCAGATTGGGGCTATATCATTGGTCCCTCTTCTTATGAGGCTTCCAGCTTCTTGAAATGAGCAGTTACTGGTTCCTCAGAGCCAGCCATTGTGTGACTATCCAACTTCTGACTGTATAAGCCAATCTAATAAATCACCTTTTATAATTATATTTATGTGTGTATAATTACATATATATATAAAACACACACACACACACACACACACACACACACACACACACCCTCTGAGCTGCTTCTATTCCTCTAAAGTACTCTAACACATGAGTCAAGTAGATACTGGCTGAAGACAATTCAGATTCATAAAATACCCATGATGCAAAGTGAAACACAGTTTCCTCTTTGATAACTGTACTTTTTTTTACTGGTAAAACTGAGGAAGAGTGACAGGAAGCCATTAATAACTGTGATGTGATGTTGAAAGGGCTCTGCTAAAGGTCACAGTACCACTTATTCACTATATCCTCCAATTTTAAACAGGAAGAACAAAAACTTAAGGAGCTTAATTGTGATCATGATACTACTTTTGCTGGAGACCCAGTTACTATAATGCTGACTTAGATGGACTAGTATCTGAGGACACAGTAGGTGCCTCCTGCCACCTCTCCTACTAATTGAAAGTTACCTAAATCCCAGAAAGGAAGTGCTGATTTACTTACCTACCCACAAGGATAAGTTAGACCAAAAACATATCTGAGTCTATCAGAAGCAATTTCTTCCTAATCTGCTTACTATAATGGAGATCAAAAAGTAGGAAAGGCCCACCCTGCCTGAACCAGGTGAGACAAGAAAACAAAAGAAGAGAGAAAGATATGAGCACAATGTCTTTTTAGTGCATGAACTGTTAGCACATTAATCCTGCACAATAGAGGGGCCAAATAATTGCTAGATTCTCACCGATCAGACTCTTCCCATGGGGAAGGAGCAATTAAAGGATAAAAGAGAGCGGTAAAAAGCGTGCCCTTGAGAAGGGGAAAAGAACTGGCAAAGGTTTGATTCCATGGATATGTAGTAATAGGGTAAAATAAGGTCCTTCCCAGACTTCTAGGCTGACATTTGTGAAGATGTTATCATACCAGGATACTAAAAGATGTTGGAGAACAGAAAGCTACATTAGTCCAGCAAACTCAAGGCCCTTCACCTTGAAGATGAAGAATAAATTTTTCTCCTTTTTGGACTAACAACAGAGCCAAGGAGAAAGTGAGGGCTATGAGTAAAAGCAAAAAGGATAGGTACACACCCAAATATACTCAAATGCAAAATGGGGTTGTTATAACATCTTTTGTCTTTGAACTAAATTTCCCTCCCATAGCACCATTTCCACTAGTCTGAGGCCTTCCAGAAAAGAGTCCTTGGAGTTTTAGAGTCATAGATAGAGATGGAAGAAACCTTTTGAGCCACATCAAATTCAAGACTCTCATTTTGTAAATATTTAAACTTATGCCCAGAGAAATTCAAGGACTTTCCTGGGTTTATGTAACTAAGCAGTGCCAGAGCTAAGCTTATTCTTGAAGCTTGGGCTTTTGATTTAGCCACCCTTTTCCTTTATTATTCAAATACAGTCACTCATTAAGTCACTCTGTTTTCCCACCCTTGTTTGCACCACCTATTCTTTTCTCCCCATTGCTTCTATTCTTATCTAGATCTAGAACTTCAAAGTTTTTCACCTGAATCACTGCATTCAGGACTCTTCTCCCCTTCTAAGATCACCTCTCACTATGCCACAACAGTGAGTCCCTGCTCTATTGGAAGGAACTGTGTGATTCTGCCACTGTTCTTTTCCCTTTGCCAATATGCCCCATATAGGGCCTCTCCTTCAGCCTTCATATTAGAATAAAGGAGAAGGGAATGCAGCTAAAGCTGCAGATATGTAGTATGTGAAATAAGTTGTTTTAGTGCTTTTATGTCACTGAGACCAAAATACCCAATAAGAATAACTTAGAAGAGGGTAATTTTATTTGCTCACAGTTGAAGAGTTAGCAGTCTATATAAGGCTGACTCCAGTCATGGGTTAAGGGCCCAGAGAAGGAAAGCTGCTCAGCTCACCGCAAGGTGAGGAAGCAGAAAGCAAAAGATGGGAGAAGGAGCTGCAGGGAAAAATAAACCTTCCAGGGCACACCCCAGTGATCTACCTCCTCTCCAAACACGCCCCACCTGCCTATAGTTACTACTCAGTCAGTCTATTCAAACCAGGGTGGACGGATTAGGTCATAGCTCTCATAATGTAATCATAAATTATACCTCTGAATATTCCTGCATTAACAAGAGCTTTTGGGGGACATCTCATATAACACAGCATAAACATTTGATGTTTCAGCACCATGTTCACATCCCGCACAAACAAGCTGATTTTTTAATTGAACAAATCGTATCATTTAGGCCTCACATCAACCTTATTTTAGATACTATTATTGTCTTTCCATTTTACAAAAGAGAAATCCAAGACCTAGAAAGTTTAAACAGTGGGGCTAAAGTTACATAGCTAGTAGGCAGTAAAGCTAGAATTCAAACCTAGGACCTCTGGCTCCAAAGGCCATATTCTTTAACCAGTGTATCACAGTGATTCTGAGAACAAAACTACTAGAGTGAAATACACATTTCACTTTTATAACCTGAACTCTTTTGCACCATTTCCCTATAAGCAAATTGAGAGCCAAAATTTCATCCTAACTTGAGCATCTGTCAAGGTTCAATAAAGACTTGTTCATTGACTGTGATTAGTTCAGGGCAAGACCTCATTCTTATTTCCAGTCCTCAGGAAGTCAGGAATCTGGCCTGGGCCCTTCTCACCTTGACTCAGAGCTCCAGAGGCAATTTTGAAACAGTTCTTTAGGGTCTGACAGAGATAAAACCTTTCAAGAAAAAGATAATTTCCTTCTTGCCAGATGTCAGCCCTGTCACTCAAAGACTAGGAAGAAGAAAAATGACTGTCTAGGAACACTGTTAAAAGAAGAATGGGGAAGTGTGGCCTCAGTTGGAAAAGCAGGAGTCAATACACAATCTGTTCATTTTGAGAAATGTTTCAGGACAATAAATTTGAGTTCACACTCTGCTTTTCCAGAGAGTAGCCTACACTACTGTTGGTTCAGACAGTCCACCATTCTCCAACCTCAACATCTAGAAGACACAGGTCTGGGCTTGAAAGGGTAGCCACTGTCATGAAAGCACCTCTGTGGCCAGTAAGTTGCCAAAGATAGGGAGAAGAACACTGCCCAAAGTTCTCTAGAAGGTCTCTTGCCACATTCCAGTACAGTTTACTCCTTCCAAAGCTCTCCTTGCTAAATCCCTCACCTTCCCTGAAGCCTCAAATAATCTTCAAAAAGCAAGTGAGGCTCTGGGGTTGTAGCTCAGTTGGTAGAGTGCTTACCTAGCACATGTGAGGCACTGGGTTCAATCTTCAGCACCACATAAAAATAAAATAAAGTTACTGTGTCCAACTACTATAAAAATATTTTTTAAAAAGGCAAGTGAGTAGGCTTTAAATAAAAACAGCAAAGAAACCAGCCTTGAACAACTAGATTGAAATCCATCTTTAAAGAAGACATGATGGGAGTAGTTTTATTTATTTCAGCTCATGACTATAATGGTGATTGGACTCTGCAGCCAGATAGCTTCAGTTCAAACACCAGCCATACTCACTTATTAGTTGTGACTTTAGGTAAATTATTTAATCTTCCTATGTTTAATTTTTCTCATCTGGGGAATAGCGATAGTAACATTGTCTACTCCTATGAGGTTACTGTAAGAATTAAATGGAATTATGACATGTAACAGTCTAGCCCTCAATCAGTATTAGCTATTGGGGCCAGAATAATAATTGTATAGGGAACAGCCATAGGTTCAACAGTCTAAGTCAGTCATTTTTCAAGTTTAGAATATGGCAAAGTATTATTCACACAGTCAGCAAATAATACAACAGATCTATTACACATTACAGAGATTAAGAAAAACAACAACAAAACCCCCAAATACAAATGCTGCCTTTCAGGAGCTCATAGGGTAGATGTGATATAACAGACATATAATTCTAGAACAGAGAAGAAAGTGATAAGCCCAAAAATGAACTATAAAGATTAGAGGACCAAAAAAGGATTCACAGACAAAGAGGCAACCAAGTTCAACTCTGAAGGAATGGTAGAAATTGCCATGGCAGAATGAGACAGCCAAATCTCCCTAACAGTAGAGCATTAGAGTGAGCAGCAGGCAACATACACGTTGGCTATCAACTTTGTACCAGATCAGGAATGATGTTTCCATGAGTCTGATAAGGAGGTTAAGATTATTCCCATTCCTCTTACAATAACTTCCCTTTAATTAAGATACTATTCATGTGCTTCTCTCTGATGCAACCACAACCAAAAGACAAGTAAAGATAATTAAATAAAAGGAAAAAATTACCTCCAATCATAGTCTCTAGACCCAAGCCAATATTCACATATGAAGTGTCCAGCACTTATTAGAAACTTACTAGGTATTGAGTGAGTGGATTCTATTATAATTTTTCTAATGTTGTTATTATTCCCATTCATCACCTTGATAAACAATCACATTTGTAATTTGATTCAGTTCAGAAAGAAGAAAAGGACCAAACTGGAAGCTAGAAGGCATGATCTCAGCCCTACACCTGAGTCACCACCTCCTCAATGGAAACTCTTTAGGTACTATGATTTGTCTCATCCCTCCTGCTGTCTCCAGAAGCAGGTACCAATTCTTCCTCTTCATCACCCTCCTTCCCTTCACCCTGGGAGAAGAGGCAGCAGCAGGCAAAGCTCAAAGAACAGACCAGTTTTTCACATCAGGAAAAAATCCCTCCCATCATCCCTTGGTTTGAACAATAGCACATTAGTGATTAGACTTTACTTACTAGGTAGTGAGATACTAATGTGACTCCATTTTTGAGAAACCAGCCTCTACCTCAGAGCAAAGCCTGTCCAAGGAAGGGGGCGTGACCCTTGTCATTGGAAAAACCCACAGAGCACTCCTAAGCACATACCCACCCTGCTGAGTTGTTTACCTACAAATAACAGGGGAGATCTGCTGCATCAGGTGTCCCTGATTCAATTAGGCTAGGTGAGGACCCATAGCAACCACCAATCACCATGAGACAGGGAGAATACCTGGGATGCCAGATGACGTTCCCAGTAGTTTATGGTGGTTGATAACATGTTGGGAAACCATGTAGTTTAGCATGTACAACCCTTGTGGCTTAAACCAATCAGTTCAAAGGAATCCCCCTTTTTTACTAACCAATCACCCTTACCCAACTTGTTCCCGCCAGTGAATGTGCTAATCAATGTTAAGAGTTGTTGTTTGACTTTCCCATGGTATGGAATGATTTGCTGTGTGATGTTGTGACGCACAGAGTATCCCCCCAAAACCTATAAAATCTCACTGAACAAAGGACCGGGACTCACTCCCTGGGACCGTTGCATTGGGAACGGTTGTGAGTCCAGGCTCGAGCTTGCAATAAAGACTCTTGTGTGATTGCATTGGATTTGGCTCCTGGAGGTCTAAATCTGGCATTACTATAGGAATTTCATTGCTACAAGATCCATACTCACAGTAATCAATACAACACATAGCAACCAGGACTTTATTGTATTACCTGTCAGTCTCTACTATCAAAAATAATGTTTTGAAACCATGGGTACTCACATTGGTCAGAGAGTAAGCAAGATGGCTTCTTAGGTGAAACACGGGGAGACAAGGACAGGAACTACTGAAATCACCACAGAGGCTGGATAGTTAGGGATAGAGGATAGCAAAGTCATGTATTTCTAAAGAGTCCTGCACATGTTGGGGCACACAATGCTTACAAAAAAGAGAGTCAATTCCTTTAAATTAATTTGGCAACTGCATAGATTGAACTTTCTCTTTGCAAAGAGCATTAGCTCAGATCTAGTTTGAGTAATATAAGCTTACTCATTTATAAGCATAATCTGGCATGTTTCTGAAACAAGACAAGATTGAAATAATCAAGAAAATCTTCCCTATCATTTAGGTAGCCCAGGCTAAATTCCTAGATACTTTAACATTACTTGGTTCTTAGCAACAATTATGATGCATGCAACAATTATGATGCATAAGTATATTCTGCATAACTATCTGGGAACCATATGGCTTGGACCAGTTATTCTTTAGGCCAGAGTTTGAGGAAGAATGAAGACCCTGGGTTGGTATTTTAACACTGTCACCGTCAAGTTTCTGTCAAGCCACAGGGTACTGAGCTGCAGAGAAACACTGAAGATGTAGATTTATATAATCCCCCTTGTATAAGACCAATGCTTCCTAAAGAAGAACAGGCTGAGAGGAACACACAGGCTTTTTCTTTCATTTACCTTCCTTCTCTTTCATAAGACCTTGCTGTTTTCAAATGAGTCATGCATTTGCTCATGTAATCTCTCACCCAAGTTCTATAACTTTGTTATTGACATTTTATGGATAACAAAAATTCAGAAATAACTTCTGAAGGTAAATAACCTGTATGAGGTGACAGGGATGGGTGTGATCAGTGAATCTAAGTGAATCTATGCCAAACCAGGGTTCTTTCCACAATTCACAAAATAGGGTTTACAAAGCAATTTATTTAAAAAAAAAAAAATCAAATGAGGGAAAAACTAACACACAGGTGTGGTGGTGCATGCCTGCAATCCCAGCGGCTCAGGAGGCTGAGGCAGGAGGATCGTGAGTTCAAAGCTAGCTTCAGCAAAAGCAAGGGTGCTAAGCAAATCAGTGAGACTGTGTCACTAAATAAAATACAAAATAGGGCTGGGGATGTGGCTCAGTGGTCAAATGCCCCTGAGTTCAATCCCTAGACACGCCCCCCCCCCAAAAAAAATCAAATGGGTGCCTGTTATGATCTATAGCATACAGGGTCTGTAAATGAGACAGCTTTTCACCTCATGACACCTATTTCCTAGTGAGGAAGAAGGAAAACAATGAGTTAAAATATATGACACCTTTTCATGTGGTGACAAGTATATGCAGAAAACTGAAGCAGACTAAGAAACAAAGGTCTTAAGAAGCAACATTTCAGCAGAGGCCTGGATAAAATCAGAGAATGGGTCACATGAAGATCTGGAGATGAGCATTCATTCAGGCAGAAGGGCCCTGACACAGGAGGTAAGGGCACAAAGTCCCTGATGTAAGCAGGAACTCCAATCTGTATGAAGAAGAGTACGAAAGCAGTGTGGTTCATGTGAGCAATGGGGTGAACCCGCAGCATGAGGACACAGAGGGAGACAAGACTTGTCTTGCATGGCTTTGTAGGCCCGCTTTCCCCTGGGTATTTCTGAAGCAAATTCTGGGTGTGATACAATTCAGAATTCAAGAATTACATGATCTTCTTTGTACCCTGAAATTTTGTTCCCTTGAGCTTCTATGTGAGAAATGGACTGAGAGCGGGGGTGGTGGGAAGGATGAGAAAAGTGGCAACAGGCAAAAGGCAGTAGGATCCTTGGAGAAATGATGTGGCTTGGACAAGGATGGAGGGATGGAGGTGGTAGGAAGTATTTTGATTAGCAGATTGACTGGAATATGAAAAAATGGAAAGAAGATGATAAAGGTGCATCGTGGATTGGGGTTTGGACAGGATGATGCCGTTTGCAAAGTCAAGGATGAAAGCATTTTGGAAAGAGAGGAGAAAGCGAGGGTTGTTTTGAGCAAAGGTACTGATAAGAGCAAAGACATGGGATATAGAATAGAAGCCCTACTTTAAATCCTGCCTCTTGATACTTTCAGTTCTAACTGGGCAACCTTGGACAAGTCTCTTATTCTTATTCAATTCCCTCATTTCCCTAATATACAGACAGCAAAACCACCTCTCAGGACTCATAAAATAAGAAAAGAAATGTCTGTGTACACTAGTAAATTATAAAAATGCAGAATCAAATGATTGTTTAAATAACTTATATTTGAACCTCAGCTGTAGACACAATTATATCGTCACAAATACCATTATAAGAAGACCTAACTCTATATAATACAATCCTATTTCACTTGTTTAACACTTCACATTTCTAAAGAGTACAGCACATCATTTACATTTCTTATTTTTTCATATACTCTCACATAAATTATCTCATGTGATCATTCACACAGAGTGGGTAATACCTTTGAGATTATTGATAAGAAAATTTAAAGACAGGTAAGTTTTACTGAAGGCCTGAAATCCTAGTCTCATTGTTTCTGCTCTTGGCCTTTAAGTCAGAAAACTGAGATACTGTTGAAATTCCTGATATACTGAATGCTGAGCACTTCTATGATCATTTGTGGGAAACAAACAAACAAACAAAAAACTCTATTCTTTAAATATAGTATTTAGCAGTTTGTACAATATTTTTATATATATTATTTTTCTTGGTTCCTTCCAACATGTGGTAAGTGGATAAGAGCTACTGGATGTAAGTGGCACTATTATGAGATAAGGATAAGCCCATTTTAATATACTGGCTCAAAACTAGAAACATGTCATTACTGTACACTGCTTTGTATTTAGTAATGTTTTTTGTGACTATCTCATTCAGTCCTTCAACCAGTGTTTAAGGGCGTACTCTGTGTTAGACATAATGTGCTAGATTTTTGGCGTTCAGTGGTATCACAATTTTGTTCTTGTTAAAAATATAAAGGAATTAAACTGTTAAGATTAAAACACAGAACAGGGCTGGGGATGTGGCTCAAGCAGTAGCGCTCGCCTGGCATGCGTGCGGCCGGGTTCGATCCTCAGCACCACATACAAACAAAGATGTTGTGTCTGCTGAAAACTAAAAAATAAATATTAAAATTCTCTCATTCTGTCTCTCTCTCTCTAAAAAAAAAAACAAACAAACAAAAAAAAACACACACACACACACACACACACACACAAAACACACACAGAACAGATGGAATTATGGATGACCAAGTTTGGTTGTTTTTAGGTTAAAATCTCAGTCTGGGGTTGTGGCTCAGTAGTCGCACACTTGCCTGGCACATGTGAGGCACTAGCTTCTCAGCACCACATATAAATAAATAAAATAAAGGTCTATCAAGAACCAAAAAAAGAAAAAAAAAACTTCAAAAATTAAAATCTCCACAGCCCTTTCTTTGCTAAAAAAACTTAAAAAAATTAAAATCTCCACAGCCCTTTCTTTCCTACAAATGTGCATTAGCTTCATTATTTGTACCCTTGATACTCTATTTATGGTAGAAATAAACCAGATCAATAATAGTATAAAATGGTATATGAGTCCCAGTTATTTGAACTAAAATATAAGGAGATTTCAAACTAAAGATAGATAATTTCTTCTATCATCTTTCTAGATGGCAAATCATTAGCAAATGGTACCAACATCTGGTACAGAATGAACAGCACTCTCCATATTATATTTTGAGGAACACCACTTCTAAAGGATATTTTAGTGAAAGGAGTTAAAAGAGTTTTCTGTTCAATAATTTTGGGAATACTGGGATAAACCAAGTAAACATTCCATTATCATAGGATACTCTCATAGAACTACTGTAAGTTTTTATTATACCATGGAGCATTTGGAACTCCCAAGAAGTAGGTAATAAGTAGCTTTTGCTTAACTTATTGGACCATGGAACCCTAGTTTAGAGAAGAGCCAATCTACAACTCAATTTCTTGTTGTCTCATATACTCAGGAAACCTTATATTGGTTTGATTTCCATTTATAGATGCATGTTATGTTCAACTTTTTAACAGAGTGCTGATTTCTTAAGTTAGCAGAGAGTTGCACAAACACAAAATAAATGTATGCCCATGGAATGTGAAGGAGACCACTTGCTAAAGGGACTGCATTTGGTTTTGCTTTCTACTATAGCCCAACACCAAGCACTGCCTGGAATATTGTTGACCCTTGATAAAATGTGTTAAATACCTGGAAGAAGAATGGATCTTGCAGAAATGACTGAAGGCTTGTGGAGATTTCAAAGTGGATGGTGATTTTTTCTGACTTCATTGATTTTGATTTCTTTTTTTAGACTTCTAAACAATGCTGAATTTATTTTGTTGTAACAAAAGGCAGAATTCTTCCAACAGCATTTTGTATCATGACCCTGATCTAATCTAATAAAAGAAAGGTTATACGCTTTTTATTGATGAGCAGCACATTAATGAGAGCTCCTTGAAATAATCCCATCTCCATTACCAGGCAAAATTACATTTTCCAGCATAATTATTATGTCAGTCAAAACTCCCAATTTTTTTTCTTTTTGGTGCTGGCGATTGAATCCAAGGCCTTGCTCATGCTAGGCAAGTACTCTACCAACTGAGCTATATCCCCAGCCCAAACTCTCAAATTTTGATATTATTTTGCTTGTACATCAACTTACTAATTTGACAAATGCCTAAAAATTGTGGGTAAGCTCAGAGTTTTAAGTAATGATTATCAATCTATGCTGGTCTCTTACTCTAATCTCTGTATATTTTCCTACCAGACAGAAGAACTGGGCAACTTTTATTTTCTATAAAGGGTCTTGAAGTGACCAATGAGTCTCCTAAAAATGTATTTTAAATTACATACACTACTTAAATTTCTAGACTCTTACTTGAAATTCTAGAACATAAACTCTTTGAGGACAGACACCTTGAATGTTTTGTTCACAACTGTATCCTTATTACCAAAGACAATGCTGGGACAAAGGTGTTCCATAAATATCGCTAAATGAATGTTACATTTCTCCTCCCACTAAGACCCATTGTTTTAAAGTAAAATCCCATCTTCCTTCTCTCTCTCATATACAAAGAAATTAAGGGGAGTTTTGTTACACATGATAGAATCTTTCTTATGAAAAATACATACATCATGGAATTTTGGTAAAAATAGATCATTCAGAATAATTATGGGCAGTTTCTCTTCATTGTGTAATATCATGAAGTCACCAGCCATTAGCCTAGTCTGAGCCATAGAAAATGTTAGAAAAAAATCATGATCTGATCGAGCTAATTTCATCTGATCAGGGCTTGGGACATGGGGCTAATCTTGACCTATGAGCCTGACAGATTTCAAAAGCACAAGAGAATATTCTCTAATGTTACTCATTCAAGAACTTTTATTTTGTAGCTTATAGAATTTTATTAGAAAAAATATTATTTCCCTTTTTATTATAAATTGTCTGATTTTGTTTTATACTGGTACTATGATTTCCTTATAGAGTAGTATATATTCTATTTTATAAAAAAAATCAATAGGACAAGAGAATTCACTACAATATCTTATTAACCTTAGTTAAAGTATTGAGCATCTCTGTGTCTGCTATGAGAATAACAGTGTCTTCTTCCTAGGCTGTAGTACGGATTAAATGAGATAATCATACATTTGAGTGCTTTAGTACAATCTCTGAAGGACTGACAGACTGGAAGTCGATAATCAAGTACCTAAACAAGTTCATCACCTCTATAAGTCCTCCTTTTATTTTCTTCCTAATAAGCCACTCTTCCTCCATTTTCCCCATTCACAGAAGTATGTATGTTTTATGGGTCACATTTTATCCCCAAGCACAATTCTTCCTATAGAGTTTAGACAGCATTTCCGGATTGTTTCTGGCTGAGTAATGTCATTCATCTGGGCCCCTGCATTTCTTTTCACAACCTATGTAACATTCCTCTTTATTCATGTGGTTCCTAAAAGAGACTAGTTGGCTGGGGGGACTTGACACTTACTTTTAGTTTATCAAAAATTTCTAACCAGAAGGGATGAAAGCTGAATGCCAGGGGCATGCTGGGCTGGAGCATCTGTGCCTGGCCTTTTCATTTCATGCAACTTGCCAGTAATTGCTAAGTTTTCCCTCCCGCAACAATTATCCCCCATTTCTCTCCCCTCCCCCACCCCACCCCCAGTTAATTATCAGTTCTGGAATTAAACTGCTTGCCTTTCCTACTGTTGCTATGGCAACAGTTGGCCTGCACCTGCCACTGGGTGAACAGTGGCGCTTTCAGAAGAAGCAATAGCAGTTGCTGGCCCCACAAAAGCCAGGGAGTAAACTAATGTTTACCTGTCTGGGGAAAGAAGTTGCTGTTCATTCCACTTTAGACACTTGCCAGGCAAGCTACACCTCAACTTTCTTCTCAAAATGTTGATATTCAATAAAGAAATGAAAAAAAAAATCAAATAAAAATGCCAAATCCCTATTGACTTGTCACAATCCTATCCATCAGCTTTATTTATCTTCAGCCAAAAAGTTAGAAGATAAAAATTTTCCAGTTCCTGACAAAGGCATTACAGTATAATGGGTGAAAGTACAGAATTTTAAGCCTGATAGATCTGGGTTCTGATCCTAGCTGCATCACTTCCTAACTGTATGACCATAGTTTAATCACTTTTCTCTTATACTATCAACTTCCTCAAATACAAAAAGGGGGTTAGAATAACCAAACTATATAGAGTTGTTTTAAAGCTTTGAAATAATATATGTAGGTCTAGCTCTGATTCATTCTTATTGCTGATTAACTATTAATTTTGAACAACCCTGAAAGTTTAGACAAAGTTGGCATCTTGGTCAGTTTTAATCCTTGTTCAAATAATAATACCAATACCTCAGGTGAAATAAAATGACACACTGCTCACAGCATATAGACCAAGATGCATCTAGTAACCAGAGTGGATGAGAAATGCTTCTTTCTCTGATTCCATTGCAATTCTGTCAGCTCCTCTTTCTCTGCACTGTTTTTCTCATGCTTAATCTCACTTTCCTTTAAATAGAATTGATGGAACTAGAGTGTAAGAAGGAAGGAAAACAAATGCTCTGCATTTTACAACCACATTATAACCTATAGGGAACAACTGGCAGTAGTGCTAAGAAGCAGAGGGAGTGAGGCATTTATATAAGAAAATATTTTTCTTTCCTGAAACCCCAGCTTCTGATTAAGAAAATAATTCTTTCATGAACCTACAATGACTTATATGTAGGTCATGGGTACAAATAAGTACATTTTGGACCATCACAAACACTTACCATTTAGGGTACCCCAGTTTTATCTCAGCCTTTGTTAATAATTCTTAAAAAGTTCTGAAGCCATCTTCTTATAATTCCAAACTGAAGAAAAACTGCACTTATTGACTAAAATTTAAAGCATCTTGAAAAGAAAAAAGAAAAACAAAACCTGTTCCTAGCATCTGTTACAGATGCTTGCCGTAGGGTAAAAAGATGAATGCAGTTCAGCCATACAGAGCTTACAAAAAAGAAAGGAAGCTTGGGATTTTAATTGGAATCACATTGAATCTGTACAGCACTTCGGGAAGTATGGCCATTTTGACAATGTTAATTCTGTCCAAGAGCTTGGGAGATCTTTCAATCTTCTAAGGTCTTCTTTAATTTCTTTCTTTAGTGTTCTGTAGTTTTCATTGTAGAGGTCTTTTACCTCTTTTGTTAAGTTGATCCCCAAGTATTTTATTTTTTTTAAGGCTATTGTAAATGGGGTAGTTCTACTTTCTGTTTCAGAGGATTTATCATGAATGAATCATCTTTTGATTTATGGGTATCAATTTTATATCCTGCTACATTGATGAATTCATTATTAATTCTAGAAGTTTTCTGGTAGAATTTTTTGGATCCTGTAAGTATAGAATCATGTCGTTGGCAAAAATATATATATATAGTTTGAGTTCTTCTTTTCCTATTCATATCCCTTTTTAATTTCTTCTGTGTAATTGCTCTGGCTAGAGTTTCAAGAACTGCTGGCTGATAATTGGCTCACAGCGGCCCCAGCAACATCTAGCTGATTGGCTCCTCTGCAGTGATGCTCATTGGGCTGTTTCCCTGCCCTTTCAGACCACGGAGCTGCTCACTGGGGGACTTTTTTGGCTCCGCCCACGTGACCCAGCCAATCGGCCTCAAGAGCAGGAGGATTGTGGGAGGTGGGGAGAAGCTTGTGTGGGAGAGAGAGGCTTGTGGAAAGCCGGTGGTGGCAGTTGAGGCTCTGAGGGTTTTTCCTGAGAGGCTGTTTTGTTTGGCGTATGTGGTTCTAAAAATAAAGTTAGTTTCTTTTGACAAGTGGCTCCTGATTGTGCCCAGCCAGACTGAGGCAAAGAACTATATAATAGAAGTGGTGAAAGAGGGCATCCGTGGAAGCTATGGAAAAATGGAATTATTAACATTTTGCCTGCCTTTTACTGGGAAGAAGCAAGAAGATGTTTGAGACTAGCAGATTTCTCCTAAAATGAAAAAGACACCACGAATAACAATTTTGCTATAACTGCCCACAGGTGAAGAGGCATAACCAAGGACATCAAATTTAGTTATTCTTAAAACACAGACTGGAATTTTGTGACTTCCTAAAATCTATTCTTAGTCCTTGCCAAAAACTGCTATGAAAACAAACAAGGAAGAAGTAGGCTGTGGCCAGACTCCTATTGGATCTATCTCAGGGACCAAAGTCATTCTTTCACATTAATTTAATTCTTTGACTAACTTTTAAGTAAAGCATCTATGGCCCTCTATTTGGAAAATGTTGTGCTTTAACATTGCTTCTCTCCATTAATCATAAGGAATTAGTTAACTATTTTCCAAATTTTATTTTAAATTAGAGGAAAACAAGAGATGTCAAAATAGGCATGTAAATAAAACACAAATCAAATGAACAATTTCCTTTTACAACTACGTTATCTCAGTTTCTTATTTTTCTATCTAAAATAATAAACCCAAAAGGAGAATATTTTCAATGCTTCATAGCATATTTGTCCTTTAAGTATAAGATGTGAGATTTTGATTGGGAAACTGAGGCACAAACAATTTACCTATAACAAATCATGACACATGACTATAGCAAGAAACTCTTAAGACCCAGAAGTCTGTCTGAATTTCTTGGGATAATGCTGCAGTCATGAAGTAAAGTATAACAGAAAATACTACAAACTTTTGATACCTCAGCATAGCATAACAGACTCATTATAAGCTGGATGCACCTACCTTTTAGTCTCATCTCCTGAACAGTCCAGTCTCAGAGTTACCCATTAGTTCCCACACGGCATATGCATTTTCACTCCTCTGAGCTTTTATACTCAGGATGACCTTTCTGTTCTATTTGAAAATGTCTGGCCCTACCTACCTGTCAAGTGCCAGAAGAAACGCCATCTGTTCTGAATTTTTTATTCTGAGTTAGCTAATCGACATATTTATTTTACAGAATTATTTATAGTGCAGTGATTAAAAGTTTGCACTCCAGAGTCAGACTACTTGAGTTTGGATGCTGACTCTACCAGTTTTTAGCCATGTGATATCCTTAATATGTAACCTTCTTGCAATGCAATATTTCCATCTCAGATGAGAAATGATGAAGGTAATGCAATCACTTACTAGGACTGTTGTAAGAAATAAATGATCTAATATATTTATATGTTTACAATATTTCCTCTCATATAGTTGGTATTCCATAAATGCTTTTTTCTAGTAATTATGACAATAATGATTATCCTATATGTAAATATAAAATTAAAATTAAACTTCTCTCTTCAACCTAGACTTTGAGATCTTTAAATGTAGGAACAAAATAAGCCTTAGTCATCCTCATGTCCCTGAGGCATAGTAGTGGGACTGGCACACAAAGATTTTTGCTAAACAAATTAATAAAGTCTTTTCAGTCTAAGAGGTTAAGGAATAGAGCTCCTACTGGAAAGTATTATCTTGATGAGCTCTGAGGTCAAATATATAAACAAGATTAACCTGCCAATCATGGTAACTACTGTACTGGATGGCAAATAAAAGTTGAACTGTGTAGGTGCAAAAATGTAAAATGACACCTAGGACCCTTTCTACTGGGCCTTCTCCTTAGAATTATGGAACCAGAAAAGGGCAGGCAGATGTATGGTAGAGTACAGGCTTCTCCTAGATAACATTTCTATTTGAAGGCAAATGCAGTAAATCAGAGGCACCTAGGTTGAATTTTCTAGCTGCGAATAGATTTTCTGGTTAATAAACCAACATGCACAATATAAAGTTGTGACTCTTACAGGCAAATTTCTAAAAATCAAATACTTTAACAAGGAGGCTTGCATTTGACATCAACAAACTTAGGTGTTGGAACCTCACTCTGCATAAAATGCAGCCCTGCAAGTTATATTTCATGTCATCAATAATAGAGTCATTTTCTTTGGCTTCCAGATAAGGATTCTGAAATGAAGATGATGTTAAACAACTAAACCATAAGTTTTCAGTAAGACAACAGAAATTTAAGAGGATCACTGACTCAATTCTATTGTATTTCTATAACCTCTAGATAGTCAAAAAGAGAAATGTATATTCAAGAACATAAGGTTATTCATTTGGGGCGGGGAAAGAGTATCTAGCATACAGCCTCAAGATAATTTTTTCAAGAAACAAAATTGAGATTAAAAATCTACCAAATTATCTCATCTATAAGCAGATTTCTTCATATCTGATGCAAGACTTGTGTTCCTTATCACAATTGCATTCCCCAAATGAGGAAGAAGTGGGAGTGGGGAGAAATGAGGCTAAATTTACATGAAAATTAAATGACTTGCCTAAGGTCACACAGTTAGTTAGTTAGTCAGTCAGTCAGTCAGTCAGTCAGTGGCAGAATCAAGAATAGAAGCCAGGTTTGCTGACTCCTCTGGCTCTTACTTCTTCAGAATACATTTCCTGTTGGATCACAGAATCAGCATGGGTCACATTCATACTGATCTCAGCAGGAGATTTTGCCTGAATAACAGCCAAGTTTGAAGATGAAAAATTCTACAGAAGTTCCAAGAATGGCTGTTACTATTAAAAAGCCATTTTCCTCTTAGTTTAAAAAAAAATCATAGAAAATCTCAATAGCAAATCAAAATTTAATCCTGATCTTGCTCATTCTCCTCTGAGCACAAGAGTTTAAGGGTCTTTCCCTCTGATTTCCTTCCTCTGCACAACTGTTTTCCCACCAGCAGATCATACTGCCATCCCTTCTCCTCCAATATATATTACTTCTCAGCAGGCTCTGGCTGGAGCAGGGAAGGAGCCAATCTGTAGAGGGAACAAACACAAGATCTCCCATAATAGCATAGAGAAGACAAAAAATTGCTGCCAAAGTGTAAATTGCTTTTTTGCTTGAGGGAAAAAAATCACTCTGGGCTTCAAAGACACCCTATTATTGAGATGACTCCACTGCAGTTAATATCCATGTTCTACATATTAGGACTTTTGCTCCTCCAAGCCCTCCGAAAATCTTTGCTAGCTACATGAGTGTATGTCATGGATTTGAAGAGTAAATTATCACATGAAGAGCAACAGGCAGCAGCTGTTCTATGGGGTCAAAGGAAAGCTTGGTTAGCTGCTCCACAGAGAGGACCTCTTTTGCTGCTGAAGCTCAGAGGATATTATGTGAGGATGAGATAAAGAAATACACCTGTATAATGGTAGAGGATAAGGAGAGAAGTCGCTTGTAAAAACAAGAAGCCACAGCAATTCAATGTCAGAACAAGTTAAAAACTCACAGATTAAAGGAACCAGACCAAAGTGATCCTCTGAGTACTATGTGTGAATCCTCTTGGCTTTCATACAGGATCAGAGAGAAGTGTGTTGGTCTCTTGGAGATAGTCCAAAGAGTGGTTGAGTGCATGAGCCCTGAAACCAGACTAATTCAGGTCTTGCCTCTGGCTACTTACTGGTCTTATGAAGTAGGGCAAGTTAATCTCTCCAAGCATTTACAAATTTGACAAGTGGGTTAACTGCATCATAAACCTTACATGAGGATTAAATGAGAATATACAAAAGTACTTTAGACTTTATAAACTTTCAATAAGTAGTGGCTAAAATGATGATGATGGTAATGACGATAATAATTGTTAATTAACAGGACAGCTATACAATAATGCTCAGGGCCAGGAACAGACATGACCAAAAGCCCAGTATCTGTTCACCTCATATCAAATAGCTTAGGAAGTCAAAAGAAGGCAAGGAGACTCCAGCTGGCAGAAATGGAGGAAGATCTATTATAGGAAAATATATTTCCATAGGACAGGAATATTCCTTTGTTCCTTCCACTGATTGAAGACTGACTGAAATCTATTTTTCCCTCTACTCTGTAGAGAGTAAGAAGAGGTGGAAATAATGTCAGCAAAGGACACACAGGTATACTAATCCAAGCAGAATCTGAACTCAAGGTCTCCAGAGTCATTCCTCATCCATCTTCTGTGAAGAGAGACCCACATTTCTTATCTGCTACCCTTATGCATCAACTGTCAGTAATACAGAAGTTGCTAGAATAAAATTCTGCATGTCTTGTTGAAATGGTAAAGTACATATCATAAATGAGAAATTTCATATGAAAGGCAATCTGCCCTGAAGTGCTAATTGGTATAAATTGAGCCAAATGATAGTTAATACAAATAAACTGAATGGAACCAACAAGTATAAATTTAAAGGCTAACAAAATTTGACTCCTCTTCCCTCTTTCTGGTAAACTGGAACATGCTCTTCAAGAGCTCAATGTACCAAAACCCTAAAAGGGTTTTGTCAAGTCCCAGTCCAGAAGAAACCTGCTGACATCCATGGAAGCCCAGCTCAAGGAAGACAGCTTGACATTTTGGTTGCTAGTAATAAAACTCTATGGCTCACCACTGCCTTGTCAAAATGGCACGAAGGTATCTGCAATTAAACTCCAGAGTCAGTACTTCATACTAAATAGTATCTTTGAAGAGAGTTAGTCTCTTCTTAAGGTCCTTGTATTCTTTTAATCAATGTGGCCAGAAAGATTAATGTGTTCAGCCTAAGAAAGTTCTCTCATAACAAAAATGCCATTTGCATCCTGTGGAGCCTGTACATTACCTCTGCTGAAGTATTTTCTCTATTGTGGTCTTGTTTAAACTCTCTTTCTGGGGAAAGAAGATGAAGAGCTATGTTTGGCCTGGATTTCTAGATTTTAAGGAGCTAGAGCTATTCGGGACACAGAAGTACACGCCTGCAATATCACTGACTTGGGAGACTGAGGTAGAAGGATCACAAGTTTAAAGCCAGCCTCAGCAACATAGCAAGACCCTAAGCAATTCAGTGAGATCCTACCTCAAAACAAAAAGTAAAAAGGGCTGGGATGTGACTCAGTGGTTAAGTGCCCCTGGTACCCCCTCCCCCCAACAAAAAAAAAATAGGAGGTAGAGCTATTCTTGAAAATAGAAGAGGTGAATGCCAAGAAGAACCATACATCTACGCAAAATGGTAAAAACCTTGTCAATAACCAGAAGAGATACTGATTTAGGTTCCCATCATTGGTAGCTTAATGATGTAGTTTGGATGTAATTAGTCCTCCAATGGTTCATGGGCTGGACACTTGGTCCCCAGCGTGGTGATGTTGACAAGTGGTATAAACATTAAGGGGGAGGGCCTAATGAAGGATGATTAGGTTACAGGGGCACACCCTTAGAAGAAATTAATGCAGGCCTTATAAAGCTAGATATGTTCCCAGAAAATAGGTTGTTATAAAGGAGCTTGACACCTCCCCTGAATCTCTCTTCTACACATGCTCCCATCATTGTGATGCCATCTACTATGAGGCCCTCACCAGAGCCAATCAGATGATGTCCTTAAATCTCCAGAACTTGAGATTTTTTTCTTTATAAAGTACTTAGCCTTAGGTAAATTGCTATAGAACACAAAATGTTAAATTAAGACACCTAGTCTACACCAGTCTCCTAGGTACCTGACCCACCTCCAATTCGTTTTCCATTCTGGAGGAAGTGTAGACTTTTAAAATGCAAACCTGCTCAAGTTAATTTTTGTTTAAAAATTCTTTAGTGGCTTTCTACTGACTTCAGGATAAATCCCAATACCCGGCTTTATCCTGAAGTCCTAAATGATCTGGGCTCTGCTTTCTTTCTTCTATTCCTTTGTCTGTAACTTTTATACAAGTTTTTCTCTATCTACAACTGATCCATGCTCCTTCTTTGCCTGCTTTCTCATCATTCAGACCTCTGTTTATGTCTGGTAAGCTTCCCCTTTTCCTCCAAGATTGACCAGGAGCCATTCCTCAAGTAGTCTATACTTTATCACTTCCCTGACAGTGTAAGTGCTTATTATATGCTCACCTTTCTGAACTCTGGATCCACACAAATAGGGATCTGCCTTATATGTCCATAGGGCCTGGACCATAACAAGGTCACAAATATATTTTAAATAGATAAACAGAAGGGAGGTGAGGAAACCACAACACGGAAGGAACATGTTCCTTAGGATAGCTGGAAGACTTAGAAGGGACTCACTGAGGCTCTGTAGGTTTAAAGCAGGGTACCTGTGGCTTTAGCTACAGCAGATAAGACACTAGATAGTTTCTTGCAGTTCAAGAGTGGAGGTTGAGAACCAGAGTTTCCAATGGAAGGAAACACTAGGAAATGCAGATGTGGGATAACATTCAGCACTTTAAGAAAGGATTTAGGACGTGAGGAGGAATAAGAGAAAGAGATAAAGAATTGAATTTGTTGATTTGAAATAAAACTAAAAAGTCATATCCTTGCTAACGTCACTTAATCTTGGACAACTCGCTTAGCTTCTCTTAATGAGGGAACTGAACTACGTGATTTTCAAACTGAGTTCTGAGGAACCCTAGTCTCTGCAAAAGTCCCTCAGGATCTACTGAGATGAAGAAAGAGGTTCACTAATGGAAGTGGCCCTAACTTTAAATAGAGAAAAATAGTTCTACAACTTGAGGTCTTTCTTAAAAAGGGTATTTCTGCTAAAAATAGTTTAAATAGCAGTAGCTAGATGACCTTTCTGCTCTCAACCTTAAAAGTCCTTGAGCCTATGTTAATTTACGTGGTACAAATACCCCTAGATTGTGTTGATGGCACAGCTGTAGCACTTCCTAGTTTGTTTACATGACAGAAAAGGTAAGTAAACTAACATCCAGGTTTACTGCAAGGCTGAGTCAATCATGAAATCTACTTTTAAATTTTATCCAACTGTGGATACAGAAATAACAATGGCATTTTTTTTTTCCCTAAACAAAGTTTTTACACCTGTGTCCTAGAATTCAGAGACTTGGGTAAGATATAAAATTGTTATAGGTCAGAAATAAAGAATACTGGCTATAGATCCAGTATTCTTTATTAGAATAAAGAATTTTAAAGAATAAAACAATCCAATTCCAATCAAAAAAGAAATTCCAATCAAAAAAGAACAAGCAAAAGTTTATTTAGTGGATCCACCTAACCATTCAAATGTAGTGCCTGCGCTTAAAAGATATTCTGAATGTGCTAGAGAATAAAGGAAAGTCACTGTCATCACATACTTTTGAATCTACCTTTATCTGAAGGTTACAGGCAGGAAATGACACAGATGGGGAGAGAGACAGGAGTCTTACAAAATAAGGTCTTCAAAGCCCTGCCTGAAGATGGAGATCCCTTTGCCATTCCTTGGCTGTCCATATTTCATGGGGCATTAAAAGGCCACAAATGTCACTCTACTTGGTTTCTGAGAATAGACAGCAACAGTAATGTGATCTTACCTGGGTCCTTCCTCGTCACCCTGAAAGACAAGAGAAAGAATAAGTATTAGAAATCATTATTGGCAGAGACCAATTTAGATTTTCTTTTCCCAACCTGAAAGCAAACATTGTGCATTTATTGTAACAAAGACAAACCAACAGATGTCCAAGGTCTAAGATAAGAGCTAATGTGATCCTATATTAAAACTGCCCAGCAGAAATGAACTGATAATTTGCTCTTGCAAGCAGAGAGATGAATGCATAGACCTAGGAGGCCTAAATAATGGCCTCGCCTTTTTATTTGTATGACCAGTAATATTTGATTCTGAGCAAACAGAGAGCCTCAAAATAGCAGCAGGTCATAGGCAAAAGCTGACCAGCTCCAAAAGCATCAAGCTGTTTCCTTCAAAGACTTTATTTCTGCCTTGGTCTAGCATTTTTTATCCAAACATGAACAAAGAAACTCTAATATATAGGATGCTAAGGTAGAAAAGATACAGAAGTGGGACTCAGGAAATTGGGATTCTAGTCTGAGCTCTGAAACTTATTAACTATGCATCCTTGGGCAAGATAATGAATTAATCTAGACTTTGGTCTTCTCAGTAGTTCTGGCATTTGATGAACCATATCAAACTTTAGCCAAAAAATAGCTTTCTTTTTCTTGTTCACTCTTTTGCAAAAATGTTTATTATTCTCTCAAGAATCACAGCTGCTTCCTTTGGGTCTTTATGACCAAATGAGATCGTTCAAATGATTCTTAAGCATTTCTCGAGAGAGCTCGCTTATTTTGGTGACAAAATATCTTTTATATCTCTTCTTTAGTCATTCAGTAATGGTCTCAATAGAGAATGTATCTTCTGGTGTACTTCCCAGAGAATGAATAAATGAAAATGAACGATTCCTAAAGACAATGAACTAGAGCCAGATGCCCTGGATCCAAATTTTGAGTTCATCACTTGCTTGTTTTGTTACTGTAGTTTGCCTCTCTTTTAACTTCAATTTTCGAATTTGTAAAATGGGGCAATAACTATCTCTGAATCACAAGGTGTGTACAAGGATTAAATAATGCCTAGAATTATTAAGCATAGTGCCTGAGACAAAGGATATACTTTATAAAGGTTATTTATGAATATCAGTAGCAATTCAGTATGATTTATTTAAAATTAACTGTATGTAGGTGCTAAGAATAAAAGATAAATAACCCATAATGATCCAACTTTCTAGAAGCTTCCAATCAGCAGAAAGGGAAACAGAAAATGAATTAAATGTTAGGGGCTCTTAAAAAGACATAAACACAATGCTTTAAGAGTCAAAAGTAAAGTAATAAACATTGCCTCTCCAAGAGAAGACTTCACAGGGAAAATGACACATGTATTGTCACTTAAGAGGTAAGTAGAATTTTCCCAGGCTGACAACAGAGAAAGATGGGAAGAACATTGGACTAGCAAGAGCAAAGGTGTTTTAAATACACACACACACAAACACACATGAATAAATAAATATACAGTTAAAAAATTTTGAGTTCTGTGTGTAACTTAAGAAAAGGGGAAGTGGGGGTAAGTTTGAGAGTATAACTGACATAAAAGGAGACTGCCGAGATAGGTGCAAGCCTATAAAGGACAGCTGTAGCCAGAATGCTGCGTTTAATCAGACTACCCACTGGAGGTTAAATAAGGGCAACTGAGCCACATCCCCAGCCTTTTTATTTTTTTATTTTGAGACAGGGTCTCACTAAGTTGCTTAGGGACTCATTAAGCTGCTGAGGCTGGCTTTGAAATGGTGAATCTTCTGCCTTGGCTCCCAAGTAACAAGTTGCCACCACACCTGGCAAGAAGTCATCAGAGTATTACGGATTTAAAATATTGATAGGGGTGGTAATCATCTGTATTCACAATGAGAGGAAAGTGGGGTGAGTGGTGGAGGGCCAAATACAAGGACAATGAAAACGTTCTTTGTATTTTAATGCATTGGTATATCCCATAAAAACTGTAATACATCAAGAAAAGTTGTCATATAATTTAAATTTCTTATGAGTGACAAAACAATCTATGACAATTAAATCTCAACACATTTTTTCAATTATCTTTCGAAGTTTTAATTACTTATTTTTCTGGTATTGGGGATTGAACCCAGGGACTACTTTACAACTGAGGAACATCCTCAGTCCTTTTTTTTTTTTTTTAATTTTAAAGATATGGTCAACCTAAGTTATTAAGGCTTTCCTTCAACTTGCAATCCTCCTGCCTCAGCTTCCTAAGTTGCTGAAATTTCAGGTATACACCACTGCACTCATCTCTTAGGATGTTGAAACATAACTTATAAAAAAAAAATCTAAATTTTTTCCTTCTCACAATTTCACATCTTGATGCCAGGGTTAAGAAACTGGAATTATAAAAACAT
The DNA here is from genome assembly GCF_001458135.2 of Marmota marmota marmota. Lineage (NCBI taxonomy): Eukaryota > Metazoa > Chordata > Mammalia > Rodentia > Sciuridae > Marmota > Marmota marmota. The sequence continues at coordinate 46,167,838 of NW_026000174.1, read as the reverse complement.
GGTCTCAAATTAATATCAATAGTTAAGCTTTTATCAATTTACTTAACTTATGCTTTCCTCATCTGCACATGGAGATTCTAACTCTTACCAAGGGTCAGTATATAGATTAAAAAAAATGAGAAAACCTGTGTAAAACTATAAATATGAGACTGCAACATTTTAAGTATTCAACAAATGGTGGCTGTTATTGTACTTTCTCTGAATTAGTGGGAAAGAACAGGACATAGGACATAATAATATCTAGTTGTTGGTTCATTCATTTCTTCTGCTTATAGATGCATACTTCTTTTCAGAAATAATGTTCACTATTGCAAAGCATGAGGAAGGCCAGAATGAGATTTTTTTTACCAATGAAGGGATGGATAAATGAGTGAAAGAACACACACACATGAAATATAGGGCCATTTTGATTAGGGCAGCAGACATTCAAATGCCTGCTAACTTGCTAGCAAAGATGAGCACATGTTGTTCCTGCTATTCAAAATGTACATCTCTGTTCTGAAAGTCCAGTTATCCTAGCCATCCTGTAAGATCAATTCTTACTCAGAAACTTCTTCACTAATCGCTTGAGTCACATAATCCTCCTCTGTCCTTCATATCTGTATAGTTCATCCTCTAGGTTAGTACTTAGAAAAGAAAACCAACAGTGACAGCATCATAAAGTGTTTCCCTCTTTGGATGTCAACTCCGTGAGAATTCACTGCATCTAATACAGAACAAGACACATAATAAATATTTACTCAGGAAAAGGAGAAGGGGCAAGAAACTGTTGGATTTAAGATTAATTTCTACTGCTATTATGAGTTTACTCTGGTTTCAAAAATATTAGGAATGATAATCTGTTTAACTTCCATTTAAAGGACTTGTTATATTAAGCCATGTTCCCAAATTCCTTCTTAAAACATCCTCAATGCTCTTGGTCGGCAGGCCACCCTCTAATGTAACCTTCCATTTCTACCTCACGGAGGCAAACAAACTTAATCCCAAACCTGCTTATTCAGCTGAGCTAGTAATTATAATGACACAATTAATTAACAAAACAATGAGTACAAGAGTGACAACTGTTGCTTCTACAAGTTGTTTTCATGAAAATTTGAATGCTTCAATAGAGGAATTAAAAAGTAGTGGCAGTTCTGGGCTGGGGATGTGGCTCAAGCGGTAGCGCGCTCACCTGGCACGCGTGCGGCCCGGGTTCGATCCTCAGCACGACATACAAACAAAGATGTTGTGCCCGCCGAAAAATTTAAAAAATAAATATTAAAAAATTCTCTCTCTCTCTCTCTCTCGAAAAAAAATTAGTGGCAGTTCTGATTGTAGATGATGAATGCAAAATGCAAGAATAATTTTTAAAAACCTGATTTTGCATTCAGCTTGCTTTCAACATTATACCTTCCAGTATAAAGAGTGTAAAATCGAACATTTTAGATGGTACAGTATAGATGTGATTTATACCAGAAACATTACAATTAACTCCAATTAGCAAAATCATATTTTCAAAAATATGCCTTGACTCAGAATTTTAAAAGTGTACATAGTTTAAAATAAATGCTTAAGCTATACATATATCATTTTAAATGATGCCCCCATCTGAAACAACTTTTTTCTAGTATCATTTCATTGTAGTTCAGTACTCTTTTAAAAACTGTACAAAAGACAAAAATGCCCATAATATCTCCAGAATAAGCATGTATGATCGAAAGTGTTTCTCTACAACTAGACCTCCCTTTTCCCAGTCCTTTGGTTAGAGAGAGCTAGCTTTTCTTGGGAATTTGCTTTCTGTCTTTAGCATTAATGCTTCCAGTTTGTGGAGTACTCAGGACAGGACACATAAGAATCAAGGAAAACCCCAAAGTAATTCACTGCCTTGCCATTCCTTGAATCCCAAGTTTCCCAGTCATTATGCCATCTTTCTCCACCTTGAAAGTCTTCTGATAGGTGACTTTTGACAAGGACTTTTGCTATAATTAGTATAAGAAATAAAATGGAATGTGTTCATAGTTCTTCAGAACCAAAGTTCTATTTTGCTTTACAACTAAAAATAAAAAGGACTGATGAGTGGAAGGTTGAAAGTTGGCTAGAAATGCAATGAACCAAGATTGGCAAAATGTTAATGGATTAGAATCTAGATTGTTGGTATATGGGTGTAATCCATAAAATACTTTAAACTTTGCTGTATGTTGGAGAAGAACAAAATGTTGAGAAGAATCTTTTGGTTAAATTCAAAATGCAGATGATTATTTTTTTTAAATACCACACTATGCAAAGGGAAGAAAAGAATTTCTCTGTTGAATAAAGGTACTAGATATTTGCTCTAACCAGTAAGTTATCAGATTTATTGGAACAAGAAGCTATTAGATTATCTAACAGCTCTAGCCAGCTGAATGCTACTTCTTATTTTTAATAGCTTATTTTGTCACAGCCTGATCTTTAAAGTCTTATCAGCTCCTGCATTCCTAAGAGTAATTCTGTCAGTTGAGGTTCTTAAAGGACAGATGATGATGAGATGGGCTAAATTCGTTATTTGAAATGAAACTAAGTGAAAGGGATGTCACAAAATCCAATCTTTAATTTTGAAGGAACGATCTAATCAACACACAGAATAAATGTAAGGGTCCAATTTGAGACAATGATAAGCTATTGATCTCTTAAGTTAAATCTGGTTGAACTTTTTTATTTATTAAGATACAAAATGATCACCTCTACATGGTACAGTGTCTTAGGCATGCAAGAACACTGAATTCTAGTTTTTCCACAGATACAAATGGGATGCTTAGTGTTTATTCTGTGACATTACATACTAGGTGCATGTAACTTGCTTTTTTTTTCCTTTTTAAATTAGAGCTTTGTAGTTATACATAGAAGTTGGGTTCATTCTGACATGTAACTTGCTTTTGATCTTTATAGGGGCTCAAAGCCAAGAATTTGCCTTGAGTCTCAGAAGACACTTTGGACTTGGATTTTTGGGCAAGGCATGAGCTGTTAAGACCATGGGAACTCTTGGAGAAGGAATCTTGAAGGCTGGAACTGTTAAGACTATAGGGACTTATGGATATAGACTCTTGAAGAAAAGAAGCACCACCAACTCATTAATATAGGGTATCTTGTTTTGCACTGAGATGTACATGAGATTTTGGATGCTAGGGCAGAATCATATGGCTGGGATATGAGGTGTCCCCCTGTGTTAATGCAGGAGGTAAATGGATTAAATTATGAGAGCCATAACCTAATCAGTGGATTAGTAATTTGAAAGGGCTACTGTACTGGGTAATAACTGTAGGCAGGTGGAACATGGCTAAAGAAAGTGGATCACTGGAGTCTCTGTTTCCTGGATACTATGAGGTGAGCAGCTTTTCTCCACCATGCCTTTTGCCAAGGTGCTTTGCCTCACACAAAGTGATAGAGTCAGCTGCTCATGAAATGAATCTCTGAACTATAAGCTCAAAATAACCTTTTTCTCCTCTAAGCTGTTCTGGCCAGGTATTTTCATCATAGCAACAAAAACACACCTAGCATCCAAAACATTCTAGGGAGAAAGCACAGGTGCTGGAATAGGACAAACTTAACTGAATCCTGGCTCTATTTTTTACTCACTAGATGACACTGGGTCAGACTCTCCACAGTTCTCTGCATCTCAATATACCATCTGTCAAATGGAGTTAATAAATGCTGATAGTAGAGTTAAAGGAAATGATGACTATAAAGTACTCTCTTGTCTATCTAGAAATTTATTTAGTGACATGCTTTCTTAATTCTAGGGAGGATGAAATTAAAATAAGAAGAAATACCCTTTTCATACACTGATGAAAATTAATCAAGAGCCTTGGATAGGTGACCAAATAATGGTCCAATTGTCTCTCCTATTTTCTGTCAGGTTGGATAATACCTGCAACCTGGATTACATCTTAACTCTTCCATTCACTGGTTTATTTTGAGGCCAAGTTCTCTTGCACAAACGCAAAACTCATTGGGCTGGGGATGTGGCTCAAGCGGTAGCGCGCTCGCCTGGCATGTGTGCGGCCTGGGTTCGATCCTCAGCACCACATACAAACAAAGATGTTGTGTCCGCCGAAAACTAAAAAGTAAATATTAAAAAAAAAAAAATTCTCTCTCTCTCTCTCAAAACAAACAAAAAACCGCAAAACTTACAGTAAAGGCTGAGCTCACTGAGTCAGCAGCAGTCCTGGAATGCCCACAGGACTCTCCTAGGTCTTCTTCTTCTGGAAGAAGCTACCCTCAATCTATCAGGTATATATTTGACCCAAAGCTTCACCTTAACACTATGAAATCTGAAGAACACTAGCTTTTCCCTAGAGGCTGAAATATAAACTTTGTTTTTTTAAAAAATTGCCTTGAAATATTCTAAAAACAGTTCCTAAATGCTTAATATGCCTAAGACCATTTTAACCCTATTACAAAATAAATGGATACAGTATGTTTGGTGATTCAAATTTACCTTGTGTCTTTCATCCACATTTTTTAAAAAATTTTCTTTCTTTTTCTTTTTTTTTTTTTTTTGTGGGGACAGGGTACTGGGGAATGAACCCAGGGATGTACTCACTGAGCTACATCCCAAGCTGCTGAAGGTCTCATCAAGTGGTTAAGGCTAGCCTCAACCTTATGATCCTCCTGCTTCAATATCCCAAGTCACTGGTATCACAGGCATGCACCCTCATGCCCAGCATTTTTTTTGTGTGTGTGTGTGTGTGTGTGTGTGTGTGACCTAATTTTCAGACAAGGTCTCACTAAGTTACCCAGGTTGTCTTGAATGCCTGGGCTTAAGTGATCCTCCTACCTGAGTATCCTGAGTAGCTGAGACTACAAGCATGAGCCACAATGCCAGATCCATGCTGCCACTCAACCCAGCATTTATGACCCCAATGTATACAGCTGATTCCATATAAGATCCACCTTAAAGCATTCTTTCACTTATTCTCAGAGTGAGTCCAAATCTTTCATTCTGGCCTACTTCATGCTCTTCTTCCTAACTTGCTCTCATTTATAACCAAGTTCTCATCTCTACAGGGACTTTATTTATAGGCTCATTTCACAACTTGGGATGGGTCACTGATCCTTTCTCTGGTTCTGATTTCTGGCTTTTCTCCTTAACTGGGATTGTTAATTGCCCCACTGCTGGTAATTCTTTAAGTCATGGTGGATAAAAATTCTTTGCCAAACCCAGCCACTGGGTACAAGCACTAGTGGTGAGTATTTCCACACTAGTTTACACATTGGTTAAAACATGTACACCTTATCCAAGCTATTATTTCATTTGTGTTCAGGGGCAACAAGGGGATACTTCCAGAGTTAATGAACATAGTGATCAGATTCCTCCTAGTTCTCTTGCTAGTAGTAATCATGGGCATTTTTATTTACCTCTGCCTTTGGCTCAGCTGATTCATTAGAGGTATCAAGTTGTTCCTTGGCCTGGGCCATTTGAGTCATCAGCCTATCCATATGGGACTGAATGTCTGCCAGTATCTCAGTTACATGAGCTGTGGCCATTGCCTCCTGGATATCCACTAGATGAAGTGCCTTCTGTTCCTCATCAGCAATCACTTTCTGAACTTTCTTAAATTCTTGTTGTATAAACACCTTCATCTGGTCCCGAGTTACCTGTAAAGCACAAACAAGTAAGAAGAATAAGGAGGACATACAAAGAATGGAAGGGTATAGTTATTGCTATAAAGTGCTTGGCAGCTCTGGCCAAACTATGGTTTCTATCTGATCCTGAAGTTTTGTAAATTTTATCTAAACAATGTTTCCCTAAATCCTTTGATAAATTTTATGCTAATATTTTTGCCTTTTTCATTATTCATCAATTCTTTATCCGTTCTTGCTTTTGGTTTTGTACATTTTTATACTAGTAATATATGACTACTTCTTTAATATTTAACACATAAGTATATATAGCAAAAAAAGGCAATTCCTCTTCTCTCCTCAATTAATGCTAACAGTTTGCTATGTATCCTCACCTATCTTTCTATACAGTTATATACATTTATGTATATAGATTAATTATGTAGTTTTTATATAAACGGATTCCAGTGAACATATGGCACCTGTGTCTTGCTTTTTCTCCTTAAAATATCTTAGTGCACACAGATCAGGATCATTCTTGGTATTATTTTTTCAATCTGTAAGATATGGAGTTATACATTATATCTTATTTAACAATTCCTCTTAATGGAAATACAGAATCTCCCTGAATTTTTACTATTACCAACAATACAGCAATGAACATCCTTGGTTATACCTCTTAAAATTTATATATGAGTTTCTTTAAAGACTTCTGAAATCACAGTCAACTTATACATACTGCCTTCCATAAAAGGTGTACCAATTATATTCCTATAACAATGTATAAAAATAATCATTTCCCTACATCCTTACTAATTTTGGATACTATCAAGTACGTTTTTACTATCTGAGGGTGAAAATATATTACTGTTTTATTTTACAACAACTGCAAACCAAATAAAAGATAACTGTAGGTTATATTTGACTAAGGCAAAAAAAAAAAAAAGCCAAACAAAGTGAGAAACTACCAAAATAAGAATTTCTGGATACTCTAAACGTTGCCAGCAACTACATTTATTGATGTTTCCTCACAACAGGGTTTATATTATAAAGGCTTTGTTTTGAGGTGCTGGGGATTGAACCCAGAGCCTTGTACATTCCAGGCAAGTGCTGTACCACTGAGCTACAACCCCAGCTTTTTAAGCAATTATACATATTATAACTAGCTGAGATAGAGAAGAGGTAGAACTATAGACAAAAGGAGAAAGGCCAGGAGAGATTTTTGGGTCTGAAAGAGATGGCAATCGTTATTTAATTGAGTACCATCTTCTATGAATAAGTGACACAGCTGTATACCTACAGGGCAGGAAAGGACTCTATCCTTCACCTTTTTTTTTTTTTTTTTAACTTGGGATAGAACCCAAGAGCACTATAGTACTGAGCTACATCCCCAGCCCTTTTTCGCTTTTGAGGGGGGAGTCTTGCGAAGTTGCTGAGACTGCCCTGCCCTCAAATTTGAAATTCTCCTATCTCAGTCCCTGGAGTCAATGGGATTACAGGAATGAACCACAGCTCTAGGTTTCCAATCTTCTTGTTCTCGATCTAATGCTCTGTTAACATAATAGTCTGTAAGCAAAGAAATCAAAGTGGGAAAACCTAAGCAAAGAAACTGAGGAATAGAAAGATCGAAGAAGGGGGGAAAAGAGATGAAGTCATTTTTAATTAGCCACTTAAAAATTGAAAGAAGTTTGATACCTTCAACATAGCTTTTGTAACACTGCTATAACAACATCAATGCAAAAGAAGGTCTGTATGACATGGACAATGACTAAGTGATATAAGCCCTTAAGAATGCACATACTCTCTGCAGGTGCTCTCCCTGGTGCTGGAGAAAAGGGGGCAGTGGATGTTAAATATTATAATACCTTTGCATTTTCTGTATCAGATTGAGAACTATGATCTGTGATTATATAATTTTTAAATTTTTAGTGTATATGTGCTAAGGTTGTTATTGCCTTATCATGGTATTAATCAATGGATCCCTACCCTTGAAATAAATTAGGTCTTAAATGATCTAGGATCTTCTCTCATAGATCAAACTGGAGAGTTTTTACCCAGGGATGAACTTTTCTGACTGCCTAAGAATCTTTCTTAATAGTTCCAAGTGACTAAAAATGGAAACTATAATAAAAACTGACTGCAATCTATTTTATTAGACCTCATATACACAAGTGGTTCAAAGAAGCTGACATCACAGAAACATTGTGGACCAGACTGCAGCAGGTGAATGAATAATAGGCTTTAAAAATTAAATTCTTTTCCCCACTGCTTTACATGTAAGTTTTAAAACATGACACTTAATTTTATACAGAGCAAGCCACAAATCAGAATTGGAGGCAGAATAATCTACCCTGTAAAACCTTTATGTGTTCTTCCCACTTGCATTTTCTATTAATTAACAGATAGATAGTCTATGACCTAGTTCAAGACTGTAAAAACAGACTTCTGGTAACAGCATTCATTCAAATTTGGAGTCCAAAGAAGACACTCCCTAGGAAAGTGGACATGCAGAAGGATGAGTCCTGTGGAAAGGAACTCCTGCTTTCAAAACTCCCTCTCAGATTCTATTTCACTTTCTCCTCACCAAAGTTCTATCCTGCTTCAGGATAAAAACTTCACAGTTCTCCAAAGCCAGGTCTTTCATGTTGGTACCTGCTATTTGGAAATCTCCAACATTGTTTTTTAGTGAGTTTTTTGAGACTTCTTCAGTCTATCCTCAGTTCTTCCAAAGTGAGACAGATAGTCTTTATACTCTTAACTATAAATACACAAGATGTTACATAAAAAAACAATTCTATAAACTCGGAAAAGAGTGAGCTGGATTAACCACAGAAAGTGACACACTAGTGAAGTGAAAGGTCCCCTTTCTACAGCACCTAACTAATAACTGCCAAAACTTTTTCAAGCCACAAACTTTCCTCACCCCACACAAAAACTTAGTCTGGAATTCCAAAAATGCAATAAAGCCAAAAGTGGAACTATTTGGATTAAAAGAACAATCTCTCACTCCTTGTTGAAGTACTTATCAGGGGCACTTAGTGTGTCTAAGAAAATCTCACCAAGGGACCTAGTTCTCAACACAAATGAAATCTTATAAAGGGCTTCCTCCCTTTGGTCAACTAGTCCCCAAGTTGTCAAAACCTTCAGTACCTAATTTACAAACAAGATGCTATATCTTTGTTTTAGTGGCATTATGGTGAAATGCTATTATTACTTAAACAGAATTTTACTAAAATTACTTAAGCAAAGCATTTGTAATTTAGAAAAACTTATGGTTTGTTTGCATAAACTCAGAACATATTAGTGAATATCTTAGTCTAACCTCCTCATTTTATAGATGAAGGGACAAAAGAGCCCCACAGGAAGGACAGTAATAAAGTCATGTTTAGAAATATCCCTCTGGGGCTGGGGTTGGAGCTCAATGGTAGAGTGCTTGCCTAGCATGTGTGAGGTACTGGGTTCGATCCCCAGTACCACATAAAAATAAACAAATAAATAAAGATATTGTGTCAAAAAAAAAAAAAAAAAAAACAGAAAAGTAATACCCCTCTGTTCCAGTCCAGTATGTTTTCCGCCACAACATATTGCCTCTAATGATCCCTTTCTAACTGCTTCAGGTTCATTTTTTCCACTTCTTTCTAATAAAGATGCTTCCTCAGTGAACAGTACATTTGTTATTCCAACTGGGCTGTTATTCCCCCCAAGTAAACCGTGGGTTGAAGAATTTACAACTGAAGAGTTAAATCTTACTCGATGGCACTTTCTATATGCTCTATATTTCATATTCCCAAGAAAAACAAGACCCAAGCAGCAAGCAGACTGGCATTTACACATACATAATTAAAAACATAAAACCTTGAATTAAGAAGCCTGAACTTAAAAATATCACCCACTCAATGTATTTGACATGGGCTGGAAGCCATTAACGCCTAACTAGCTGGCCTATAAGAAATCTTCCCCCAGACTTAATTTTTTTCCCCCTAAATTAGGAGCAAATTATAAAACAATAAGCATAATAGCTAAAAAGCATCATGGCTTAAGAAAGGTTTGTTCCAGAAAAGCATTGCTAAGATGAACTTGGATGGATCAGGGTCAGTAGTAGGAAAAAAAAAAAAAGAGCATAAGGGTTGGGGTTGTGGCTCAGTGGCAGAGTGCTCGCCTGGCATGTGTGAGGTACTGGGTTCAATCCTCAGCACTAAATACATAAATAAATAAAGGTATTGAGTCCATCTACAATTTAAAAAGTAATTTAAAAAAAAGCCCAGCGAATGATTAAAAAAAAGAAAAAAAAGCATCCGAGTCTATGCTGATTAAAGAGTTCAGAAACATTTGTTCCATTAGCTAAATTTCCTTCAAGGATTAAAAGAGGTCACCCCAAAAAGACATTTTAAGAATTAGGGACTGCAAGAAATAAGAATGTGAAGATGTTAAATACCTCTCCTAGCCAGATGCAGTGACACACACCTGTAATCCCAGCAACAGAAGTTGAAGCAGGAGGATGATAAGCTCAAAGCCAGCCTTTGCAATTTAGCAAGGCCTTAAGCAACTTAGTGAGACCCTGTCTCAAAAATAAAAGCAAAAAGGGCTGGCAATGTAGCCCAATGATAAAGCATCCCTGGAATCAATCCCCAGAACCAAAAAATAAATACCTCTCCTAATACTCACAAACAGAAAAAAGAGATGGAAATCAAACTTTTTCAGATGCTGCAAAATGTCTCCACCCCCAAAGCACACAATATCCTTTCAACCTGCTAGGGTCCATGGAAATTTTGAAGTTGGGAAGCTTAAAGTTAGGGCGTCTGTATAGGTTCCAGCATTTATTCTGATATTTCACTCTGAGAGAGCTCCTTCCAAATTTCTGCCAGGCTTCAGAGAGGGCAGGCTAGGAAAAGTTTCATCATTAAGGACAAAGGCCTTTTGCAACCAATGGCAACATCTACCATGCCCTGTGTCTTGTGTATGACTGAAATAGTCACTGTTTGCAAATAAAACAACTGCACTCTTCCTAGATTAGGAAAATTATTAAGAAGCCTAGAAACACAGAGATGAATTCTGAACTACATTCCATCACGAACATGCTCAGTGACATCATTCTCAATGATCCTCAGTTACTGTCAGAAGTCTAACGTGGATGGGTTTTATAATGGGGTGTTGAGAATGACAAAGAAAAAAATGTACTTAAGTGAACATTTAAATTCTTCCTTAAACCATCTTTCTCATCTTCATTAAAGGCTCAGCCATGTGTATGCTCCTCATTTCCTTTCATTATCTCCATTAACAGAGCACCAAGAAACCTCTTCCTCAGATCCATGCAATGAAATAATAATGGTATTTACTGATGCTGTATTTCTATTTTAAAAGACAATTAAAATACACCAAAATGTTGCATAGTGATTATCTCTGAGTAGTAGAATTACAAGTATTTTGCTGTTAATTTTTTTTTTTTTTTATGTGGGGGAGCCTGCTGGGGATTGAACCCAAGGCCTTATACATGCCACACACTTGCTCTATAACCAAACTTCACCCCTCCCTATTCCTTCAGCCCAAATTTTCTAAAATAATGTGTAATACTTATTTTTAAAAATATTTTTTAGTTGCTGATGGACTATATTTATTTATTTATTTATATGTGGTGCTAAGACTTAAAACCAGTGCCTCACACATTAGGCAACTGCTCTACCAATGAGCTGCAACCCCGGCCCTGTAATACTTATTTTTTAACAATGATTTTTAAAAAGAAATGTGGCTTCAAGAAAAAAATAAATCAACAAAGTATTATCAAGTCAATCAATATATAAATATAATTATATACTGAAACACAAATGTGGGATTTATATCAGGTGTTCAAGGACTGATTCAACATTTAAAATCAGTTAATATAATCCATTCACTTCAAAAGGCTAGAAATGAAAAATCCTATGATCAAATCAACAGATGGAGAATAAGCACTTAACAAAATCCAACACCCATTCTTGATAACAACTCTCAGCAAACTAGGAATGGAAGACCAAATTAGATATACCTTCTGTTTCAGTCAAACCCATTTCCCACTTAAAAATACAAGCAGTTAATGAGGTTTAGTGCTACTGTGGTTATACAAAATACTGAAGTAGATGCCCTTTTGGCTATATTGTGATGGTCTCTATTTCTCATTGACAAGCAAAAGTAAAAGGCTTCACGCTTTAGATAACTCATTGGATCAGGTAGTGAGATTTATCAGAATTTTTCCAGACACTAAAACCTGCCTTTCTGAAGGGCATCAAGATTACTGAGGTCCTTAAAGAACCTTCAAATAATAGGTTCAGTAAGTATTAAATAACATGGGCTTATGAATAATGATAATGAAAACAATATTAAGATCCACCATGTTTTAGGCAGTCTTCCAGCTACCATTATATGCATGTTTCTCATTTAATGCTGAGGCAGGCAACAAGAGTTTCATTCCATGTTAGGGAAAATCAAAGCCCAAGTTGGTTAAGTCACTAGTCCAGTGTTATGCAGTCCAGTGTTATGCAGCGGGTAAAGCAATAAGGCAGGTATTCAGCTCAGATTAGTCCTATTTCAAAGACAGTGCACCCACAACCACTCCATATAGCATCCTGCTTTTCAAAAGGAAACTGAGCCTCTGAGAACTAGGACTAGACAGCTGATTGTTTGCAAAAACCAAGGTTGACTAAAATCCAGGGCCCCTTGACTTTTCATCTTGAACTTTGTTCTGTACTAGATTGCTAGTAGTAGATTGCTAGTACAGAACAAAGTTCAAGATGAAAAGTCAAGGGGCCCTGGATTTTAGTCAACCTTGGTTTTTGCAAACAATCAGCTGTGTCAAGTCACTGAATTCTTCAGGGCCTCATATTTTATGATAAAAAAATGTAAAGCCAAATTGTTTCCTTTTATCTCTAAAATGATACAACTGAATAAATTCTAGACTCTTGGAGGAATAATTCACCAGAATTATTAAACTCTGGAGTCAGCTTTATTTTCTACCCCCAGATAATAGGTCTTCTCGTTGTCTGGAAGAGAAATTGCCCATAATAGTGGGCAATGCATTATTATTATTATATTTGAGGGGACTGGGTATTGAACCCAGGGCCTCATGCACGCTAGGCAAGCACTCTATTACTGAGCTTATTTTGAGATAGGGTCTCACTAAGTTGAACAGGCTGGCTCTCAAACTTGCAACCCTTGTGCTTCAGCCTCTCCAGTACCTGGGAGTACAGTAGTGTCCCACCATGCCAGTTTGATCAACACATTATGAATGAATGACAAAAATCATCTCACACCTGCCCCTCTACTACCACCAGTCGCACTGAAGAAAATTCCCCCACATTTCTTAAAACCCCCCTTTTTTCTTTGCATTCCTTTCCACTACTCTCTACTAAACATGTAGACGTGTTCTACATGGCTCCATTTAAGCCCTGTCTGCCCATCACATCTAGGCTATTTAAACTTAGTCCCACTCTCCCCTGTGCCAGTAACTTGCTGAAACAAAATTCTAAATCACAAAGACCTTCTGAGTGATTTGATGAAGTTGGTCAGGATCCGATTCCTACTTCCAGCTTCTTGAACAGCTTTTTCTCCCTTCTTGACTCCATTTGTCCCTTCTTATCTTTTTTTTTAAATATATATTTTTTTAGTTGTAGATGGACACAATACCTTTATTTTTACGTGGTGTTGAGGATCGAACCCAGTGCTTCACACATGCTAGGCAAGCACTCTACCACTGAGCCACAAACCCAGCCCCCTTCTTATCTCTTTTTTTTCCCTTCTTATCTCCATTTCTCATGTTGACTTCAAATCCTACCTTTGTTTCAGACTTAATGACTACATGTACCCCTCAATCCCTCTGCCTTGGTGATTAGCTTTGACTCAGATATTCTTTGGCTGAGTTTGCACCTTTGAATCCCAGAATCACACTCTCTTCAATAGTTCCAGTCAGAATACTCCATTCTTCCTATTTCTCCCAGAGTACTTCTTCCTGAGACTATAAATTTGATTCTCTGAACCTAAGTATTATATTTTTTGCTTTGTTTTGTCTTGTTTTTCTCTTTCTTTCCTTTTTTTTTTTTTTTTTTTGTTGTTGTTGTTGTGAGATTTGTTTTTGGCAGTGTTCAGGATTGAATCTATGGCCTTTTGGATGCTCAGCAGACACTCTACCATTGAGCTATATCCCCACCAGTCCCTACTCTGTTTTTAAACATATGACCCCATACTTTTTCTGAATCTCTTTCCCTTTATGCTTTTCCCTTCTCAACATACAATCAAATATACATGCCCATGTAAACACATAGTACTAAGGGGTCCAGGACCATGTTCCAGAGAGGCTCTGTCTTGAAAGGGCCTAATAAGCACTTGAATTCAATATGCTAAACAGTTATAAAGTATACAGCAACTGTGCACGCCAGTTACCTGAGAAAGACATATTCACAGTTGACTGACAAGCAGCCCTTAGTGAGAGAGCTAGAGATCTAACCACTATGGTAGTGGCACTGCTATGTAGCAGCCTTTCTTCACAGGGCTCCTTGTTCATGCTAACAGCTGCTCTATGCCTTTATTGCCAATGCAACTTGATATGCAACCCAGCAACATGGCACTGAACTGGATGTACCAGAAAGCAGTTCATCAGGGATGGCGGCTCACTTTGACTTGACATTATTGCTTGCTCTCAGGATGTGTCTCCCTGACGCCAGGGTAGCAATGAAGAAAGCCATCACAAATTTTGGAGGTTTTTTTTTTTTTTTTTTTTTTTTTTTTTTTT
>NW_026000174.1:45972677-46153494 GCF_001458135.2 Marmota marmota marmota | reverse complement strand
TTTTTTTTTTTTTTTTTTTTTTTTTTTTTTTTTTTTTTAATGAGTAGGAAAAATATTGAGTGACTAGCATTGTAGGAAGGTGAAAACAGTCCCCAGAGACATCCAGGACTGTATCAACCAAGGATAAGAGTGAGAGCTTCTACTCCATCTTGTTTTTCTGATTCTTTCAATCTAAAATTAGCTTCTGCTTCAGAAGCTGCTGTGTAGGAAGCAGGAGGTAGAAAATGACACTGAAAGTTTGAGGGGGCAACTACACAGAATTTACACTATTTTTAAGCCTGTTGCACCTGAATATACAAAGAAGACCTACTCTATCTGCTGAAAATAAAAGCAATTTAAAAACAAGACTCACTTCTCAACCTACATTCCAATTCTCTATCCAAATGCCTTCCGTGCAAATCAACAATTACTTGTACACTATGGAAACTACATTACCAATCATGAGGAATTGTGTATCATGAAGAACACTCAGAAAGGCTACTGGGATGCAGGCCTTATTATTTCTGAGTCTTCTTTGCTATAGAGGGTCACAATGGTAAAACCCATGGAATATGATGTGGACAGAAAGGGGTCTGAAGACTGAATCTGAAGCTCAGAAAGAGCTTGGGGCTGGGGATATACCTCAGGTGGTACAGTGCTTGCCTCTCATGCACAAAGCCCTGGTTTCAATCCCCAGCACCACAAAGGGGGGGGGGGCGGTGTTTAATATCTTTCTCATAAATATTTTTCAGAACTTTACATAAAATAATACATGTAAAGAACTATGTGTACCCTTCCAGGGACACAGGACTATCGGCAGAATGGTTCTGCTGAGAGATAATAGTAAGTGAACAGTTACTTACTATATACTTGTGCTTTTGGTGTGGTACTCACTAATCTCTCATAAACAGTCCCTTTAAATGAGCTTTCTGAAAGAGAGCCTCCACACTTGGGGAGTTCAGATTCAATTTTCCAAGGGAACACAGGAAAAAACTTTCTTATGTATCCTAGACATTGAGGAGTAAAAATATCAATATAGATATCAATATAGCTCCTTGCCTCAGTTCCAGTAACTGGCTGTAGGTTGTCAGGGAACCATAGACACCTTTCTAGCTTAACAAGACCTCACTCTATCTCAGATAGAGTCTACCTCAGTGATAAGAGAAGGAAAGCACAGTGAGCACAGGAAAGATGGATTGGAAGAGCAGCTCCTGAACCTCACAGCCTGCCTCATCATATTTTCTTTCCTGTGCAGGATGAAATCCTACTCCTCTTCTTTGGGGAGCTTATCCGAGAACACCAGTGCTCACTAACTAGAGCTGCTAAAATGCTTTCCGGATCCCCAAATATTGTGATACTAAATGATCTTCTATTATTTCTCATTTCCTCAAAAGCTTTTATGTTGGAGGCTGAGAATATAGCTTAGTGGTAGAATGTCTGCCTAGCATGCACACGAAAGTTCAATTCCCAGCATTGCAAAATAAAATCTCCACTTTGTGAGTACTCATTAATAAAAAAAGAACTATGATTACTCCTACTTTATAGATGAAATTGAAGGCACAGATACACTGAGTGATAATAAGTGTTAGTATGTGGATTCTTGTCATCTAATGCCAATGTCTGTGTTCCTTCACTATAACTGAAATGAAAAGGAAAGGAGAAAAGAGCACGTCATACAAGAAAATTTTTTGCTCTGAAAGTCTGAGCAAACTATTAATTGCTGTAACATTTTCAATAGATAAAGTTACTAACTTCCTACAACTACTAATATTCCATATAAACATCACGTAGCAACTTTGTAGAATCATAAGCCCTGTAACCTTGAACAAGTCACTTTACCTCCTAAATCCTTACTTTTTCAACTATAATGAGAATTGTAATGTTTACCTAATTGGACTGAGTTGGGAATTAAAGACATATTACTGTAGAACTTATTTCACCTGCTACATAATTAGCAAAAGTGACACAAGGGGTGGCAGCAACTGATCACTGGGTTAAATGAAATCTCTCTTATAAAGGGAGAGAACTGATGAAGTTTGTCCTTTAGCTAAATTCAGACTAGATCAGGGAAGAAGCACTGTTCTCAAATAAATAAATATGTGTGTGTATATATATATATTTACATACACACACAAACATATATATGTGCATCTACATATAAACCTTCAGTAAACTGAAAGTGGCACTTTGTAGACAGTCTTACGATATCAAAGAAGACACCTATTTTTTGCTGAGCAAACCTGAGTTTTATTTCCCATGAACGAGAGGTTGAACTAACAGGAAAAGGGGAGACGGGGGGATAGAAACAGGCCCTTAAATAAAAGTCTAGCTGGTTTTATCACTATTATCACAGTAAAGTTTTATATCTAGGTACCCAGACTCCTAAATTAAATGTCAAATACAATCCTGTACTGAGAATGAGAAGCACGGCTGCTATGGGAGAGCCCTGACAGCTCCACTCCCCTCTCCTGTTAGCTGCATAATCAGCCCTTCAAGCTTTTGGCAGAGTATATTATCAAGTCTCCTGTAAGTACAGAGAGGAGCTGGAACAGGGAGAAAAGGACAACATAACATGTTAATTTTATTAAGTATTTAAAGCTCAATTCCTTTGCTTTCTAAAACAATGCTCCAGCATACCAGGCAACTCAAAAACCATGCATGCTTTAGTTTTAAGATGCCTGTAGTCAATGAAAGCAGTGGTTCGATAAGGAGCCTGGGGCCCCCAAAAGGAAGAACAGTGAAAGGGTAAAGTTCCAGTGAAAAGGAAAACAGGAAGCAGAAAGGAGACAAAGACTCTCAATGGTATTTACTTTAAAGTAGGGATATATCTCCTAATATCTCTCTTAAAGGCGACTTATTTATTTTAATTTGGCACCAGGCAGTTTTGCTATCTGGAGTGTTTGCTCTATAATAATAAACATAATTGCTTCTTGTTTTTATTGATAATACATGAACTCACAGCTGCATATTTCCAAGACAGAAACATCTGCCCTGACTTACACAAACAATAGAGCTATACTGAATTAATGCCAATTACTTGAAGGAGGTAAGGCCCAGAAAACAAGCAAGCAAGCAAGCCACTGAGCCAATCATCCAGCCACACCAAAGGAACCCAACTGTGGAGGTTCAACTCAATTTATTTGCATGTCATTATCACTCAAGGTATCAATGGCCTTTTAAAACCCATAATCTATAAGTGTCACTAATCCTGCGAAGTGTTAATTGATCAAAGTGTAGAATCTAGTTATTTATAAACAAGGCTTTTCTTAGGAAGGCTTGAAGGGTCTCCTGAACTTTGTAGCAGAGGTACTGCCCCCATATTTCCTTGTCCTTCTGCTAGAAATAGTGGTGGTTCTGAGGACTAGGAGAGGGTAGCAAGCAGTGACCATTTACAGAATACTGTGCTAAGCACCCAACATGGATCATCTCATGTAAAAGTCTAACAACCTATGAAGTAAGTACTATAATCCCCTATTGTGTAGATGAAAAAGCAAAAGCTTGAGAAATGGAGTTGAGCACAGGATGTGCCCAAAGCTGCAGAGCTGTCAATGCTGGAGTTGATGGGGTGGCAATGGGGTCTGATTCCAGAGCCTGAGCTTTCTAATAACTGCAATACACTACCTCTTTTTGCCAGAGGCTAACACCAGGTTTCTGACCTTCATCCTTGTTGAGAAGAAAAGAAAAAGCTACTCTCCACTGTTGATACTTCAAGTGAAGGGTCAAAAAAAAGTGATTCAGGTAGTATTTTCCTTTTCATTCAATGGCTTGAGATATAATTCACATATCTTACAACTCACCTCCTTAAAGTATATAATTCAGTAGTTTTTAGTATATTCCCAGATCTGTATAAGCATCACAATCAATTTTAGAGCATTTCCATCATCCCCAAAGAAAACGTGCACCCATTAACAGTCACCCACTCCCTTCCCCTCAATCATAAACACTGTGTCTATTTTTATCTCTATAAATAATTTGCCTAATATGGAATTTCATATGAAGTGTAATCATATAAATTCCATCTTTTAGAAATAGCTTCTTTCACTTATCTATGGGATTCAGGACATGATAACCCCCTAAATATGACCACAGGAGACCAGTATATGCCATCACAAAATGTGCCTCATTAGTGCTATTTGGACCTGATTTTTTTTACACAAGGAAAATTACCCTTTTGTAAGGGAGGTTTACACCTATAAAGAAAATCTCTACTTGTAAGGGTGCCTCCCTGTGTGTACCAGAAAGAGAACGATGACCCTAAATAATCAGAAACAACTTAAATATGCATAACATACTGATCCTTGTTTACCAAGTTTTCCTGAGCATTCTCCCATAATCTATCAGTATTATTTCATATATATATATACATATATATATACATATATATATATATATATATATATATATATTTAGTTGTTGATGGACCTTTATTCATTTATTTTTTTAATGTGGTGCTGGGGATGGAACCCAGTGTCTCACACATGCTAGGCAAGTGCTCTACCACTGAGCTACAACCCCAGACCCATGCTTAACTTTTTGAGGAACGGCTTTTCCAAAATGACTGCACCATTTCATATTCCCACCATAAATATATGAGGGTTCCAATTTTTCTACATCCTCACTCTTACCAAGAAAACTGTAGAGTTGTAGCCCTGAAAACTGTCAACCTGATCTGGCTTTCTTACACTTTTGGCTTTCCCCCTATTGGTATTTCCATTTCCTCATTTGTCAAGTGGTAGGACTAGGGCAGGTGGCCTCAGCTTTCCAACTGAGCCAGATTCAGTCACCATATGTAAGATATATTGAACAGTGGGAAGGCTGATGCTATGAAATTGGTAGTTACAGCTGGTTACAGGACTAGGTTACAGGACTAGGAATATAATTTTATAATAACAGTTTCCACTGTGCCCGAATTACTTTAGACCATTATTGCCAAGTCTACCAACAAAACAAACAAAAAAACTCTCACAGAATTTGCTTGTGACATTAAGAAAAAACCAGAAATGCCTTATTAAGTAAAAATTTCCATTTGACAGTAATGGCAGATTGGCCTTCAGGATTCTAGTTTTCTAACCAGGCTCAAAGATGGATGGAAGTAGATTCAGATTATTAAAATGTATGCATCTATAAGGAATGCTATTAGATTACAAAAGCAGATTTGAGGAATAAATAAAACCATATATGTGTTTTATGGTTTATAATATAGTTTATAATACAATTATTAAATAATACCATTTTCAGTCTGAAAGGCAAAGTAGCATAATATTATCCCATTTTTCACATATTTCTCAAAATGGGGTCACTGATCATGTGCATCACTATCATCTAACATCTCAAAACTACTGAATTATGTGCTCTAGTTGAGGTTCAAGAATCTACATTAAAAAACTCAAAGTCTATAAACTGCAGCAGGTTGCAGAAGAACAGGAGCTTTTTTTCTCTTTACAACTATCTGTATTTTCCACATTTTTCCATAGAAAATATATATTATTTTTATAACTAAAGGATAGCAAGAGAGAGAAATTGTTTGGTTTTGTGTTGATAAAGGACTAGGAATGGGAAAGGAGGGAAAAGAGCTATTTCTCCTCTTTCTGATGCCCAGGTGTCTATAAAAGATGAAAAGATGCCACATTTGCTTCTGGGTAATTTCATGCCTCAGAGCCTAGATTGGACATAAGAAAGCCTGAATATTTTCCCCAAATGGTGTCCTTCATCCATCAGGTCAAACTGTTGAAGCACTTGCTTCAGTTTTTCATTTAACCAGGGTTAAATTCTCTAGGCGTTATTGTTCTTTTGCCATCTTCCCATGTTTTCTGTTGGAAAAGGCCATTCACCAGTCCTTGTGCTCTGGAATAAAGGAAGTTATAGCTGAAAGATCCCAGTAAAGCAAAGTAAAAGAAGAGTGTGAGGTAAAAATAAATTGTGAAAGGTGGTATCACTAGGAATGGCAGGCTATATGTATGTATGTCTGCTTGTTCACAGATTCAGCCCTAGTATGGGGGTGAAAAACATGTAATAGGACAAATCTGAAGCTAAGTTCTAATCTCACCACTTACGGGCAAGCTACTGAATCCCTTTAAGTTTCAGGCTGCTCATCCATAAAACAGGACGACTTTTTATTTTCATAAGGTTGTTGTAATACATAATGCAGAATAAGCATTACAGATACAAGATAAACACATGTTCTCCAAGATTCTCTCCTTATGATTTTTTTTTTTTACCAAAAGCACAGAAATAGGTCAAAAGTTCTAATAACCCTCAACCAAAGGAACACTGTTATATGTAACTATTACTTAGCCATCTCAATTCTTTGCTTCAGTTAGTTGAATAAACACTGCTCCAGTGAATGTTCCTGTCTTAATGGCAGGAAAGAAGCAGGATAAAGCCTAGCTTGGCTCTGTGAATAACAAAGAATATGAACACTAACAAGGATTCAAATTAGGTTTTGCTTATATTCATTATCATTTGTAGATGCAAAACCTATAATTTTTTACATTCTGATTAGTATAGAAGAGTGAAGTCCTGGGCTATTCCATGCCAATATCATCAATAAATGAAAAATGATTATAAAGTTATTTTGAAATTACAAATGCCATATAAATGTTAAATAAAAATAATAAAGAAAGAAAACCTTTCTCAGGTCTATTTAAGTAATTTCATGTTGCTAGATAGTTCCTTGGTTTCATACTTCAGTAAGAACACCTCTAGAAGCTGGAGACAACAACAACAACAACAAAACTGCTATATTTTAGGCAGTCTTAGTATGACTAGATCCCATGTTCAATCCCACTCCAGTCAGAAAGACCAATGTAATCCACTTGGATGGAGTTTTAAGATGCTTTTTTTTTGAAAATAATTTCTTTTAAGGTTGTATGAATCTGAGACATAACTGTGTATGTTTGCTTCAAGCCTATCAGTTATAGGAAACAACAGCACATTTTAGAGGAAGAAAAAGCAATCAATATATGGAAATAACATAGCAGCTGATATTAACTGCATAATAAGAGGTTAGTCTAATTGAACTTAGCATGTTATGTTTTTGGTTCAATGATTTCTGAGAACTGGGCAAGGGAAAGGATGGGGAGGGAATCAATGTGTTTTCAGAACATTGGTTTCCTCTGATAAACTATGAAAGATAATGGTCAGGAAAGTTGTGACCTTACATTTCTTAAAACTCCAGACATGTGTACACACATACAACCAAAATTAAATCTTTAATTTCCCTAAAGCTTAGCATAAACCTAAGAAATCTACAGATAAAAAGTCTGCCTTACAAAGAGATGCAGTGGCACGCACCTATAATCCCAGGGACTTGGGAGGCTGAGTCAGGAGGATCCCAAGTTCCAGGCTAACCTCAGCAACTTACAGAGGCCCTATCTCAAAAAAGAAAATAAAAAGGGCTGGGGATATAGTTCAGTATAACACCCCAAGGTTCAATCCCTAGTACCCCCTCCCCGCCAAAAACAGTCTAGAAGATCAAAAAATTCCACCAGAAAATTTCTAGAATAAATAAATTCAGCAAAGTAGCAGGATACAAAATCAACACCCATAAATCAAACACATTCCTATACATCAGCGATGAATCCACTGAAAGAGAAATTAGGATTAAAACAAACAAACAAAAAAATCCCCTGAGAATCATTCTAACAAAAGAGGTGAAAGACCTCTACAATGAAAACTACAGAACACTAAAGAAAGAATTTGAAGAAAACTTCAGAAGATGGAAAGATCTCCATGCTCCTGGATAGGCAGAATTAATATTGTCAAAATGGCCATACTACCAAAAGCATTACACAGATTTAATGCAATTCCTACTAAAATCCCAATGACATTCTTCATAGAAATAGAAAAGGCAATCATGAAATTTATTCGAAAAAATAAGAGACCCAGAATAGCTAAAGCCATCCTTAGCAAGAAAAGTGAAGCAGGAGGCATCACAATACCAGACCTTAAACTATACTACAGAGCAATAGTAACAAAAACAGCATGGTATTGGCACCAAAATAGACTTGTAGACCAATGGTACATAATAGAGGACACAGAGACAAACCCACATAAATATGGTTATCTATCTCATATTAGACAAGGGTGCCAAAAACATTCACTGGAGAAAAGATAGTGTCTTCAAAAAATGGTGCTGGCAAAAACTAGAAATTCGTATGTAGCAGAATGAAATTAAACCTCTATATCTCACCCTGCACAAAAATCAACTCAAAGTGGATCAAAGACTTAGGCACTAGAACAGAGACCCTGCGCCTAATAGAAGAAAAAATAGACCCAAATTTTCACATAAGCCTAACATCTGACTTCCTTAACAAGACTCCCAACGCTCAAGAAATAAAATCAAGAATCAATAAATGGGATGGATTCAAATTAAAAAGCTTCTTCTCAGCAAAGGAAACAATCGATAATGTGAGGACAGATTGGGAGAAAATCTTCACTACATGCACCTCTGATAAAACATTAATCTCTAGGATATATAAATGCCTCAAAAAACCAAATAACCCAATCAATAAATGGGCTAAGGAACTCAACAGACACTTCAAAGAAGAAATACAACTGATCAACAAATATATGAAAAAATGTCCAGTATCACTAGCTATTAGAGAAATGCAAATCAAACTACTCTAAGATTTCATCTCTCTACTGTCAGACTGGCAATCATCAAGAATACAGGCAACAATAAATGTTGGCAAGGATGTGGTAAAAAAGGTACACTAATACATTGCTGGTGGGACAGAAAGCAATGTGGAGATTCCTCAGAAAGCTTGGAACGGAACCACCATTTTAAGTCCTTTGAGTATAAAGTCCTTTATACTCAAAGGACTTAAAAATCAGCAAACTACAGTAATGCAGCCACGTCAATGTTTATAGCAGCTCAATTCACAACAGCTAAACTATGGAACCAACCTAGGTATCCCTCAATAGATGAATGGATAAAGAAAATGTGGTATATACACTCAATGGAATATTATCCAGTTTTAAAGAAGAGTGAAATTATGGCATTTGCCAGTAAATGGATGGAGTTAGAGAATATCATGCTAAGCAAAATAAGCCAATCCCACAAAACCAAAGGCCAAATGTTTTCTCTAACATGTGGATGCTAATTCACAATAAGGTGGGGGCTAGGGAAGAACAGTTTTACTTTAGATTAGGTAGAGGGAAGTATTGGTAGGGGAGGGGATGTGAGGATAGGAAAGACAGTAGAAATAAACAGACATTATTACTTTATGTATATATGTGACTACCTGACCAATATGATTCTGCAACATGTACACTCAGAAAAAATGAGAAATTATATCCCATCTATGTATGACATATCAAAATGCATAAATGCATTTTACTGTCATGTAAAACTAATTAAAACAAATTAAAAAATTTAAAAATTTTTTGTTATGAATATTTTACAATAATTATGTAAGGTACCTAGCCCACTCTCAGTAGGTACTCAAGAAATGCTAGACCCATTCCCTTTATAAGGAATTCAGGGATAGGGTAAAGGAGACAGGGTAAAATAAACTAAGATCCTTTCCCTGTTTTATTGTGAGAGGCTTTGAGTCTCAGGCAGAGCCCAGCTGGTCCTAATACCAGGCAGTACCACATTAATTGTCTCAGAAGGAAGGAGAAAGGAATCTGAGTTAGCTATAATCCCTGCAGCATGTTCTGTTCCCACTCCACCTCCACCTGGGTATGGCAAACCCTAGAATATCAACCCTCCAGCCCCCAACCCCAAAAAAAACTAGACACTTAAACCTCAAGGTCATGGGAACAAAAGGATATTCAGTGGCAGCTGGCTTCAGTACATGGGGGAGAGACAAGACTTCAGTACTGAACACCAACTGGATGGGTCCTGTATCCTGTTCCAGTCCCAAGCATTATACTGATCAGTATCTCAAATGCCTTCAGTTGGATTTATATACACAGTGGATAGAAATCTCAAAAGTCAAGTAAACAAATATTAAAAATGCACTTCTCTACAGTTATAATTAATGATTATGTACTGTTAAGTCATAAAATAAGAGGGAAAACATGACATATCTACAAGAATATCAGAATACTGATTTTGATGGGTAGGCTTAATTAGATCTTTTTTTTGGTGGGGGAAGATATCGGGAAATGAACTCAAGGGCACTTGACCACTAAGCCACATCCCCAGCTCTATTGTGTATTCTATTTAGAGACAGGGTCTCACTGAGTTGCTTAACACCTCACCTTTGCTGAGGCTGGCTTTGAACTCACAATCCTCCTGCCTCATCCTCCCGAGCTACTAGGATTATAGGCATGTGCCACCGTGCCTGGCTTTAATTAGACCTTAATGTAATGTTCACAGAGATGATCATTAACATTCCTCAAACGTAGTAGCTCAAGGAGAACAAAATGCTTGAGGTACCAACATCCAATCAATTTCAAAACAATACTTACTTTAGGATCTGAGCTCTTGAACTTTAACCTTTCCACCAATTCTATCATGGCTGCCTTCAGTCCTCCTGAGTCTTTGCTCTAGAAGAAAGAAAAGTCAAGGGTCACTAGAGAGCATTTTGTTTTTCTCTTAAACAGAATTTCAGAGGACAATGAAATGGAAAGCAATTTTTTCTTCTTATCATCCAAGAGAACTGAACAACTTAGGGAGACCTGCACTGCACTGACCCCTTCCCCTTCTCTACAGACAAAGAGGGTTAGGACATAAATTGCCCAGTGACCTGAAAGAACTACTGGAATGAAAATTAAATGCAATTTGTACAGGCTGACTCACTGCTTCATCTCAGACTCAACTGTGCTGGTATTCACTGAAGGCCAAAGCCCTGCAAAAGAAATTTGCATCTTATGTCCTACTAATTTTTATTTTAAACTTTTATGTATCAGTGACAGAACTATGCAATATTAAATATTCTTATAAAAATAAAAGTGATGAAAACCATCCAAGACTTAAAACAGAAAACAGAATTACAATGTGCTGGTTAAGAGTACAAGGTTTTCGAGTCAGACAAATAGAGTTTCAAATCTGAGGTCTATCAATGACTAACCAAAGAAAATTACTGAATTTCTCAAAATCTTCTAAAAAACTGGGGAAAATAAATAGGTCATTATGAGGTTTAATTGAAACAGTGTTTGCACAGTATGTGGCACATAGTAAATGCTCCAAATGTCACCTGTTGTTATTACAGTGTAATGATTTATAGTAGAACAGTCCAACCGTTCTTGTTACAGAAATGTAACAAGAACCCTCACAGGTAAGCCTGTATATAATTTAAATTTTCTTGTGGCTACAATAAAAAAGTGAAAGTAATTTTAATGTATTTAATGTAACTCAATATGTCTAAAATATTATCATTTGCACTATGTAATTTCAATATATTACATTTTTTTCCACACTAAATCTTTGAAACCTTTTGTTTTTTTACACCTATAGCCCAATTCAATTTGGGCCACATTTCAAGTACTCCAAAGCCACACAAGGCTAGTGACTATCATGTTGGTCAACCCAAACTTAGAGTTCAGACTGTACAACCATATTGCCAGATTCAAATCTCAACTAGCTGTGTGATCTTAGGCACATCACTTAGCTTCCTTGTGTCTGTATTTCTTTACCTATAAATTGAAACTAACTACAGTAGTATCTATTTCATAGGTATGTAGTAAGATTAAATAGTTAATATGCCAAGATTCACAGAACAAGGCCTAGCACAGGGTAAACACAATAGGAGTATGAGATAGTTTTATTATTACTCTTTGTCTCTCTCTTTGTTTTAAAAGTTCTTTAAAGGTAAGAACTACATCTTTTATATCTCTGTCTCCTGTGCCCAGCATAAGAAGGCATTGTAAAAAGCCTGCTGCACAAATGAACAAACTTAACCTTAAGACATGAATGTGCATTAATGATAACGTGTGTATGCACATGTGTCATTATCTGCAATTTTAAGAACTACTTTATTTTCTTATCTCAACAATTCTGTTGCACAGGGTATGACCATTCATTTTACTAGTGAAGAAATGAAGGCATAAAGAAGTAAGAAGAGTCAGGTGTGGTGACACACATCTGTAATCCCAGCTACTTGGGAGGCTGAAGCAGGAGGATCCCAAACTCAAGCTTGCCAATTTCGCAAGAGCCTGTCTTAAAAGAAAAAAATGAAAAGGGCTGAGGATGTAGCTCAGTGGCAAATGCTCCTGAGCTTAATCCCCAACACCACTGAAAAAAGGGTTGGGGGTAAGGTGGGCTGGATATGTAACTGAGAGTTAGAAACACTTGCCTAGTTTGTGCAAGGCCTTTGGTTTGATCTGTGGTACCACAAGAAAAAAAAAAAAAAGATTGTCATTTTTTTTATAGGGGAATAGATGATAATAAACAAACACTACAACTATCTCTTACTCAAAATTGGCCTTGGCCTCTAGATCAGTGAGGAGATTTATAGAACTAATTTCAGTTACTCCAAAACAGGAAATACTTAGTAAGAACCACTGAAAGTATTAAAATACATTATATGTTAAATCTTTCCCCTCCCAATCTACTCCTTCTCCCAAGTCTACATATGAAAGCAAAAGTCAAATGTAACATGACTATGACCAATATCTGCTTTAGATATGCTTTTTGAACAGATCACATTTCTATGCTAGCTATGGTTCTACATTGTACTAATTTCTACTTTTTAAAATGATTGTAGAAATTAGGGGAGTTATAAACAATCTTCAATCTCTATGGTCTCAGAAAAAGACAGCTGGGAAAAGGAATCTAGAAGTCACATATGAGGGAGTGAGAGAGATCTGAAGTACCTAAAAAAGGGTTAAGTTGTCAGACAATCCTGCTTTTATCAGATGATCAGACAATAAAGCCTGTCTAGTGATATCATTCCTTCTCATTGGTTGAACAAGCAGGTCATTTGTCCCTGGAAAGCTCTCTTTCACCCCATCCCAGCTGCCAGCACCCATTTTAAGCTCTTCAGCAAAAGCCTAATGTGTTATGACTTTCCCCATGGCTCTAAAAACAGAAAGGAATGTAGCAAACTGGGCCTTGAACCTTTCAGCAAAACAGAACTACGGAAGGAATTCCTAAGAAGCAGACAGTCTGTTTGCAGGCAGATGTGCCTTGTACAGAAAGATAAGGGAGCCCTTCACCTTCTTTCATAAAAATGCAGAGTGTCAGCAGAATCCTTCCTCCTTTACACAAAGCACAGGCAGCTTGCCTTCGCCTAGGGACAGGCGGCGGCACCTGAAGAGAGCCTCCAATCAGGAAATTCACCCATTGGCCCCCCCAGCTGACTCTCTTGAGAATTATTCTCAAAGATTAATTGGGCTCTATGTTGAGAATGCTATACTCAGCCTCTAAATGAGTGGTGAAGAAAACCTTCCCCAATGGCTTTAAAAGAAAAAAAAAAAAAAAACATAAAAAAAGCAGCTGGTCAAAAGAGAAAGGCTCTTCTGGGCAGACCTGACCCTGACAGCTGCAGAGCTGGTATGGAGGATGCTGGTCCAAATCCTCCCTACCCAAACCCCTGCTTTCTTCTATTCTCCAGTCCCTTCCTGTACCCCAAGGAGCCTTGTACACAGGTGTTCAAGCTACTTACTGTCCAAGCTCTGAGAAGACACCTCTCAAACAGTCCCTTTAGCCACACCTGAAACCTAGGGATACATATATACCAGGGGTGGAGTTCAATGCCTTTGGTCCATCTGCAAGCAGATGAACTCAGGAAGAGTCTCCATAGGACCACAGAGCAGGCTCAGGACATTGTATCGGATAATTTTTGGAGCCTGGGTACTCGAGTAACAGGAAGGTGACGGGCATGGTCAAAGGAGGGGACTTCAAAAGCATGGAACACAGAACATGGGTCTATCTAGGTCTGAAGGTGGCATCCAAGTATAAGTATCAATCTTGAGGCAAGCATTATGACTAGAGAAGAAGTGGGACTTTCCTGATATCCACACTGCACCTTCATCCACCAATGCATTCCAACAACACAGTTCAATGTGAACATATCTTGTTTATGTACTATTTTCTTTCCCCAAAAAAGTACAGAATAAAGAGACAAGCACCATGCTGTGACACCTACCCCTGAGGAATTGATCAATTTGTGGAAGTTAAAAGGCTTCACAAAAGCCAGCTTCTAGAAGTGAGTCATGATAAAAAAATACCTTACATACTAAGTTATTTTTTATTCTCTGAAACATATTCATATGCTCTTTCATTGGCATTTCACAGTAACTCTAAAAGATAGTGTATTCTCACTTTACAGCTGAGAATAATATCTGGTAGAAATAAAATGAGGATTCCCAAAAATCACAGAGCTCATGCACCCTTTAATTGGCATTTCATGATAACACAATAAAAGGAGATACTGGAATCTCAATTGTTCCCCCAAATAAAAGCAGCAAAACCAGGATCAAAACGATGAAAAATAAAAAAAAAAAATTATAACATGTACAACAGAAGAGATTAATCAAGAATATTAAAAGAATTCCTGTAAATTAATAAGAAAAAGACAATTAAACCCCAAAGAAATCCCAACAAAAGGGCATGGACATAGAAGAAACGTAAAATGGTTAATAAATACATCCAAAGATGTTTAAACTTACTCATAATTAAGATATCATTTCTTACCCATCAGACTGAAAAAAAAATGTAATCTAATAACAGCAGGTGTTAAGGGGCTTAAGGTAAACTGAGGGCTTCCATATATTGCTGACTGAAGTGTAAAATGGAAATGCTACTCTGAAGTCATATGCCTAGCAAGTCCACTTTTCCTTTCCTCTTGAGAAACATTGATTCATCTCTCAAGGGGGCATGCACAAAGATATTTATTGCAACATTACTTGTAATACTGAAAACTGTAAACACCCTAAGCATTCATACATAGAGAAAGGCTAAATAAACTATGTAATTTACAAACTAAGGAATACCTTATAGCAAATAAAAGGAATAAAGTAGATCCATACATACAGCAAGACATAGTGTAAAATTAAAAAAGAAAAAAATTGTAAAATAATATACATAATAAGTACATACGTTCTATAGGTGATGTAAGTATGTAAAAGAAAAGTAATAACTACTGGGATTGGTATTAGGGATGATAGAAGAAGGGTTTTAGATTTAGTTCCATGTATTTGTGTTAGTTGCAGGACTTCCTGTCTAGGAGGAACAAGAATGGAATCTAGGCTTATCTCAGGATGTTACATTTCCAGCACTTTCTACAGTTAACTCTGAGAACTCTTAGCAAGAAAGAGGGAAAAAGTCAGGTCACCAAGGCTATTCTTGTTCCTCCTAGACAGGAAGTCCTACAACTCTTCAGCCAAGTGTGTCAAGCTTCCCCCAGGTATAAAACCCCAGATGGCATGTGATCTAAGGGTCTCAGCTTTATTATAGTATCCATCAGGCATGTGTAGATGAGATTCTATGCCTCCTGGGTTACTCCTGAGCCTTGCAGAACCAGCTTCCACCTGGCAAATTGCAAGCCTTCAATAAATATATGTTGAATAAGTGAAGAGCTTAAAAGAAAAAAAATCATGTCATTAACTTCAAGTAACATATAAACATACCTTAAATAAATACTGTATGTGAAAAAACTGTAGTAAAAACTTAAGTGAAATAATGTGTAAAAAGTTTATAGTACCAGCCAGGCATGACGGCACATGTCTACAATCCCAGGAACTTGGGGGATCACAAGTTCAAAGCCAGACTCAGCATTTAGGGATGCCCTAAGCAACTTTGCAAGACGTGTCTCAAAATAAAAAAATAAAAAGGGCTGGAGATGTGGCTCAGTGATAAGCACCTCTGGGTTCAATCTCTGGTACAAAAAAAAAAAAAAAGTAAAAAGGTTTATAGTACAGAAGCTAGCACATGCTAAGTTCTCAATAAATTTTGGTAATGGTTATTTATTGTTAGTATTAATTGAATAATGATATATCATGACTGC
This sequence comes from Marmota marmota marmota, assembly GCF_001458135.2. Lineage (NCBI taxonomy): Eukaryota > Metazoa > Chordata > Mammalia > Rodentia > Sciuridae > Marmota > Marmota marmota. Next base: position 46,137,616 of record NW_026000174.1, on the reverse strand, counting down.
TAAGTATCAGGTACTAAGCTACAGAAGCACTGAATAGAAAAAAAATGAACAAAACCATTTGTTAATAATCAAATAATCAAAATATACTGCAGAACAGCAAGGAAAAAATCTTCAAAGAAATGGGAAAAAAATGATTTTGGAATATTTACATAAAAAATGCCTTCATATAGATAGTAAACATCAAGAGAGTATGTCAGTGCGACTTAGAAAGCTTAATGTGAGTGGCAATAATTGAGAGTATAGGCAAATGAGATGTGAGAAAGAATATATACTTCAAAGTCAGACTTGGATTCAAATCCAAGTCCTTCCACTGACAAGCTGGGTAACACCCACCCAAAGTTAACCTCTTTGAGTGTCAGTTTCCTCACCTATAAAATGGGAATCATAACATCACAGCTTAGTACAGAGTTATACTGAGGATCACATTAAATAATGTATGAAAAGCAACTGATCTCAAACTGCTCAATACTGAGGATCACATTAAGTAATGTATGAAAAGCAACTGATCTCAAACTGCTCAATAAATGACAGCTATTATTTTTTCTCATCTATAGAACATTCTCAAAATTCAACAGAAAAGTTTCTACTTGTCTCTTAGTGTCATAACCTCAGCCAAAGGTAAGCATTTCCAATCCTCAAAATCTACCACTCAATACAGGTTATACCCTACAAGAGTTCACTGGACCTAAAATACAAAGAGGAGAAGAGTAAGGGTGCCTATATAAACTTACCCTTACCTCTCTTCATAACTGCCTATGGGAGAGAAAATAGAGGATACTTTCTAACCCTAAAGTAGAGGGTAAATTACCCCTGCTGCCAAACTAACTTGTCTTGAACTGAACTCAGAGCAGAACCTTAGATGGCTCTTTAATGGAAATAAATTTAAAAAAAAAAAAAAAAGGAGGTGACCTTCACTTTTCTGTTTGGAAAAACTGGCTGCACCTTCAGCAGTCATCTTGGTCCATAAGAAGGACTACACCCTAAGGATGACAAAGAGGAGCAGGAAAGAGTCTAAATACCTCTTAACTTCATGGTCCTTCCAACCTTATTAGACTTCTTACATTCAGCCTCCCATAGTCTTCTATAAAAATTTCCCACAGTTCAAAATGTAAAACAAAATCTAAAGAGGACAACCAGCAAGACTTGTGAACCTAAAATTAGACCTACCAACTGTGTTTTGTTTAGCTAATGCATAAGGTACCAGCAGAACACTGAAATATATTGGAGCTTCTTCTCTGAAGATGAGTTTTTCAACAGCCTATCAACTCACCAGATTAAAGCAGGCAGAAGCAGCAGAAGGAGTGGGGGCTGAACAGTTTTCACCCAAAGAAAACTTGGTGTCCAGAACATCTACTGCTGCCAGACTAACTTGTCTAGAACTGAACTCAGAACAGAACCTTAGATGGCTCTTTAATGGTAATAAAAAAGAGCCACAATTGCTAAGCATCTTCGTATACTGTAGGCACCATGTTAAGCTCCTTACAAGACCTGTGATCTTATTTCTCTTCACTATAACCCACTCATGATAAACAATTATGCCCATGTTACAGAATAAGAAACCAGGACTCAGAGAGGCCAAAGGAATCACCCAACATGACACAGCTAGGAAGTACAAGTGCCAGGAATCAAACTCACAGACTGCAAAGACAACTGGGGCAAAGACTTTTTCTTTAGTAACAGAACCTCAGTTTTTAGCTGGACATACTGTGGGACAATTAACTGAAGTTAACTATCTTAAAAGTTTGGACATATTACAATGGATGTTTTCTATAATATTATTGAAGTTAAAAAAGATTATTACCTGAACTAAAATTACCTAATCTAACACATCTGAAGTGAGTTTACACATAATTAAACGTTCCATAGTGTCATAACCTCAGCCAAAGGTAAGCATTTTCAATCCTCAAAAATCTACCACTCAATATTGGTTATACCCTGCAAGGGTTCACTGGACCTAAAATACAAAGAGGAGAAGAGTAAGGGAGAGCTGCTGGAGAGCTTCCTTTAAAAAGAGGAGTGTGCCTTCACTTTTCTGATTTGGAAGAACTGGCTGCACCTTCAGCAGTCATCTTGGTCCATAAGAAGGACTACACCCTAAGGATGACAAACAAAGAGGAGCAGGAAAGAGTCTAAATACCTCTTAACTTCATGGTTCTTCCAATCTTATTAGACTTCTTTCATTCAGACTTGTTTTACATGAGAGAGAAATATAATAATATCTTGTTTGAGTTGCTGTTATTTTGAATTTTCCCAAGTTATTTCATTACTTTAGATGTATCTGAACTAAATTTCAATATAAATACTGATATGCTAAGCCACTATGCAAACTCTCAGCCTTCATTTATGTCCTAGGATTAAGATGAAATTATTAAACTTCATATCATACCATTTACTAAGTATTTCACATGTATATAACTGTTTAGTAGGCATTGTGCTAGGTGTCAGGAACACAAAGATCAATAACAAATAGTCCTTAACCCATAGAGGACAGACATGGAAAGAGTTAATACTGAAACAGTTTACAATATTTTGTGGGACAAAAATGTGCACAAGGGGCTGGGCTTGTAGCTCAATAGTAGAGTACTTGCCTTGCATGTGGAAGGCACTGGGTTCGATCCTCAGCACCACATAAAAATAAAAATAAAGGCATGGTATCCATCTACTACTAAAAAAAAAAAAAAATAGTCCACAAGCTGTTGCTATAGGAACAGAGAGAAGGGCTACCTGAACAGCCTCTATCTACCTTGTAAAACCCTGCCCATTTTTTACTTATTTATTTATTCCGTCTTTTAATCTTTTAGTACCAGGGATTAAACAAAGGGGCGCTTAACCACTGAGCAACATCCCCAGCCAGTTTTATTTTGAGACTGGGTCTCACAAAGTTGCTGAACACCTCCTTAAGTTGCTGAGGCTGGCCTCAAACTCATGATCCTCCTGCTTCAGGCTCCAAGCCGCCAGGATTTCAGGCATGTGCCACTGTGCCCAGCCCTACCCATCTCTTAAAGCCTATATCAAATACCACTTCTTCCAAGAAACCATTTCTGGTTCCATACCCTCCAACTAAAAATATTTTTTCTTTTCTCTAAAGTCACATATCATACTGTTGTGCCTCTCTTCTAATACTTAACACACAAAAAAAAAGACTCTCTTTCCTGCTGGGACACAAGCTTTCTAAAGTAAAAACCTCTTTTTATTCTTTTCAGTATGTGCTACACAGCTCACCAAAGTAAGTGCTCAAAAACAGAGATAAATAAAATTAACTTTAAAAAATAAAAGCCTCTGAAACTGAAGCTAACTATATTTTACAGTTTGGACATATTATAATGGAAGTTTTCTATAATACCATTACTGAAGTTAAAAACAAATTACTAGCTGATTAAAAGAAAACTAGCTAAACACATCTGAAGTGAGTTTAATATATAATTAAATGTTCAATAAGAATTATCTAGCATACTAGAGTATACATCAAAGTCATTGCCATGTGCTTATTTGCTATAAATTATGGATTAAGCCTTTAATATATTTGGAGTATTTTGCTTTTTCATTCTTGATTAGTTCTGACATCTAAAAAAGGTATCAACTTTTACTCACCCTCACAATGCCATGTTGGCTTAATCCCTATCACAATGATACATATATACATACATACACATTTACACACACATGTAGTAGGATCCATCTCTCCAGGGCCAGGACTTCTCTCTATTCCATATAGCAGGGCTAAAGCTTTTGTTTCAGGTTCTTTGTCTATACTCTCCTTTTCTGAGAGGTCCATGAACATCTGTACTCCTTCCTACCACAAGTTTAGTCCCTGTTTTGGATATTAAAACAACCAATAGGAGTTAAGTGCATGAAACTGAGCTGTCATCCCAAATTGAACTGGGTACACTAATGGACAGGCATACAGGGAAAACTCCATGTAGTATGTTGTGGTTAAAAGGTTGGTGTCAAAGGTATACAGTCCTTTATTCCCAGAGGAACCCGATACATCAGCAACCTTATTCTGAAAATCAATTGTGTGACTGTATAAAATGCCTCTCAATTCATTCTATTTAATTGGAAGGTCAAGGAAGAGAAAAAGGAGATCACTGGAGTCTTGGGAGAAAAAGCATGAAAAATCTGTACCTTTTCTCTAAAGGTGGGCTGTTCAAACCCTAGGCTAAGCTCTGCCAATTTCCAACTGTATGATCCTGGACAAGTATCTGACCTCTCTTATGCCTCAGTTTCCTCTTTTGTAAAGTAGATATAATAGAAGAATGTGCATTTGGGGTTGTCATGAGGATTACAAAAGTTAATATATACAAAGCACTTAAAAAATGCCTGCACACGATAGTATATAGGTGCTAGCTAGTTATATTATTTTTGAGGAGAGAAAGAATTTTTTAATATTTATTTTTCAGTTTTTCAGTGGACACAAATCTTTATTTTATTTTTATGTGGCGCTGAGGATCAAACCCAGGGCCCTGCACATGCCAGGCAAGCGCGTTACCGCTTGAGCCACATCCCCAGCCCAAGTAATATTATTTTTAATCACTGTTCCTGAATTAGGCTGTGCTAAAAGAAAATAAAAGTGAATGAGGGAAAGGCAAAGATAAATTTTCAGCCTAGTGCAAGAGACACTAGCTGATCACTATTCACACGATACCACAGAAAAAGAGGGTCAGAAATTTCAGAACCTGAGAAGATCCCCTATCTCTCAGACATTGACAGTAAAAAGTCATGTTAATTGTATGAACCCTTACTACTGTGGTTGTCTTTCTAAAAATTTACAACCAGGCATGTAGCACACGCCTATAATCACAGTGACTGGGAGGCTGAAGCAAGAGGATCACAATTTCAAGACCAGCCTCAGCAACTTAGTGAGACTCTGCAACATGACAAGAGCCTGACACAAAAATTAAAAAAAAAAATTAGAAAAGAGCTGAGGATGTAACTCAGTGGTAGAGCACACCTGGGTTCAATCCCCAGAACCAAAACATAATAATTAATAACCCAGAAGACATGGTGACTAAACATAATGTGGTATCCTAGGTGAACTCCTAGAACAGAAAAAGGACCCTGGGGTAAACTAAGGAAATATGAGTATATTATGAACTATGGTTAATAATGTATCAATACTGGTTCATTAACTGTAACAAATGTATCACATTAAAGTAAGATGTTAATAATAGGGGAAACAACATTCAGCATATAGGAATTCTCTTAAGCTATCTGTATAATTTTGCTGAAAATTAAAACAATACTAAAAGTTAGAAGTTTATTTAAATATACACACATATCCCTGGGCCCCATCTTGAGCGATTTTGATTTGATTGGCTAGGATGAAACTAATCACAGTTACTCTTTAAACAACCCCCACCCACAAGTGATTCAAATGTGGAATCAAGACAGAGAAACAGTTTACTTTGCAGACCTCACCTCCTATTCCTCTTTCACTCCACTTTATCCTATAATAGCTTTCTTGCTGCCCTCCCAACACTAAAGTTCATCTCTCTAGACTTCACATTCACCCTCCTTTCTGCCTTAACCTCTTTTCTCCCAGGCCTTTAAAAAATTTCTTAGATTATAAAATATAATGTTAAGAGTTAAGGTTGATGAAAGGGCTCAGTGATAGAGCACCTGCCTGGGTTCAAGCCCCAGCCAAGGGGGGAAAAAAAAAAAAAAGATTGTAGAAGAGTCCAAACACTTAACAAGACACAAATTATGGTGTGCTAAAAGAAAATAAAAGTGAATGAGGGAAAGGCAAAGAGACATTTTCAGACTAGTGTAAGAGACACTATCTGATCACTATTCACAAGATACCACAGAAAAGAGGGTATCCTACTCCACCTAACCCTGCAGAGGCCCTATAATCTCTCTAATAAAGTTCCATCACTGTTAATATCAAATTCCCTGAAAAATGGATCTCCATAAGCACAGATTCAGCCATAGAGTATTTCTATTTGTGCTAACACTGCATTACAATTGCTAGAACAATGTCAATCTCTCACTTCCAAAGCCAAATAATCCCTTCTAGGAAGTTTATGAACCAAACCAATTGTCTCTGCTATGACTTTGTAAGCACTACTGAATGATAACACAATAGAAGGTTTTCCTGATCTCTGCAAGATTTCATACTTCAGGTATGTGCCCAAATACTATATGGTCAGAGATGCCCTCCATACCCACCACACCACTGACTCTTTCATAACCATGACTTATTTTTTTTGTAGTACATATCATCATCCAAAACTACTTCACCCACACTAGAGTGTAAACTCTAAAAAATTAGGGCACTGCCTGTCCTGTTCATTTCTAAGACAGAACAGGTTAAGAAAGCGCATTTTGAACATTAGGCTAAAGTGGGAGTCCCAGAGAACCATTTAGGAGTGGCTCCAACTAATGATACCAAGCCATCTCCTTTACCTTAGATTTTTTTCTTATTTTGAATAAAAAGACACTTGTCAAACTACTGTGTAGCCAATTCTCCATGCTCTTATTAAAAAGTGTACTATACCCTTTCAGAAAATTAGAAGAAATAAAAATATATAAATAGGTACACTATAGTACACCTTTAACCTTCTTTTCCCTACCACAGGCAACACTGACCACTATGGAATACAACATGGCATCCCTCCACCTTCAGCCCATCTGGAGTCAGTTGTTCTGAGCATATACCTATTATCCTTCCAACCATCCTGCTACCGCTCCCAGTACCCCCTTAATTACTCCACTTCCCCCTACAGTTGTTCCCAATATCACTTACCTATTTCTCCCCAAATATGACTTAAAGGCAAACTCAAAGGCAAGAGGGTATGGCTTCCAAACCTTTGAAATTGTTCATAGCAAGGCCATGTTAAGAACTCTTCAGATGCTATATACCTGCTGAATTATGCCAACCACTTCTCCCTTTGCCATTTTCTAAGACCCTTCCTTTTCTTCAGATTATTTTAGGGTGAACTAGACAAGTGTTTTTCAAACCACAGGACATGATCATAGTGTGCCATGAAATCAATGTAGTGGGAGGATCTAGAATTTTGAACAGAAATACAACACATCATAGGCAACCAAGTAAACAGTATTCCATTTGAATTATCTAACGGGTATATTATATGTGTGCATAAGGGTATGAACAAGGTCACAATTAAAATACATTTTGCCTAATGTCGATTATATTCAAAATAATTTTTAAAACTACTGATCAAGAGGCTGGGGGTGTATGTAGCTCAGTGATACAGTGCTTGCCTAGCATGCCCAAAGCCTTGGGTTCAATCTCTAGCACCACAAAAAGGAAAAAAAAAAAAAAAAAGAAGAACCACCTACTGGTCAAGAGTACTGATTAACTATACTTTTGCTGCAACAAAAAATTCAATAAATGTACCTCTAAATGAAAATTCCCTTCACAATATGAGAACTTCCATATCAGGAAATCTATAAATTAGATGAAGTTCCTTTGTCTCAATGACTCAGAGCCAGAGATTATAAAGTAAGGGAAACCTGCATATTTGAGTTGAGAAATCATGATCAAGATGAGTAACAAGTATGCTGTGTAACTATTTTTCCAGTGTAAAGCTAGAGTCCAGGCTCAGTTCAATATTAGGCCCACAAAATTCTCCAGAGACTAAATCCAATGGAGTTGAACTGCAATATAGCAAAGACAAGGAGAAAAGCAAAACAGTGTTTCGGTGATGAAGGGTTGAGCCTCTTCAGGGTGTTCACCTCTAACTATTTGGCCTAAGCAGGCTGCTTCTATACCTATTCCCCTCTTGATGTACAATAATTCTGGTTTTCTTCCTATTCTGGTATACTGTTATGTTTGTTTTTTTCCTAAATATCAGCAAACCTCAGCAAAAATGTGGCCTTATACCACCAATACCAGTCATTCACAGCCTGATTCAGTGCTGAGGTATTAAAACATGAATTGTACAAATTCCTCCCAACTCTAAATTTACATGTTTAAATAGCTTCTTCATATTAATAATAATAACTACTAATTCTCATGGAGGGCTAAAAATGGTATAGTCTCTTATCACCTGTTAAGTCATGTCACTCTCACACACACACAAAAAAAATGTATTTTCTTTCTTATATCCATTTTAGACATGTGGAAACACAGTCAAACTGTTACATACCTTGTCCAAGGTCAAAAAGTAAGATGCAGAGCTAAGATAATTCCCATACCTTTCTAATTCCATTTTATACTTAATTTTTTAAATTTATAATACATAAATTTTCGCTTATTTTTTTCTTCTCTATTTACCTCTAATTCAATGAAACCTCCAGCAGAAGCAGGGACATCTTCCACTTTGTTCACTGCTATATCCCCAATTTTAGAGAGTACTATTCTCAGCTAATGTATAATACTTATTGGACAAACAAATGAATGCAGTAAAACAACAATCTTCTTTTACCTATCATCACAATGAATCGCTTTTAATAATCCAAAAGACTTACTCTCTGGCTAACAGCAAATGTGCATTTCATTTAAAATATTTTAAACCAGAGGAGAACTGAAACAAAAGTTGCAATTAAGCTCCCACTATGTTCAAATCTTTATTGATTCAGAATGATCAGTCCCTCCCCAGTCTTAGTCCCTCCCCCACATCCAAGAGAGCAAATGATGTGCCTTTTCTGAAGAGAAAGAGAAAAAAAACAGTTATATGAGTTATATAGAAAAAAATATATGTGAAGCCCTAGGTTCAATTCTTAGTATGCGTACAAACACACACAGGAAATAAAATAAAAAACAAAGAAAAAAATTATAACTTGTCTCTAAAAGTTCTTTTAAACACAATGTCTGGCATTAAATGAAAAATTATGAGACATGAAAAGAATCAGCAAAATATGACATATAATCAAGGAGATCAAAAAGATCCAGAAGATTTCTGAAAAGTAACCAAATCAATGTTGTAATGTTGAAAAGCATGGTATCTTAATTTAATGAATACATAATAAAGTATTTGCATCTGCAAGGGAGGGAGGGAAGTTGGGAGGAGTAAATCTTTGGAGTGATTTCTAGGAAACAGTGCTACAAAGCACAAAACGGTATTTAATATTCTTTCAGAAAACCCATGATTATAGTTTCACCAAAGAGAAAATATTAGACAAATGTGAATTAAGAAACATGCTACAAAATACCTGGCTAACACTCTCAAAACTAATAAGATCATCAAAAATTTTTAAATGTAATGTGAGGTCTTGGATAGGATCCTGAAATAGAACTCATCAGGGAAAAAATTGGTGAAATTCAATAAAATCTATAGTTTAGTAATAATGTTAGAACAAACAGTTACAAGTAGTAGCCCTAGATCTGAAGATATTTATTAGTTCCCAGAAAATGGACTGCATTTGGCTGGGAGTGAAGGTGAGGTGGGAGGGGAGGAAGTGGTAAAAGAAAGCAAAGCTTATGGCCAGCTTGGACTGGGATATTTAAAGGAGATCCTTTTCATAATAGACTTGAGACTCTCCACCTTTCCAACCCTTGTCAAAGAGTAAAATCCAGAGTAAAGGCAAACTAAAAGTAAATTTGTCAGTATCTGAACCTCCAAGAACTGGAGGGAGTATTTTGAAGCTGTACAAAATAGAGAAGGAATGAGAATGAAAGAAAAATCTTTAAAAAGAGACTGTAACCCTGGGAAGGCCCTCCTGAAAATCTGGCCCAAGAAACCTCTAAAAATTAATTTAGTTTAAGGGAGTTCTACATAAGTTGTATTCTCAGGCCTCAGCTTTAAAAGCAAGCCAAAATCTTCTATTGACAAATACAGCTTCATTCAAGTCTTCAAGAGCCTCCACAGTTTTTGGTGTTTTATTTTGGTACTGGGGATTGAACCTAGGGGCACTTTACTACATTCCCAGTACTTTTTTATTTTGAGACAGTTTCACTATGTTGCTGAGAGTCTTGCTAAGTCACTGAGGCTGTCTTCAAACTTGCTATCCTCCTACCTCAGTTTCCTGAGTTGCTGGAATTATAGACATATGCCACCATATCCTGCCCCCAAAAATAATATTTTAAAGGCAACTGAGTTACTCAGTCAAGCATAAAAGGTGTGTGTGTGTGTGTGAGAGAGAGAGAGAGACAGAGACAGAGAAAGAGAGAGAAATAATTTCAAAGAAAAAAATCAAAAACACCAGCAGATAGAGCTCTATAAATGCTTCACACATTGGAATTATCAGAGGCAGATTACAAATCAACATGCCTACTGCTCTTAAAAGAAACAGAGGATAGCTACATATGAGAAAAGAATGGTCCTGATTGGGCTGGGGATTTAGCTAAGTGATAGAGCACTTGCCTAGCATGCTCTAGGCCCAGGGCTTGATCCCCAGTAGAGGAAGGAAGGGAGGGAAGGAGGGAGGGAAAGAAAAGAAGGTCCAGATAACATCCATGGTTAGTTCTATCAAATTTTAGGAAGAAATACCCAATCTTACAAAAATACTTCTGGAACATTGAGAGAACAGGACATGTCAGAAATATTATACCCTGTTTTAGACTATGAGGCCAGCATATCCTTGACAACAAAATCTCATGAGAACAGTACAAAAAAAGAACAACTGCCAGGGGCTTTGGCACCCACCTGTAATCCTAGTGAGCAGGAGGATCACAAGTTCCAGGCCAGCCTCTAAGACATAATTAGGCCCTACGCCCCTCTGAGGTCAATCCCCAGCATCCCCCCTCAACAAAAATTACAGGCAATTTGATAAATATAATGAAAAAGAAATACTGTATAAATTATTAATAAACCAAATACAAAAACATAGTGATACTTCATCATAACCAAGTTGGGTCAAATATATCCCAGAAATGCAAAGTTGATTTAATTATAAAACATACAAACATGAAGAGATGAAAATAAGGCCATATACATATGTACACACCTCTATTTACAAAACAAACAAACAAGCAAAAAAATAAAAAAAACCCGAATAAGCAAAGAATTAATAAAAATGGTTACCAGCTAGTGGAAGAAGCAAAGAACAGAGGCTTCAGAGATACGTGAACATATTTCTGATTTTTAATTTAATCACAAAAAGTAAATCAATTAATTCATCACATCAACATAGATCATTCCAACAAATGCAGAAAAATAGCTTGATATTCAATATCTAAGAAAAACTTAGCAAACTAGGACTAAAAGAGAATCTTCTTAATCTGATGAAACATATCTATTAAAAACTATAAAATATATCATACTTCAAATAAATTATTAGGATATGTAAGAGAATTTAGCAGATAGCTTAATATAAAAACCAATATGGAGGCCAGACACAGTAGCGCACACCTGTAATCCCAATAGTTCAGAAGGCTGAGACAGGAGGATGGCAAGTTCAAAGCCAGCTTCAGCAATTTAGTGAGTTCCTAAGTAATTTAGTGAGATCCTGTCTCTAAATAAAATACAAAATAAGGCTGGGAATGTGACTCAGTGGTCGAGTATCCTGGAATTCAATCCCTGGTACAAAGAAAAAAAAAAAAAAAAAAACCCCAATATGGAAAATCTAATCAAATTCCTATATGTAATTAAAAAGCAAAAATTAAAAACATTTTTACAATATAAAATTATGAAATATATGAAAAAAACTTCACAAAGGATCTTTTAGGGAAACTATAACTGAAGCAATAAAACCTAAATAAATGGACCACAAGACTTTTTTTGTAATGGTATTAATTCTCCTTATATTGGTTTATAAATTCAATACAATACCCAAAAAATACCTCCAAAAAATCTTGAAAAAAAATTTTTTATAGGGCTGGTGTTGTGGCTCAGCAGTAGAGTGCTCGCCTAGGATGTGCAAGGTCCTGGGTTCGATCCTCGGCAACACATAAAAATAAATAAATAAAATAAAGGTATTGTGTCCAACTACAACTAATAAACAAATATTTTTTTTAAATATAGCATAATTCTACAAAATGTAAAGAATAAGGCTGGCTGAAACACTTGTAGAAGAACAAAGTAGAAGGACCTGCTCCACCAGATATTAAAAGCTATGGTAACTGAGAAAACATCTTGTTCACAGAAAAATATACTATAACAGTATGGAAAAGAAGAGTCAAGACACATGCTCACAAACACTTGATATATGACATGGAATAGCAGATCAGTATATAAAGGGCATTTTTTTTTTTTTTTTTTCTGGCAGTGCTGGGGACTGAATTCAGGGGTGTTCTACCTCTGAGTTAAAATCCCAGGCTTGTTTTAAATTTTTTGTTTTTTTGAAACAAGGTCCAGCTAAGTTGCCCTGGCTGGCCTTGAACCTACAAATCTCCTGCCTTAGCCTTGGAAGTCACTGGGATTACAGGCATACCACACACACCTGGCAAAAGGTGTTCTTTTTCAATAAATGCTGTTAGAGCAACTGGTTATCTGTATGGGGGGCAAAAAATGAAACGGACCCCTACTTTCACTAAAAAAAATCATTACTAAGTGGAATAAGATCAAAAAAGCACAAACCATAAAGTATTGATAAATTATAGCTTGTTAAAATCTTTATTCAAGAACTTAAAAAAAAAAGAAAAAATACAAATTAGAAGATATTTGAAACCCATATAAAACAACAAAGAAGTCAAGAACAAATACATGGAAAATTCCTATAAATTAATGAGGAAAAAAAAGATACACACTCCATTAGAAAATGTGCAAAAGATTTGATGGGGTACTCCACGAAAAGAGGAAATACAAAAGATACTCAAAGTCATAAGTAACCAGAGAAATGCAAATAAAAACTACAATAAGATACCATTCATTAAATGCCCATAAGATTGACAAAAATGAAAAACTCTAACAGCAAGTAGTGGTGAAAATATAGAGCAAGCGGAACTCATACTCTTCATGAAGGTGCAAACTGGTACGACCACTTTAGAAAACAGTTGGTAGCATCTGATATTACTGAAGATAGGCATAATCTGTGACCCAGCAATTTCACTCCCAGATTCATAATCTATTTAAAAACACAAGTAACCATATACCAGGACACATAAACAAGAATGTTTATACTGACACTGTAACAGTCCAAAGCTTCAAGAATATTCATTTATGACAGAATAAGTAACTTGTAGCATATTCATAAAATAGACTTCAATACAGCAACGAAAATGGATGAATCTTGCATTTAAAAACTGAAGCAAAACCCAAAAGAATGTATAATAAAAACATAATACCAATAGTGTCAAGTTCAAATAAATTTAGGAATGCATATATACGTGGTACAAGTATAAAGATAAGCAAGGAAACTACCCCAAAGTCAGGATAGTGGTTACCTATGGGGGAGAGACATGGTTGTAACTGAAAAAGTGTATAAGTGGTGTCAATATTGCTAGTAATATTCTACTTCTTACCTGGGTGGAAGTTATATCACTATTTGCTCTATAATTGTTACTGTGCATGTTTTTACATACTTTCTGAATGTGTACTTTACAATAATAATAGCAATAATAAAGGAAAAATGTCAATACAAGGGATTTTCATTATCAAAATATGCTATCCAGCTAGGTGCAATGGCATATACCTGCAATCCCAGACTCAGGAGACTGAGGCAGGAGGATCACAAGTTAGAGGCCTGCCTCAGCAACTTAGCAAGACCCTCAGCAAAGTTCTGTCTCAAAATAAAAACATTAAAATATTGGGGGTGAGGCTCTTAGTAAAACTCCCCTGGATGCAATTCCCAGTACCAAAAAAATTTTTTGTTATCTCAATGCTAGCAACTGTAAGGTTACTTAGGGAGCAAAAGTTTTCATAATATGACATTTACTAATGTACTGATCACTTAATGCTGATCACACAAACTTCTCAACTTGATTAACATCAGTTTCTCTTGCTTGTTGTGAGCATCCAAAATACAAAAACATTTGCAAATTCATTTTTTCAACAAATATTTACTAAATTCTACTACTTGCAAAACACTGTTCTTAGAGTACCAGCAAAGTGCAAGGTAAGTAAAAGCCCAGACAGAAAATCTGAGAACCTTCATTTCTACCCCCATTTGGCCTTGGCCCTCTTACACTCCCTTACCACTCTTACACTTCATGTGTGAAACTCTTATCAAGTTTCACACATGAAGAACCAAAAAGCAGCATCCAAGGCTCACATCAAGTAATTATGAAAATCACTACCCTAGGGAGTATTCCTGGCAGAGGAATCACTGCTTGGATTTATCTGACAAAATCATGGTTTCCTGTTTTTAAGGAAGCAGAGATCCCTCTATCAAAAACTCTCCGTCAAGGCACTTGTTTTGACAATGATGGTGCTTTGGAGATTGACCAAAGTGGGGGTCAAAAACTTTTAAGGAATGCTTTGCCTGGGATCCAGAGACAAGAGGCTTGCAATTTTTCAGAAATTATACACTAGATTTCATATGTACACATATGTTTTTTCAGGTTAATGGCCATACCTTCAAGTGATTCTCAAAGTTGTTCAACCAAAAAGGGTGAATAAGAACAGCTCCCAGGAAGTTGAATAGTCTAGCTTTTGAGGGACAAGTCAATGTAGTCACTGCGAGGTCATCTGAATTGAAACCCACCTGTCCTGACCCCTAGGCCTCTGCTCTTCAATACCCAATACTTACTCTCAATTCTTCGAAGGCTTCATCTAGAGTGGAGAGCTGGTGGCCCTGGTGAGCCCCAATGACTGGACACAGGACACAGATGAGCTGCCTATCTTCCTGGCAATAGGTGCTCAAATCCAGCCCATGGTCTGGACACTTCCTCTTGGCCACTCTCTCGGCTTCCATTTCTATTTCTGGGTCGAATTCGCTTTCTGCCTCGGTTTCCCCTTCTGCCTCCGACTCTCCTTCTTGGTTGTCTTCCTCCGCCTCGCTCTCTTGCTCATCCTCCATTTCTTCCTCACTGTCCTCGTCACTCTCTTCGTCGCTCTCGTCCTCGCTCTCTTCCTCCGTCTCGCTCTCTTCCTCCGACTCACTGTCCTCCTCCGACTCGCTCTCTTCCCCCGCCTCGCTTTCTACCTCCCCGTCCTGCTCCACCTTGGCCCCGACCTCTTCCTTCCCGGCCCCCTCCCCGCCGGCTCGCGAGGTCCAGGCCTGGGCGCCATGGATGTACTCTGCCAGGTGGTGACTGAGGAACTTCTCCTTGTGCGCCTCGGCGTGGCGGCGACAGTAGCAGAAGCCGCATTCTCGGCACACTTCCTCGGCCCCCGGAGCCTCGTCGGGCTCGCACTCGTCACACGTGCCGTCGTGAGGCAGCTCCTCGAAGGCCGCGCCCACTCCGGAGGCCATGTGGGTGCTGTGACACGGCCGAGGCCTCCGGGCCCGCGGGCTCGCCGCCTCCCCTCGGCGCAGCCTCCTCTCTTCCCTTCCCCCGGCGCCGGGGTCCCCTCCTCGGGAGTCGCCACTCAGCTGGGCCGCGCGGCGTCCGGGAGCGGGGCTTGGGGCCGCGGCCGCCCTCGCCGGGCTGCGAGCTCAAGGCCTCCCCGCCGGCTCGGCCTGCTCGCGCGGCGCGGCGCAGCGCTTCCTCTGCTGCCGGCACTTCCGGCGCGGCCGCTGGCGCCCCGTCGGCCCCCGCGCTGCGCCGCGCCGCTGCTCGACCTCCGCTGCCCGGGGAGATCGCGGCCGCCGCCGGCCCGCACCGCCCCGGTTCCACTTTCCTCTCACCGTCAGGCGTCCTCCTTTCACTTCCTGAGTCACTTAAAGTGGCAACGGCCCTTTTCTGCTTTTCCCGCGGGGCTCAGCTCCGCCACTCGGGATCGCAGCATCCCCGGCAAAACGAGGTTGGATGCAGTCTCCCGCTCGCTGCGGGGGGCGGACGTTGGGCCCCGCCTCCCCCGCTCCCTCCCTGGAGGTGTCAGTCTTCCCCTTAAACCTCCTCTAGTATGGGGTCCGGGTGGACTTCGGTCTTTCAGCTGCTAGGTACAGTCCCAAGTGTTCTACAAGGTGCGAGGACCCTGTTGTTTACCATACTGAATCTGACCTCTCAGGATTTCCACCGGCCCCAGAAGGGCTATGTTTGTTCTCTCTCCTAGGCCCAGGGAATCTCAGAGTCAGGCTGTGCAAGCAAACGTTTCCCATCCTAAGCGGACTGAGCTTTGTCTGTTTGCAAAGTCTATTTGCATTCCTGCCTCCTAGGGGCCCAGACCCTTTTCCCCCCCACCCGAGAGCCTAACTTGAGTTAGACTGAGATATCCAGAGTATTTGTCCAGTGAGAGTTCCAGTCTGACTCCTTCACTCCTTTATGGAAGGAGCCCCTCTAGATTCACATTAGGTTCCAAGAGAAAGGATTAAAGTGCCAAATCTTTGCATGACTCTTTAAAAGACTGGTGTTAGAAGACTTATTGCCCAGGGCTCCCAAATCCTAGGACCACTACTGAATCAGCATTGTGGTCACACTCAAGTTAATTCATCATTTTGTTTTCCATCTTTAAAAATAAATAAATAAACTTTGTAAAGTCAAACAATAGTAACACCTATCTCATGGGTTATTGTAAAGATGCCTGCACTGTTGAATGTTTTTAAGCTTTAAATATTACTTTTGCACAAATTATAGTTAGTGCTGGGAATGGCCCTTTAGAGGAGGTTTTGAAATGTATTTTAAATATATAGGGTATTTTTGTCTGGCTGCTTGTATTTAGACCACATTGATGTCTTTTCATTCACAGAAAAGCTTTTAAAGCTTTTTTTTTTTTTTTTTTTGTATTGAGAGAGGAGAGGAAAAGGGCCTTTTTACATAGGGGAGGGAATATGGTTGATGACAATGAAAGGGGTTGGAAAGGTGTCCGTTTTCCATTGATTTCCTTAGATAATTTTAAGCTAGAATTTCCAGATGATCTTCATAAAAATACTAGGGTACAAGGAGTGTCTCCATGGATAATGTATGGTTAATCTTTGAGCAATTTTGTTAGATGTTTATTTTTTAGAAACTTTGTTTTAAACCTCAGAACAATTCTAAAGAATTCTGAAGAGCATTAGGTTTGTTTTGTTCCAATTTCATATAGTTCTTTTTTCCTTCAGTTCATTTCTCTGAAAATTATTTCTGTGTCTGCATTGGAAACAAGGATTGATGCACCATTCTGAAAACAAAATGCAATCAATGCCAACTCAAACACCAACATTAGTATATTTAGTGAATAGTGTTTCTTACTTGGTTATTTCCACCTCCTTCCCTGGCGAACCAGGAAGCAATTTAGCCTTTAAAAACATGTTATTGCATTTAGGAATCTTTTTCCATTGAAAAAAAAATGTTGTTTTTTTTTGTTTGTTTGTTTGTTTTTGGTTTTTGGTTTTTGAGACAGGGTCTCATTATTTTGTTAGGCTAGCCTTGAACTCCTGGGCTCAAGTAATCCTCTTACTTCAGCCTCCCAAAGGCTAGGACTCTGGAAATATGAGTATGTGCCACCTCACTTGGCTGAAACTATTTTTTCAATGTCTTTAAAGGACATTTGTGTATTTAGGATCTTTGGTGAGAGGAGGGAGAGGCTTGTTGTTATCATTATTATTATTTCTTCTTAATCATAACCTGACAGAGTTAAAATGTAATACTGTGCAGTTCAGTATCTGACACTTTACAATCTTTGTTTGAGCCTTGTGAAGACAGGGTTTGTGAGGCAGAAGCTGAGAAATTATTAGAAAGGGTTTTCATAAAGTTCTGGTTTCATAATGTGCCAGTGTCAATGAGGTGGATCTTCTGTACCCTCTACATGGAAATCAGAACCATTCAATTCCCTCTAGATTTGGAAGCTTTGGAAACATCCAGAGATAGACCCCTTGCATAGAAAATTTTCTCAGAATGTAGCAGTTTAAAACAAAATATTATCTCACACAGTTTCTGTGGTCCAGAAATCTGGGAGTAGTTCAACTGGGTATCTCTGTGTTTTAGTCAGCTTTTTCACCACTGTGACTAAAGGAACTGGCCAGAACAACTGTAGAGGAGGAAAAGTTTATTTGAGGGCTCACAATTTCAGAGTTTTAGTCCATAGAAAGCTGGATCCTTTCCTCCTGGCTCGAGGTGAGGCTGAACATCATGGAGGAAGAGTGTGGCAGAGGGAAGCAGTTCATATGGTGATCAGAAAGCAGAGAGGTCTCCACTTGCCAGATACAAATACATACCTGAAATCCTTGCCCCCAATTCCCACCTCCTCCAGCCAGACCCTACACTTCAGTTACTACTCAATTAATCCCTATCAAGGGGTTAATTCACTGATTTCTCTTCTGAACCTTCTTACATTTTCTTAACATGTATGTGAGCGTTTGTGGGACATTTCACGTCCAAACCATAACACTCTGGCTTAGATCTCTCAAGAGATTTTAGTAAAGCTGTTGACTGGGCCATAGTTTCCTGAAGGCTAACCTATAAATATAGGATATGCTTCCAGCATGGTTCATACACGTGCTGTAGGCAGGGGGCTTCACCACCTCCTACAGTACTGTTGATTGTCCTAGTGACATAACAGTTGAATTCTCCCAAAGCCCTGGATGCAAGAGAGGACAAAATGGAAGATGCTATGTCCTGTATGACCTAAACTCCGAAATTACACACCATCATTTCCAACACAGCTTATTGATTGCCAAGATCAGCTCTATCCAGTGTGGGAAGAAATTACACAAAGGCACAAATACCAGGAGGTACAGAATCTTTGGAGCCACCTTTGCGGCTAGATATCACAGTCTGCCCTTTGATCTCCAACGATTCGTGTATCTCTTAATGCAATTACTTTCACTTCCCCAAAACCCAAAAAATCTTAACCCGTTATATTGTCAATCCAGAATCTTGTCACCTTAATTGGGTTTGAGTACAAATAAGTCTCCTGTATAGAAGTTCAACTCCTCAAGTGTAGTTCCTCTTCATATTTATAACTCATTTATAATCCCAAAACAATGATGGGGCAGGCTTCAGATGACTGGGAAAAACATTCTTATTCAAAAAAGAGGAAAGATAGGAGTATCTGAAGAGTTCCTCAGCCATAGCATCCTTAAATCCAGTTTGGTATCTGATGAATTTCCTTGATATAGTTCAGGTCTACTCTTGCATGGGAACAACTTTCTATGATTCTTGACTTCACCCTTTGGATTCTTTGGTCCATTCTCTGAGTCATCCTTTTATATTAAAAGTAGCACATGTTTGCAGCTGTATAGTTCTGTCGGTTTGCTTCCTTCCAGTAGAATTTAGGGAGCCCAAAGGTCACTTTGATTTTGTACTCTGTGTATCCATGTTAGCAGTGTTGTTGCCAATGTAATACCTTTAATGTTCTTTAAGTCTCCTGTAAATCTAATGGATTTCACTCTATTGGACAAAACTGATATCCACAAATCTCTTCAATCTACAGACCCTGGGCTCCATTCATAGCACTGCAAAAACTTCTTCAAGATAAGTTTTTCCTCTAATGGGGGAGTCCCTCTGTTGAAACTGCTAAGGTACAATACCCTAAGCCATCTTTGAAACCCTATGTTTGCATGCTCCCCTAAATCAATTCTTTAGACCTTTTTAAGGTTTAAACAAAGGGGTTTACAGCCATACTCTCACTTCATCATTTGGTGATGTTTTTCTGGTAGCATTCTGGAGTTAATCTATGACTGGAAACAGTTTCTTTGTTTTAGCATCATTTGCCATATGGAAAAGCTGGGAATTTTAGAACGTAGCTATTTCTAGATTCTCTTTCTTTCTTTCCTTTTCTAAATCCTTCTTTAGATAATCCCTTTCTTTTCACATTTTGGTATATCTAGCCAGAAGATATTGCCAGAATTTTTAAGACTCTGCAGGAGGACTGGGGATGTAGCTCAATGGTTGAACTATTGCCTATCATACACGAGACCCTGGGCTCCATTCATAGCACTGCAAAAACAAATAACGAAACCCCATTCTACCAGGAAATGTTCTTAGTACCACACATGTTCTTCTTTCCACATGACTGCAGTTAACAGTGTTACTAAGCTTCTGCCTCTACATAACAATCACCTCTTTCCTCCAGTTTTCAATAACATTTTTCCCATTTCCCATTAAATCCTTCCCCCTGTAACCTTCTCAAAGACCATCAGGGTTCCACTAACAGTTTCTTGAAGACTCTGGGCTTCCACTAACATTCTCCTCAAAGTCCCTCAACTTCTGCCTGCTGTCCAGTGCCAAAGCCATTCCAACACATCAGTGTTGTGGTATGAAGAACCTCACCCTGTAAGGAAATCTGTATTTGTGGTCTATTGCTGCATAACAAATTACCCCTGAACTTTGAGTCATCATGGGGCTGATCACCATGCTTGGCATTGGCATTGTCTTCTGGCTGTGCTTAGCCACATCTGTAAGGCATCTCCAGGATGCTCAGTGGGAAGCAGATGTGGAAGTTCAGGGCACTTTGCAGTTTTGACTAGTTTGTGAATGTAGGTGGGACTCCCAGGAACCAATGGTGTATTTCTAAATTAAGAAGGGTCTGCTGTTATGTGGATATTAGCTCTTAAATTTTTAGACATTTGAACTCTGTTCAAATGAGGAATCGAATCGTATTTTCAGAGAGGTGAAGAAACTCATTTTAGGCTACCCATGCAGAAGGTAAGAGAGTTGGAATTCAAACTCAGGTCTCTCTGACTCTATCTTACCATATTCATTAGTGGGACAAATAGGTGGTACCCAGATTGCCAAACTGTTTACCAGCAACTTTACCCATCTTTCCCTTCCAGCTGTTAAATCAATTTTGATTTCCTTCACCTTTTCCAGAAAAGAGTTGAGTTTAGTGAGATTCACAACATAGTACAACTAATTTTAGGGGGAAAAAAAAAACGTGAGAAGTTGAACAGAGAACAGAATGGAATTTCAAAACCCACTGCTTTGGGAAAGGTATACTCACCGCCTTAGCCAATCCCATTCTTGTGTAATTATACTGTCACTTCAGTGACTGGTTTCATTTTCCCCAACAAGCCCCTGAGATCATCTAACTCTCATCTCATGCTGTTATCATATTAGCTAGCATCTTATCCTGTTATGTCAGTGCAGTGAAATATGATATCTCCCAGCCCATCCCAGCCCTGCCAAAATATAAAGAATGAAGCCTTTAAGGCTGGACCTGACTCTCTTCCTCAGAAGCCTGCTGGAGATGGATACACAAAATAATTCTTTGGCCCCACATTCTTCTAAACATGTTCATTCAGTGCTTATAAGTGACTGGTTCACTGCTTGGTAATATTATAAGCCTCTAAACACTTCCCCCTTCAAAAAATAAACGCCTGCAAAGATAACTCCAGATAAGCTCTGATCAAGATATTTCCATTACATTCAATCTGTTACTTGCTCAAGATACCTATTTTCATAATCACAAGAATTTTAAAGATTCTCTTGATACTTGTTTCAGTTTTCTTTGGATACATTCTACAAATTCCCTGCTAGTGGATGCTTCCACTTTACCAGTGTGAAAACTACAGGCAGGGGGAGAATTATTTAAAAGAACATCCAGTCAATTGTGAGTCAATCTCTGACTTCCTTCCTGGTCTTCAAGCCAGCTCCCTAACCTCCTGATGATGCTAATTCTTTTTGTCAAAATGATGGTTTTCAAACTGTCTCCTTGGAAATGCATTCTTAGGGGTGGTCTTGCCTTTTATCTGTGTGGGCTGAAAAGAATGAAGGCAGACACTTAAACATCTGTGAGATCAACACTCTTTGGGAGTGACTAAAATCGACAAATTTGCCTCCAGTTGGAAATGCAGTCATCTCTGGACTGGAACTAATTAGAGACTTTGCATTTCAGAGGTTGGTGCGCTGCCCTTGTAAATCAGGGATTATGAGGGAAAATCTCCCTGAGGCTTGTTCCTTCTATTTATTTATTTATTTTGGAACTTTGGTGCAGATAGGCCAGTGAATCATACCACTCAGATCATAATCTGTCCCTTGTTCATGAAAGACAATCCTCTTATTTTATTTCATTTAAGTTTTATTTAGTTTTATTTCTCCTTTATCTCCAAACCCCACTCCTATTCCCCCAACTTTTTCTCCCACAGAAACTATCTTTAATGTGTTTGATAAATGTATGTGTGTAATGTATATATATGGGGTATGTCTTTTAATTTTTCTCTTGTTTATGCATGTGTTAAGCTTTGTGTAATTATGGCACTAAAGAATGTTTCTTGTTTTATTCATTTATTATTTATTTATTTATAGTACCAGAGATTGAACCCAGGGGTGCTTAATCACTGAGTCATATCCCCATCCCTTTTATAAATTTTGAGACAGAGTCTCACCAAGTTGCTTTGGATTTCACTAAATTTCTGAGCCTGGTTTTGAACTTGAGCACCTCCTGCCTTGGCCTCCTAAACCACTGGGATTACAGGCATGCCCAGTTCTGTTTTATTTTTTTACACAATGGTGTGATTGTTAAAATCTTGTATATCTGTCAGACATGGTGGTACACACCTGTAATTACAGCTACTTGGGAGGCTGAGGAAGGAAGATTGCAGATTCAAGGCCAGCCTGGGCAACTTAGTGAGACCCTGTCTCAATTTGAAAGGAAGGAAGGAAGGAAGGAAGAAAAGAAGGAAAGAAACAAAGAAAGACAGATGGGCAGGCTAGAAATGTAGCTCAGTGATAGAGCACCCCGAGTTCAATCCCTAGTACTGAAAAAAGAAAATCTTGAATATTCTCTCTTTAACAGCATTTGATATCATCTACCTTTTTAACTTTTCTGAATCTAATGGATATAAAATAAAAACTCATCATGGCATTATTTTTTAGTGTCTTTGCTTATTAATTAAGATGGACAACTGTTTCTTCTCTTATTATGTAAATAACTATTGATAATTTTTGCCTACTTTTAATTGAGTTCTCTGTTATTTTATTATTGTTCTTGCGGCATTTTCTTGTACCTTCTAGATATAACTGTAGTCAGTTCTACACATTGAAAATATCTTCTTTAAATCTGTCACCTATTAACATTGTCTACAGTGATGTACTTTTTGAAAAGAGATGTTTGTTTTCATATAATCAAATCCATTCTGTTTAAAAAATCATTCTCCACCCTAAGATCATAAATACATGCTTTCAACATCTTTTATTTTAATATTTTTCACATTAAGGTTTGTCTTTATTTCATCTTGGTGTATGGTTTGAGGTAGGAATCCAACTTTGTTTTTCTCTTTGGATTGAGACCATTTTATCACTACCTGACTCAATTTAAAATCTCAACCATGAATGAAGAAGTTTATTTGATGAGAGGTACCATAATAACATAGTTAAGAGTGGAGATGGGGGGGGGGCGACAGGCAACATATTCCCCCATTATGTTCTGTGAAATTATCACATTTCAAAAATAAAAAGGTTTTAAGAAAATAGGTTGCCATCATAGTAATTTAGACTGTGATGACCAGACATTAGAGGAGCAAAACTGAAGGAGGTAGCCATCCTGAAATTTCGAGTCAGCCTCTTCAGGTGAGGTGGGATGAGGAAGAACAAGGAGTTTCAGGGTGGGCCATTCATTCACTCAGTAAGTATTGACTGCTTTCCTGGGGCCAGGCACTCTTGTAAACTCTGAGGATGAGCAAAACCAAAGAAGGGTTGCTAGCATATTTGTAATATCAGTATTAGTTGACCTTATTCCATCTCTGATTGGCCTTCTGTGTGTGATGTGGTGAGCTGTGTGTGTGTGTGTGTGTGTGTGTATTTCACCCAAAGTTCCCGGCTCATAACACCTGTAGCTCTTTCCTAACTAGAGCAACAAGGGTAAAGTATACTGTCTTTTTTCCCTGGTTCTATAGTAGCTTTGGAACAACTTGACATCCATGAAGTTGAAAGATAATCTTCTGTTAGAATGTTGGGGCTCTTTAGGCCTCACAAGTGGACCTTTTCCTGCCCTCCTTTTACCTGCTTCTTTTTCTCTGCAAGGTAGGCTTAGAAACTAGGCTTTCTCTGCACTTTGGCAGGGCATAAGAACTAAAAATATACCCTAATCTCCCCACTGCCTTTCTATCTTAGAGTTGGTGATAAAAAAAATTCTTTGACTAAAATTATCTGATAGAGATCATAAACCACCCCCACCCCCCACTTCAGAAGGGATCTTGCCTCCTACCTGGAAGAGAATGCTGCCCAGAAATACCACGGAGAATCTGAACAGACAGGGCTTGCTGGGTCTCCCCACTCAGCCTTTTAGCATCAGATCATACCCTTTGGGCAGTCCTATTTCTCTTTCTCTCTTAGCTAATTTCATTTTCTTCCTTAAATGGTTATGATAGGATATGACTCAGTGGTTAAGTGCCCCTATGTTTATTTTATTTTTTTTTTATTTTTAAAAGTAATTGTTTTTTTTAGTTGTGTTGGACACAATACCTTTATTTTACTTATTTATTTTTATGTGGTGCTGAGGATCAAACCCAGGGTCTCAAACATGTGAGGCAAGGACTCTACCGCTGAGCCACAACCCCTGCCCCTATTTCTTTTATTTAAACTAAGGTAATCAGGTGGGCACTGTAGAACTCTCCTATAATCCCAGCAGGTCAGGAGGCTGAGTCAGGAGGATCACAAATTCAAGGTGTGATCCTCCTGCTCAACAACTTATCGAGGCCCTACTCAACTTAGCGAGACCTTGTCTTAAAATTTAAAAAAATAAAAAGGGCTGGGGATGTGGCTCAGACATTGCGTGCCCCTGGGTTCAATCCTGGCATAAATAAGAAAGTAAGTAAATAAATTATAAGTAGATCACTTCATAAAATGAAGTCCTTTGGGAAAAAAAACAAACATAAGATAACCCTTTTCTTAAAAATAACCTGGGGGCAGGCATCTTGCATTGCATCTGGGCATCGAGAGCCATAGTTACTATGCTTCCCTAAAACCAAGCCACCTTGCCACAACTGAGTTTGTGCTTGCCCCTCCCTCTCCTGTCATGGCTGCCTCATCTCTTCCCCTGCTCACTCCTACCACTGTGCCCTGCCATGCCTGCTGTTGTTGCTTCATAAATCAGAGAGCTATTATGTGCCTCCCCTACTGTATGGCGAGCTCCTTGGGAAAGGGGCTGTGTCTGTTGACCCCAGTGTCCTTGGCACTTATGATAGCATCTGGTACCAAGCTTTCTTCCTTGAAACCTGAGGTAGAAAGCTAAGAGTGAAACGGATTGACAGCATGGTCAAGGACTTGTCATCCAAATTGGGATACTCTGAGAATGAAACGCGCACTATTGACCATAACCTCAGGACACTAACTGTAGACCAGAACCATTCTGTATAAACTGTCACGTACAGTCCTCCCTAGAGGGTGACAAGAGGCAGCCCTAGATTTCTAGTCCCCAAATAATCCTCCTAGATCAATATTTTACCTTTTGGGTGCCCAACTTCCTTTCTGTTTACCCCTTCTTTTCCATTTCTCTTGCCTTCCTTTTTTGCCCCTTTCTCCTGCTCAGCAAGACAGTACAAATTTGCTAAACCACAACCCTACAATTCTCATCCTTTACTTCATGGGTAATTTAAGCATGAGAGGAGTCCATGAATCCTAATGTGGTGAGTGTGTGGGGGGAGGTGGGCAGTGTCTTGAATGTAGCCTTTCTGAGAGATGAAAATTCAAAAGACTTTTTTCACTTCCCTCCTCAGAAGGAGTCCTAGTGACTCAGAGCAAATGTTCAATAAAGAAAAAACTCTTTGAGTAATCCAAACAGATCTACTCTGGCTTCATCCTGAAATCTATATCTACCCTAAGGCACATTTAAGACGTGATGAGAGTTGGGCTGAGTGGAATCACTTCATCATGCAAGAAAGAAAAACTCCATCTGCTGTGAAAATGCCCTTGTGAGTCAGCGGAAGCTGTATATCATGGTGGCTAACATGCAAGCATTTCAGAACCTACCACATCTGTATTTGAACCCTGGCTCCGCAGCTACTTGGCCAGGAAACTCTAAACACATCATTTAAACCCTTTAATCTCAGCTATCTTATGTGAAAAATGTGGTGGTCTTATCAGACCTACATTACAGGCTCATTGTGAGGATTAAATGAGATAATGTATTTAGCTCTGTGCCAAGCACATAATAAACACTCAGTATGACTTATTACTTTACATGCACATCAATTAAAGTTACAAGTGCACTCATTTTGTCTGAAAAAAAAATAATCATGCCAGGTGAAGGACCATGCAGTGGACTGAAAATACAGAAATTTCCTCCAAAAAAAAAAAATACAGAAAGTTCCTCCCAAGCCCTTCCTGTGCTAACCTCTGTGGCTCTGCACAAGGCTTTAACTTTGCTGGCTCTTCAGCTGAGCACTGAGTGAACCGGAGTAGATGATTCCTGTTCCTGTTTTCCATTTCCATGCTACACACCACCCCAGCCTTTATTACCTCATTTGAAACAATGGCAATTCATCATTTCTCAGGACCTTGCTAATTGTCTGGGCTTGGCTGGGTGGTTCTTCTGCTCTGAATGGTGTTGGGTGGGGCCACTCATGCGGCTGCTTTCAACTGGGCCTAGAACATCCCAAAAGGTGTCACTCAGATGCCTGGCAGCTGTGTTTGGCAGCTCAACCTTCCTCCCTCTGCCCTCACATCTTCTAGAGCTATTGTCTCACTGCATAGCCCCTGGAGCCGGAGACCCTACACTTCTTCAGTGGCAGCTGGCTTCCCAGAGGACAAGAAAGGAAGCTTCACAGTTTCTTAAGGCCTAGACCAGATGTTGCACATTATTACTTTCACTGTAGAGTACTTGTCAAAGCAAGCCAGAGTCCAGCCAAGATTCAAGGAAAGGGGGGAAGGCTCACCTCCTGCAGACTTTCAAAGTTTTGTTATAAAAAGACATGCAGGATGGGAGGGATGATTGGGGCCATTTTTTCAAAGCAGTTACCACAGTCTGTGTGGTACATTCTGGTTCTGAGCGTCCATATTTGAGCCTAAAGCTCTACATCAATCACAATTCTCCACTAGTTTCTGGACTGTGTGACTTCCTCATGCAGTGCCTAGTATGTTCCAGTTCTTGACACCTTCTCTGTTCTCAGTTTAAGCTCCAATAGACATTTTTTTTTTGTTTCTGTCACCCCCAGTAGTGTCCACTCAGCCTCCTTCTAGTGACCAAACTTCCCAGTATCCCTCCAGACACACTGGTTACATACAACTCAACTGCCATTCCTCCTTCTTCCTTATGAACAGAACCCTGATTTATCTGTATATTTAGATATTAATCTTGTCAGTCCTAGGGCATGAACCATCCTAGAGTGAAGTAGCTCACGAGAATCCCATTCACTTTTGCCAGTAGTTGGTTTTGAGGTGCACATGTCACCTGCTCTGGCCAATGAAGCATCAGGGCAAGTCTCATGGGGATCTCCTAGAAAATATTTTTCTTCCTGAACAAAAGAAAGAGACTTGTGCCAGGCATGGTGGCACACACCTGTAATCCCAGACGCTTGGGAGGCTGAGGCAGGAAAAGTTCAAAGCCAGCCTCAGTAATAGTCAGGTGCTAAGCAACTCAGACTCTCTCTAAATAAAATACAAACAATAGGACTGGGGATATGACTCAGTGTTCAGGTACCTCTGAGTTCAATCCCCAGTTACCCCCTCCAAAAAAACAAACAAAACAAAACCAAACAAAAACCAAAAAGAGACATGTAAGAAAGAAAGCCCCTCCCCAATTCCTTCCTCTGGCTTTAGAATCTTGTTGTGGGGAGCAAACTGTGAAAGCCATTTGTGACCACGGGGATAATCTAAAGGACTGCAAAGGAGTACTTAGACCACTGACAATATAAGCTTCAGATTTATCCAGTCCAGAACTGTCAGCCTCTGGGCTTTTTGTTATGGGAGATAATAAATCCCTGCAATAAAGCATCTTCCCCACACTCCCCTGACTCTGAGGTTCTAAGATGCCAGCTCTGCTCCTGACATCAGGAAAGTGCCTGTCACCCAGCGCTCAGTATCAGCCATGCATAACCTGACCACGGTGGCCACTTCAGAGATGGACCAGGGACTCCAGCAGAGCCAATGAGGTGCAATGATCCTCACCCCCATTTTTTTTCTGCTGGACCTGAAAGCTGAGAGGAGGTAGCAGCTGGAGCAGCTGGAGCCATTTTGTTATCTCGCTGACTTGAAGAGTCAAGAGGAAGAAAATTCTGAAGAAGGGAGACCCAAGAGGGAAAAAAAAAAATAATCGATTCTTGATGAGTTCACAAGTCCTTAATCTACCTGCCTGAGGCCCCAGCCTTTGTTTTTTCAGTTTAATTGAGCTACCCCCCTTTTTTGGGAAGCTATCCTGATAAGACTGTCTGTTACTTGCAAGGAAAATAATTTAAGTGGATATTCACTATAAAAACCATCCACCAAACAGCCACTTTGATTTAAGGTATCCTGAACTTTTACTCAGAACCTTCATTCCTCATCCAAGTTCATCTGCTCCTATGGATATGCTTGCCACCTCTAATTATATAGTCTAGTCATCAAGAGGCTTGGAAATGGTCTTGGGTTCAAATCCCAATAGTGATCTTCTTATACAGGTCTTTTAAATTTTTGATGTCCTTGGCTTTGACATGTTTAAAATTAGGGCTCTAAGGGCTTCAGCTTTATTGGGTTATTGTGAAGATAAAAGCAGAGAAGACATGGAAAGTGCTTAGCCAGCAGTACCTGACTAGGCTCTCACAAATGCTTGCTATTATTAATAAAAATGTAACCTAGTATGGTAGATAGAGCATTGGCCCCACATGTCCCAGTCCTCAGAACCTATAGATAAGCTGCTATGGGCAAAGGGGAATTAAGGTTACTAGCCAGTTGGCCTTGTAATAGGAAGATTGTACAAGAATGTCCAGTGGGTCCAATGTAATCACAAGAGCTCTTAAAAATGGAAGAGGGAAGCAGAGGAGGTAGCCACAGTGTAAGAAGGACTCCCTCTGCTGTTCCTGACTTTAAGGATGGAAGAAGGAGTTCATGAGCAAGAAACAGATTCTCCCCTGGAGCCTCCAGAGAGAAATGCAGAATCTGGTGACACCTTGACTTTAGCCTGATGAGACCTGCTGCTGAGTAGTTCCCTGATTTGTCCTTGTGACTGACACCACAAAGTCTCAGCTGTGAATAAGAAGGCAGGGCCCTAACATGGAGTTTATGGGGAGCAACCAGGACTTTATAAAAGCCTTTTTGGTAAAGATTATAGACTTTTCCAAAGAGAATTGGAAGATATAAGTCATGACAGTAACACAGAAGAGATGTGGAACAGAGATCTGTCTGAAGAAGGAAAGTGACAATAGAATATGGAGTGCTAATTGGTACAAAGACAAGCACAGATGTTTGCCATTCTATCTGAATTTTTGTATCCCCACAAGAATCATACACTGAGACCCTCATGTTCAGTGTGATGGGTTTAGGGGGTGGAAACTTCTGGCGGTGGAAAGGTCAGGAGGGTGGAGCCCTCACAAATGAGATTAGTGCCCTATAAAAAGAAAAACACAAGAACATGTTTCCCCTCTTTGCCATGTGAGCACGTAGCAAGAAGACATCTCTCTGCAACCAGGAAGCGGCTCTTAGCAGGTACTGGACCTACTCATTCCTTGATCTTGGACTTCCCAGGCCCCTGAGCTGTGAGAAATCAATTCCCACTGATATCTATCCAGTCTGTGGTGATTTGTCAGAGTAGCCTAGACTGCTGTTTCTGACAAGATGGAGGAGGAGGGAGGTCATGAGCAAGAAACAGATTCTCCCCTGGAGCCTCCAGAAAGGAATGCAGCCCTGGTGACACCTTGACTTTAGCCTGATGAGACCTGCTGGCATAGGAACCTCGGTTCCTACAGTGGAAATCTCAAGGTTAGAATGAACTGGCTCCTTTGTGTAAGGGGCTCAGGGAGATGGGGGGGGGATCAGTTCTAGCAGCAGGGGACTACCAGAAGGGGACAGGGAGGACAAAAGCCACACCTCCTAGGTGACAACCCAAGAGCTGACTTGGCTGCTCCTCTTTACATAGTAATGTCCTCAATTCTCATCATGACCTTTTGAAAGATATTATTAGGTCTCCTTTACAGAGGAAGAAATGAAGACTCATAGAAATTAGTTTGGATATGTTGACACAATAAGTAAATGATGAAATGAAATTTTTAGTTAGCTAATTAAATTTACTTTTTTTTTTTTTTTTTTGCCAACAAAGAAACGCAAATCCTCCCTGTATCTGGGCAGTGTTGACTTAGTTGTTTCAATGTTCTTTTTATACTGTCTGTCTAACATTTTAAATTATTTGGAGGCCAGAGCTGTCTGGGCTGATTTACTCAGAACAGTGCACCAAGATGCTTAATGCTTAATACTATATTTCATCAAATCTCCGATGTCATCAGTTGGAATATGTACCACCATTCCATACAGCACTAAGAAAGAAAAAATGCTAGGTATTGTAAGACTTCCTGATTTTAGAGATGTCAAAATGTGAAAAAATATGTATCTTAGAGTCCATAAAATAGAGTAGAAAAAAATTTTTTTTGATGATGATGTTGATGAAGTGTCAAATCTCCATTTGCTGGTTCACTTCCAGGTTTACGTATGATTTAGGTGTCCTCCGTGTTACCCCAGACAGTTTTAAAATGTCTCAACTAAGTTCCCTTTGGACAATTCCTTTGAAGTTTTGTATTGTTCAAATCATGGTGTTTTTCATAAGTATATCCACAAGTATTAGTAATGATATATACCATTTATTATGCACTGGACACTAAGCTAAGTGCATTAAATGTCTCTCTTGATTTCTCCTGGCCTTCTTATGAATACCTAGGTGTTTACCATTGTCATATGCACACAATACATTTGAGGCTCCTAGAAGTTTAGCTACTTGTCCAAGGCCACCAGTCAGCAAAGAGTAGTCACGACACTTGAGTTTCTGTGTGGAACTTTAGTGTTTGTGTCCTTAGTCACTCTTTCAACAAAAGACAGAAAAATCAAGGAGAAAATAAAGGCTCTTATTTCCTTTAAATTTTTTTTTCCAGACCATAACCCTTTGGATCATATAATTAATGTATTTTTTTCCTTATTCTTTCTGAGCTACTTATCCGGTTATCCCTCCCAAAGTGTTTTTACCTCCCGGTACTTATTTGTTCTTATTCTTTTACAAATCTGTCTCCAGAATTTTAATCATTCTTGGCTCGATTCTCTGACAGCCTAACCAGAGATGTGTGCTGCAATTGCAGTCAAGAAGTGCCCTGAAAACTTAAAAAAAAACAAAAAAAAACCCAACAACAACCAAAAAACCATGCTTTTATAGTCCATCTGATCTATACAGGAAATTAGAAAACACCACATACTTAACTGGAAAAATACTTGAAGTGAAATGAAAAGTGAGATTTACTGTTATTTAGATTTTGATTAAAAAATGTTTATCCCTTATCTAAGGCTCGGGGACACTGGAAATGAAGGAGCCTGAATGTTCGCTTTAGAGAACTTTAATGATCTTCTCTTATTTTGTTATATTACTGTTTCCTAAGCCTGTGGTCAAATACAATAGCTTTATTAAAGCTGTGACTCAGTTAAAAAGAGGAGTGAATTTTTCTGCCATAGGAGTGCTGGTGAGGGATGTGAGAACAGGATGGAGCTGTTGGGCAAAGAATCCTTC
Organism: Marmota marmota marmota; assembly: GCF_001458135.2. Classification (NCBI taxonomy): domain Eukaryota; kingdom Metazoa; phylum Chordata; class Mammalia; order Rodentia; family Sciuridae; genus Marmota; species Marmota marmota. The sequence continues at coordinate 46,106,198 of NW_026000174.1, read as the reverse complement.
AACAAATGCAGGATGGACATCGGTGGCTCCCTTGCTGGGGGATATTCTTCCCCTAGGAGCTTTCTGGAAGGAGTCACTGCTAAACAGCCCAGGGTTATTTTGCCTCTGGTCCAGTTGGAAAAGGAAAACCAAAAACCAAACAAAACAGAAAGGAGGGACTAGGTTGAAGTTTGGACCCAGGATAACGTTTGTTTATGTCTTGTCCCAAATTCTTACATGGCACAGATAACGATGAATGCTCACATTGTCAAGCTGTCACAGTGGACCAGCCGCTGCTCCGAGCCTGACCCATTTCTTCCATCACTTAATCCTATAAAGAATCCCAAGAAGCAGATATGATTATCTCTTCCATTTTAAAGATGAGGAAATGGAGGCAGAGAGAGTAACTTACCCAACTGTACATAAGAGGTGGAGCCAGGATCTAAACCCCTATTTTGATTCCAGGGCCCATGCATACAGCCCTGATATTATGTGGCTAAATACCCACATCTTTTTTCCAGCAGGTCATGTGCCCCCGTGGCTACTTAGGAGTGGGGGAGGGAGAGGCTTTCTGAGAACAAGAAATTCAATCTGAAAAAAAAGAGGGATTTGGAAGGAAATTGTTGTGGGGCCTCCTAACTGAAGCAGGGCTGGCTCCTTTTGAAGGGAGAGAAATGAAGCAATTTCAAAGAGTCGGGAAAGGTTAGAGGTCAAGACTAAGCCACTGTAGCTAAGCGTTGCAGAAAGGCAAGCCTGTCATTGCTAAAGTGACAAAATAGAATATCAGGACACATTCAAAACAACCTCACATAATTACTATGGAAATTAACTGTTGCTATTTCTGAGACATTTTTACCGGCTGTGTGCGGGACATATGACATCATGAACAATTACTGATGAAACAGAGGATGAGGAATTAAGACTTGGCCAGGTTGCTTAACCTCTCTTCCAGGTTACTCAGCCTCAGTTCCTTCATTTATAAAATGGAAATACTAATAGCATCTACCTCTTAGTGTTCTTGCAAGGATTAAATGATGGTAATGTTTGGCACCAAAGCACCTTACACAGAAAGTGCCCAATATATGTTAATTCTCCCTTTTCCCTTCCTGCCAGTTCCACCTGCTATAAAACTGGGTTCCATTTGTCTAGAGGGAAATACATTATTTACCCATGAAGATGGACTTTGAATACCAATCATTTAATGCATATTTATTGAGCATTCTCCCTATCCCAAGGAGGAATGCTACGTGCTGGAGATACAGGGTTATGTTCTTTGGGCCTTATACAGCTTGCAGTCTGGTGGAAGTTGAGCACTGAAAAGAATTAAGTCCAAAATAAAAATATAAGATGCAACAGAAATATGTAGCAGGGAGTCGGATATATACTAGGAGTTCAGAAAATATCCCTCTGAGGAAGGAACTGGTTAATGACTGCTTTCGGGGTGAATGTCAGGTGGTTGAGGGGGTAGGCACCCAAGAGCAAGAGAGCCCCAGCATAAGGGAATGAATTAATGTCAGGACTTGGTGTCAATGCAGAACAAGGCATGGGAAAGAGCCCAAAGTAAAGATGGTCCACCTCAACTGGACCTAGAAAACCAGGGCTGATTGTTGGTGTTGGGTGAAGTCAGCGTAAGAGCCAGAGGCAGGATTACAGAGGTTTTAAGCTCTGTTGCTGAAACCAGTTCCTCAAGTGAGACCCAGAATTTAGCTGCAGTCTCATGGCACCACGGAATTTTAGACATTAGGCCCCAGAACTGTGGAATTCTTGTGCGAGTCTTTATATTACTCTACTTTGTCAGGATTCATTAGCAAAAACAAAGTCCACTCCATGTATTCTAAGAGTGAAGGCTGATGATACAGGGAATTCCAAACTTGGGTTAAGGAAGGTAGCTGGGGGATTGAAAGTCAGAGAAGCAACTCTGACCCTCTGGTCCAGCAGCCCCAAAGAAAGGGACTGTTGAGGATCTGCTAGAAGCCACTGGGATCTCACACCTTCCCATGCCTCTGCTTTGTAACCACAGAAGAAAACGGCTTCTCCTGTCCTGCCTTCCAAATATCACACTGAGGACTTGTGATCGGCTCATCTTGAGTCTGAAACCATGCAGTGGGGGAGGTGGGGGGGGGTCAGGAAAGCCTGGCTTCTCCTGTGTAAGGCAGAGGGAGAGAGAGAAAGCAAAACATGCCACAGTAGAGAAATGTAACGTGCTTTTATCAAGCCTAAGACACACCAACATCTGACGTACTCCTAAGGGGGAACAATGCTGCCAATTAAGCCAACGCCACATTTTTCTATCAACAGTCAGACACGTCCCCATTTCACAGATGTAAAAAAGGTGTGTATGCATGTTGGGGGAGGTGTCTCTGACAACTGGTAAAAACAAACCAGCAAACAAAAAAAAACAACAATGATTTTTTCTTTCTGATTTCTTACATTCCAAAAGAATGTTCACCTTTGGGAAACTGAGGCAGTCCTAGAGCCTGGAGCCTGACTTCTTGTCAGCACTGAGAAGCCACCTTGGAATGGGAGCAAAAAGGCCTGTCTTGCTTCTGCCCTGTGTTGTCTGACTTTGTTGTTGTTGTTTTCAGTGCTGGGGATCAAAACCAGGGCCTCACACATACTAGGTAAGTGCACTTCCACTGAGTTCCAACCACAAAGAGGCTGCAAGGAAACTGTAGTTTCTAATGGAATAAAGAGTCACCCTTGCTTGCTTACAAGACAACCTTAAGGTTTTTTAAACTGTGTGTGTGTGTGTGTGTGTGTGTGCGCGCGCGCACGCGCGTGCATGCACACATGCTGTGAAGTATATCACACAAACAGAAATGTAGACAATAATTTCATTAAAAAATGGAGCATCACCAGCATCACCCAAAGCCCCCTCTTGTGTCTGTGGCCAAAGTTCTTTCCCTTTTTCCCTAAAGGCAGTCATTACCCTGACTACAGTCACCGCAGATTAGCATGGCCTACTTTTAAACTGAGTACAAACAGAATAATTCAATATGCCCCCATTTGGGGGTCTGAATTTCTTCCTCCACATTTCTTGCAAGATTCTCCGTTGTGTCCATTGTTCATTCATCCTCATTGCTCTAGATTATTCCATTGTAATGTTGGGCATTTGGGCAATTTCCAGTTTAGGGCTATAATGAATGGATCTATTATGAACATTCTGGTATGTGTCTTTGTGAAAATAGGGGCACGTTTCTGTTGGGTGTAGTCCTACTGAATGTATATTTGGCTTTAGGAAAAACTGTGTAGCCTCTCTTAGGGATCACAACAGCATTGCTCAGGAGCTTCTTCAGAGAAACTTCCAGACAAAGACTTGAACCCTGGAAATATTCCATGGAGAAGAAAATGACTCTCATAACAGCATATGAGGAAAGATGGAGCAGACACATTCTCTCCAGGAAGAGTATGGAGCTGGTGAATCTACTGCTGCTCAGTTGCAATGGAAGAACTTTTGGGAGGGTCACTTCTTTCTCTGCCTCATATAGGCCCCTGGTTACCTGGGCAGATCCAAAGTTATTAGCTTCAGCAACCTCTATATGCACCGTTGGATTTTGCATCCATGGCAACACATGTTTTACATACCATTTTATTTCAAACAATGGGAAATTAAACATTTGATGTGAAGCAATGTCAGGTTTCAAGTTGGAGGGTGGGGGAGGGCTTAAGACTGTCTCCAAGTGGCACCTTGTCAGGCGGAATGCCTAATGCAATGCACTTAAGGAAAGGTGTTGATAGAAAGTCCCTCTGTTCTGCAGTGTGCATAAAAATGTTTCTCACTGCCCGTTTCCCTCAGCCCTCCCTGCCCTTGCATACTGATTGCATCTCAGGATGCAAAACACATGCATGCACACACACACACACACACACACACACATATACTCATACACACACACACTCATACATGCACTCACACATGCAAACATCAGTTCTAGGAATGAAGCAGAAATATGTTTTTTTTTAAAAATCCACCTATCTTTAGAACACAGGACTTTTCTTTTGGTGGCTCACTAGCAGGAACAGGGTGGTAGGTACTCACCAAATATTTGGTTAATAAATAAATGATTGAATGCAGCCTCGAACTCCTCAGCAGAGGAAGGGTGACATTGGGGACTGTGTTTCATTTTGCACACCCGTTTCCTTATTATGACTCTTAATGACTTAATTCTGTGATTATCTTTATGTCCTAATAAAAGCGCTTTTAACAATTAAGGGTTGTCTCTCTGAAGTTGTATTTTAAATTAATTAGGCTGTGTATTTAACAGCCTCTACTGTCTGTCGACATGCACAGGAGTGGCGGGTGGAAGGGTAGGGTCCTGTTTACAGTGACAGTTGCTGCCTATCTCTTTGGTGTTGTTTGCTTTTTATTTTTCTTTTTGTTTTCTTTACCTATCAACATCAGAAAAGAAGGATGACAGGCTGGTGGAACTGCCAGGACAAGAAATCAACTTCAATGGTGAAAAGTAAACAAATAGTATGGTCTTTCCTTTTTGTCTCCCTTCATGTCGAAGTCGCAGGCATCCGTCTCAGGCACAGAGCAGCCGCGGCTTTATGGGCACAACAGATAGGAAGCCACGCTCTCTTCTTGGCAGCATTTGGTGGAGAAGCAGAAGGTCTCAACTCCTTGTTACTTGCAAGGCGTGTTCCATTTTGGGATGGGTTTTTGTTTATCTGATAAACACACATAAACACACAGGCACCCACCAACTCGTGAATGCCTAGTATTTAGAAAGTGAAGTCTGGCAGGTGGAAATGAGCCCCTTTGACACATCTCTATTTATTGTGTTATTTCACCAACAAAGGCTCACATGCTAACTAGCTTTGTGAATAATTTGTGGATGGGAATGTGATCATTTTTCTAAGTCAGTTGGTGGGCTCAGTTCATTGCACTCCCCACCTAAAAATAAATTCTCTGGCTGACTGTGAACATACCGATACTTGCTGCAAGTGAAGCAAACTTATGGGCACCATTAAAGTGCCAGGGCATTGGAAAATAACAGTGAAGTGAATGCTGATTTGCATTTATGTCATAAAATAACTTGTCACCTTCAATTTATCACAGTAATTGGTACCAGAGGAGAATGTGTGATGCTTATACTTGGTTCAAAGCCACCTTTCCTCACCTCCCAATCTCTGCCTCTCCCTCTCCTGAATTAGGAGTGGGTGCACCTCTAAGGAGAAACAGTCTCAGCCCCATTCCATAGCACTGGAATTTGGGAAATGAGATGCATCACTGTATTCAAAGAAATTAAATAAGAATGCCTAATGTACAATGTATGTTTAAGACAGGCATCACCTGACTGCTATTAAATCTCACAATGCAATGAATTGTGTGCTATTATTGTTTCCATATCACACATGAAGAAACCGAGGCACAGAAAAGTGAAGTAACTTGGCTAAACTCATATACCAGAATGTGCTAGAGACAGGATTTGTGACCAGGAGATGACACCCCAGAGGCTATGAGCTTAAACACTATGCTGAATTGCCAGTTTAGACAGTAATACACATCCTAATATAAATATTGAGAGTGTCACCACCTGGGAGTACCTCTTCAATATCTTCAAATCTATTTTTTTAAAAAAGAACTTAGTGGGAATGATACATGATTACCTTTTTCTAACCAAGAAAAAGACCTTTCCAATGATAAGTAAGTTATTCCAACCAGGGTTAGAAAAATAACCAGTGGTCTGGGGTTATCACCAGTGCAGTGGAAGGATGGTTTTCTCAATTATAGAGTGTTTTGGATCCTATGATTCTATTTATATAAGTCAACCAAAGCCACACATGACAGATAGTTGCATCTTTATTAGGGAAATTCTCCTGGTCTCTCTTCATTTAGCTATTCTCAGAGCAGACAGTATATTTTAGTTCTATGAATTGCAAGTTGTCTCCTACTGATGAATTCTAGCATATTTCTCAGGTCTCTCATGTTTCAGAGAGAGGACAATTTGGCTTCATCTGACTGTCTGCCATAGGAACACCCTGAACAAGGGGTACTTGTTCAGGCACATTGGGGCATGTAAATTGCAGTGCATTTAATGATAGGCAGATCAAGGTTTGACTCTTCTTTCTACCACTGCAATGGAACCTGGCCAACTTACTCTACCTCTCTGAACTTTGATTTCCTCCTTTGTCAAAAGAAACTGATGACACCTCCTGGAAGAATCAGTAAGGCAAGACAAATGTGCACATTCAGCTGACATTTGTAGGGCACATGTTAGATTATAAGTACCCAAAGTGTCTTTCACTGGGTTCATGTTTTGCAAGGACTCTGACTACATACACTGTGCTAGGTGTCTTTAAAAATATAGTAAAATATGCAGAACATAAATTTTACCATTTCAACTATTTTTAAATGTACAGTTCAGTGGCATTAAGTATGTTCACATTATTGGGCAACCACCACTAACACCCCTCTCGGGAACATTTTCATCATCCCAAACTGAAGCTCTGAATTTATTAACCCATTAACCAATAAAGCCCCATTTTCCCCATCTCCCTTCTCTGGCAACCACCATTCTACCTTCTGTCTCTCTGAGTTTGACTACTCTGTGTTACTTCATGTGGGTGGAGTCACACAATCTAGGCTGAGCATCCCGAACCCAAAGATCCAAAATATGAAATGTTTCAAAATCTGAAACTGTTTGAGTGCCAACAGGATGCCACCTGTGGAGAATTCCATGCCACAAAACTTTATTTCATGCTCAAAATTGCTTAAAATATTGTATAAAATTACCTTCAGGCTATGTATATGAAACATAAATGAATTTCATTTTTGCTTTTTGGTCCTATCCCCAAGATATCTCATTACATGCATGAGAACATTCACTCCAAAATCCATTTCTGGTCCCAAGCATTAACAGATAAGGAATACCCAACCCACATTTGTCTTTTCGCATCTGGCTTATTTAACTTAGCATAAAGTCTTCAAGATTCACTCATGTTGTAACATGTGTCAAGAAGTCACTCCTTCTTAGTGCTGAATTATATTCTGCCTTGTATGTATGGTTTATCCATTTATGTCTTGGTGGGATTTGGATTATTTCCATCTTTTGGCTATGGTGAATAATACTGCTATAGGTATTGGTGTGCAAATATCTATTCAAGTCCTGCTTTCAGTTCTTTGGGGGATATGTCCAGATGTGGGATTGTTGATCATATGGTAATTCTGTGTTTAATTTTTTTATGTTTAATTGTCTCAGGCGGAGTGTCTTTTGTATATCATATTTGGAGTAGAAGGGATCTTGAGAGGTACTCTGGGGATTCTCAGGTGTTCCTGCAGGACTGCCCCATCATCAGTCCCCTAATTGGGTCAAAGACCTATAAGGCAGCTCTATAAAAACAAGCTACTCAGTCAACTCTTTAGGCTCTCTAATGATTGCCTCTCCTCCTCAGTTACAGGTGACAGATTGCCAAAGGAGAAAGTAATCTCAAAGATATTAGTATGCAAGCCAGAACGGAGAGCAATATGGCTTAAAACTGTTTCTCCGCTGTTTTGCTATGGATATGTGTCTGAATATGGCACTTATCCCACCCCCAGCCCACCTCCTTCTCTCTCTCTCTGCTGGAAGAGCTAAGGCAGACACATTGGGATGTGTTAACCCTTACAGAATCAGCATCAATGACTTCCTTAAAGTATTTGATGTTTCAGCAGCCCTGCCTCTGAGCAGTAAGTTAGCCGGGAAGCTGCCAGTCACTTGATGACATCAATTGTTCCGTAACTGACAGACACTGAAAAGTCTCATTATCACCAATAACTGGAGCACCTCATCCATATCTCACCTGTCAAGGCAGTCATATTGGGTCGTGTATGGATCTGGCAAAAGCTGGCTGTAGCTTTATACACAAGGTGAATCCTGCATTTCGGTGATATACCTCACCCACCTAGCACGGTCCCCAGAGGGGAGTTACAGAAGATCAGATGTAACCACAATTCAGAAGCCAAACTCATTCTTTTGATGTTACTTTTAACCTGTTGCTGATCTTAGCAAAAAAAGGCGAGTATTTTGGAGAAAGATGTGGCGTGGACTTTGTAGATAAGGAACAAGTGGCAGGAGGTTAGGAGAGAGCCCTCGAAACTGAAAAATTGCAGTTGGCCCTTCAGTGGTCACTTGGCAGAGTCATCATCCTGAGTGGCCCAGGCAGGGCTTTCTAGGAAAATCACTTTTGGCTGCAGTATTCGGGGGCCTGCTTGGAGAGAGAAGTCACTGGGTGTGGCATGAAGATCATGGGTTTTGGCAGCAGATGAACTGAGGTTTGCATCAGCCCTAATTAACTCTGTCACACGGGACAAGTTTCTTAACCTTTCTCTTTCTGGTTTTCCATCAATGAAATAAAGAGGGTTTAAAAAAATTCACCTTGCGTTGGTTACTTATTAGTTGTATTGGCTTTGGTAGATCAGCTTTCAATGAGCCTTAGTTTCTTGATCTCCAAAATGGGCAGGACAACTCCTCTCTGTAAAGGAGTGTTCTGAGAATGAGATAAACTATAAATGGCGCCCAGTAGGTACTTGATAATTGTTAGAGATGACTGTTTTAAGGTATCTCCCATCCTTTTCACGATAGTCGGGACACAAATGATAAGAATGTACATACAGAAATTAAAATTTAGATTCAAATAGAAAGCATCTGTGTTGAATTTACCTGAGGACATTGTCACGGTCATTTCTGCCAGGATGTTTGAGTCTGATACCACCTCTCACAGCTTAGAAGGCAGAAACCTTGCATAATCTAATTCTGTCTATCAGCATAGTACTGTGATTAGGCAAGTCAGTCCTAGAGTCCGTTGCCAGGATCAGATCACGTACATCCACTTCGGAGCCTTACTATTTTGAACAATTTCTCTCTCTCTCTCTCTTTCTCTCTCTCTCTCTCTCTCTCTCTCTCTCTCCCTCTCTGTTGTTGTTGTTCTTCTGTTTCCTGATCTCTAGGATAGGGGCAATAATTATATTTGCCCCAAAGGTGAGGTTTAATTAGATGAGATAATGTGCCTAGCATGGTACCTGGAGCAAGGTAAAGGATCTAATAAAAGCTAGGCACTATAACTAGCTGGAATATTCCCTGTGCAACTGCCTCAGGTAGAGGGAAGAGGCAGTGGGTGTGTTGGAGCCTGCTAATACCGGCTCAGGAGAGCTGATTGTGTGTATGTCTTTCCAAGTCTACATGTACTGATATCACATTGGTAGCTTGAAATTGGCCACAATGGGAATGTTTATACCATGGAAATGGGGAAAACATGACAAATCACACCCTCTCACCTCTTTCTACCCAAACCCAATTGTTAAACAGGCACCAACACACACACGCACACGCACACACACACACACACACACAGAGCTAGGTAAGAACAGGGCTCCTGGCCAGGTCAAAGGCTGGCACCACATCAAGCAGATGGGGAGAGGCTGTTCCTCTTCCTCTGAATTAGATAAAATATCTTCTTTCAGGGGATAATCTCTTCAGTTATTTCACTTCTAGCCCTCTCACTTTTTGAATGCTTCCTAAGTCAAAGTTCTTTACCTGTAAGCAACAAAAACAAACTCCGGCAAACGTAAGCAAAATGGGAATTAATGGCAGGAAGTAGGAGCCCTCACAGGGTTGGCAGGAAGTGTGAGGTAAGTGGCTTGAAACACACAGGTCCCAGGCAGCTGCAGAAACTTCTGGTAGTAGAACCCTCCCCCGCCCAAACTATCTCCCAGTTGGAATAATTAAGAAGCAAAGTCTTAAGAAGGAACACTCAGTTTGCTGAGTTCAGATCACACACTCTTTGGCGGTGTGGGGGTAACTAGAATTAACCACAGTTGGATATATTCCCAAGGCAAGCCAGATGTTCTTGAAGACATGGATGTCGGGTAGCCACAACCATGATAAATGGTCACTCTACCTTCTTAGTTCCCACGGTGGGAGAGGTTTTTGTGGGCTCTTTCTGCAAAGGGGATAGTCATGTGAACAAAACCTCACTTGCATGGTCCGAACAAAACCTCACTTGCATGGTCTTTCACAGAATGGGTTGGCAGCATGGTCATGTGTAAAAACTCCAAGGCCCACCAGATTGCTGGGGGAAAAAAAAATGACCTCAAGGGAAGACATCAAGCCTTTAGCCTGAATAATCCCAGAGTTTATTGAGTTCATGGGAGTGCGCTTCTCAGAGCCATCTCCAAGTGGCATTCTCTGGGGAAAGCCTGAAGAACTCAATCCGCCCTTTTCACTTCCAATTTCTCCTGTTCTTGCCCAAGGTGATTAATGCAATGATGGCTTTGATGACAGCCCCACAGAATCCCCAGGGATCTGTAATCTTGGGATGGCATCATAGGACAATTTGTTTCCTCCCAGGCCCCGCACATGTTTCTACAGGCACCGGCTAAGCACTGGGGGAAAGTCTTTTATAAGCCTGTCAGAAGTGCTGCTGGTCCTGAGAGTGTTCTGCTACTTTGAATCTCTTGTTTACTTCTAGTCCACATGGTGATCAATTTCGGTGGTTTTAACCTCTTTGATGCATCCTTCTTTTATTTTGTTTTTGCTTTTGACAGCTCTGTGCATGATGGCCTTGTTTCTTTGACACTATCTGGACACAACAGAAGTTTTCTGTGGCCTTTTTTTATTTGTTTATTTTTGAAGGGATCTGCTAGGAGATTGATACAGGGAAGATTCAGTAGCAAACCTCCAAAGACATATGGAATCTGCTTTGGACAGAATGGGCCATGGGAGGGGATCAATAAATAAGCTTCTCCTGGGCTACTGATGTAACAATGTAGCGGTCGTGGCTATTTTAAATGGGATTATTTAACTCAGTTTATTTTACTACATAACCACCTTTGGATTGGGTGAACATGGGTGGAAAAGAAGCCATTTAATCTGGCTGTGCTTCTACTTCTATCTTGGGTCCTAGTGATTAATATCTAATATTTACTGAGTCCTTACTAGGTGCTAGGCATTGTTCTAAGTGCTTTATATGTGTTGACCTATAAAAGATAATTTTTATTGTCCTATTTTCAGATGAGGAAACTGAGGGTCGGAGAGCTTAAGTAACTTGCCCAAGGTCACAGGGTTAGAAATCAGAAGAGCTAGGGTTTGAACCCAGAGATGCTCCCCTAGAACTCAGCTGCTTATCACTGTGCTATGGTGTCTTCCTAAGGGACCCTCTGTGCCTGGCACTTCGTACCTGCTGAACTTTGCAGCCTCAGACCCTGCCATTCTTCTCCTGGCCCGCATTGTCTGGTTGAACTTGCCTTCTTCCATTTCTGAACAGCAGGCTCCTTCTCTCAGGCTCTCATACATGTCATTCTTCTGATTGAAATGCTCTCCACTCCCTCTTCTCCCTCTATGCTGGTGACTTTTGCTCATTGCTCTGGTCTTTGTTTAAATGCCACATCCTTCAACCTCCATGTGAGGTTGTCCCCTATTAATGCTCTTATGGGGCCATGTATTTTCCTGTCATGCCATTTATTACAGGAATGATTTGCTTAATGTCTGCCTTCTTTACCAGACTACACTCTAGAAGATCAGAAATCATGTTTTTCTGGTTAACTGACTTTTCCCCTCGACCTAACACAGTGCTGGGCCCAAAGTAGGCAGCTAGGAAATATTTGGGCAAAGCTGTGGCAGTTTTTCATTGTTTGCTCAGGAAAGGAAGGCTCTGAATAAAGCAAAAGAACCAAAGATAGGGCTTAGGATGTCAACTCCACTGTTGCATGGATTCATGCCATTATACCATATACCCAAGGGATGCTGTTCCAATCATATAAGAAGAAACCAGAAATTACTGTTGATCTTATGCTGGGGAACTGGCCCAAGAAACTTCCTACAATGACAGGTATTGTTAGCTGTTAGATCATGGGATGGAGTTGGGAAGGAGGGGTTTGTTCAGGAGAGGGATTGGAGAGGTTGGTAAAGTGAAAGAGGCACTTTGGTGACTTGGAGTAGTAGTAGATATTTATCAAATGAGTGGAAGTATTTCAATAGCCTAATAGCCAACATAACTGTATTTGTACATGTAACACATAACCGGGCCATGAGTAATCACTCGAAAATAACCCAACAGGGATTTCAAACAGAGCGCCAACTTCTGAATTGCTAATCAGAATCATTACAATAATTTTTATGGCATGAGTCATGCATCCAGGATCATAGTGTCAGAAAAGACACATACTTTATATAGAGTTGGGTCATGAATATTATATCACAGGGAGACTTTGGATGAGTCCCAACAATGAGCAGGTGGAGAAGAAGGAGCCCACACAGCAACATTTTTTTGGACATCTTTTATTAGCTCAATGCCTTGAGAAGCCAAAGATGCTTAACCTCTTTTTCATTAGCATTTTTTTTTCCCTAATAGGTCATTAGAGATGGGCTCACTAAATAATGAAACCCAGGGTGCTGCCTGTGGAAATGCAAGGTTGAGTTCAGTGTGTGATGGCAAAAGCTTTGTTTTCTTTGAAAGGTTGGCAGAGGGTGGTCTTCCATGTCAAGGAGCCAAAGATCAAGTGGTGATGGCTAGACTTGGCATCGTTGGGAGCTGCCAGAGGCAGGAAGCTGACTGTAAATGAAAAGTAGTTTTCCCTGGAGTTACTTGACCTTTCTTTAATCCTAAATGTAACCTGCAGAGGCAATGGCTCTTTTCTCGACAATGTGGCATCATTTTGTGGGCTCTGATGCTGATTGAGGGTCAAGTTGAGGGCTCTCTGCACCAGAGGCAAAGGCTGCTCCTTTGCCACTCTCCCACATGTGATTCTTTTTAACCATCCCTCCCCTTTCCTCTGGTTCCCAATCTTTTCCTTTTAATCATTTTCCTGGATCATACTTCAAATTTGCTAGTGGCAAACAGAACAGAATTTGTTATTGACTCCCAGGTCACTTGTTTCATGGATTACTTCAGGTCAAATCCTATTAGAGTAAATGTCTCCACTGTGGGGAAATCTCTGAATAATCAAACAGGGCATCTAATCCTCAAGTAAGGGCCAGTTTATTGAAAACAGGGGTTTGAGAGCAGTGTTAGAAGGCGCTCAGGTGGACTTTGTTTCTAGCAATAAGGCAAACAACATGACCTAAAAACCTTCCCTCTGTAAAATACCTATAAATGTTTTATAAAATATAACAAACATCTTTCTAAATGCATAGCTGAGCTCATAAAAATGTAGGAAAATCCCCAGGGGCCCCAAACAAAGAGAGAACCAAAAAGCATATTGATAGGTGCTAACTGAAACTGGGGCTGCCCTGGTGTGTTTGTGTGGGGGGAGGGGAACACCTGATTTTAGAAATCAGACTGAATTTAATGTACCCCAGCTGGAGGGAAAGTTGGATCTTTCTAAGACCCTCCATAAACCCAGGACCATCAAAGGAAAAAGCTGTCCTCCAGCAAAGAGAGATGTGAGAGGAGATTGCTTTTCTTAGTCTGGACACTGGTAGGAGAAAAATGGAGGGGAGGGGAAGGGGGGATAGGAAGGGCAGCAGAATAAAATAGACACTAGTACTGCTGTATGTATATATGTGCTTGTATAATCAATGTGATTCTGCAACCTGTACACTCAGAAAAATGAGAAATTATACCCCATTTGATTCAAATGTATGATATGTCAAGATCATTGTATTGTCATGTGCAACTAATAAAAAAAAACCACGTACCATTTAATTTTGAAATAGTTGACATGTCGGGGTGGGGTTCTATATATCTTAAGATAATTGATTTCTAATGTAATAAATCATGCAGGTAACACAGTCTGCATGATTTCAAATTTAATAAAAGTATCAGAAATGCTTTTTTATATTGATTTTATTGGTTACATACATGTCAAATTGATCAAATTGCATACTTCAAATATGTGCTTTTTATTGTTCTTTAATTTTATCTCAATAAAGCTATGAGAAAATTGTAAAAAAAAAATAATATTTAGAATTCCTTAACAGCATTAAAATGAGATGATCTCATTTTTATGTTACTCTTTGTTTTAGTTTCTATGGTAAATAAAATATATAAATGCCTAAAAAAAAAGTACTGGGAAGCTTCTTCCTTTGTTATTATTCCTCCACATTTGTTATTTAAATTTATATTACCTACTAGGACTCAACTTCCAGGCAAAATGATTAATATACAAGTGAGCCAGTTTGGGCTTTAATGATGAGGCCCCTGACTCAAGAAATGAGAACCTTTTGGGAAGGGCATATTTTCAACCCAAACAAAATGGGGCTTGCACAGATAAAATCCTGTCTGACCAGGAGTTGACAAACTACAAAGTCTCCATGAACCAGGTTGCTATATTTAGGGGGAAAAGAAAAAAAAAAAAACAAACCAAACAAAATAGGATACCCAGTTAATTTTGGATTTCGATAAATAACAATTTTCTAATGTAAGCACATCCCAAATATTGCATGCAACATGCATGTACTAAATTTTCTTCCATTGTGTATCTGAAATTCCATGTTGACTGGGTGTCCTGTACTTTATGTAGTAGGATTAGACTATTCCAGAACTTCAGATACCAGGGTAATCAGATACACACTTGTAAATGAACTCATTAAGGAAAGTCTTGAAAATATGGAAAAAGGAGAAGACAGTATAAAAAATGACCAGGAAGTCTTGGCAAAAAAGAACCAAATAGGACTTTTGGAAATGAAAAATGTCATTAAGTTTAAACACACAAACAAAGTAAAACTTCAGGAATGGATTACTTAATCGCTAAGATACTTGGAGAGAGAACTGGTCAACCAGAAGACAGATCTGAGCATCCAAAGGGCAATTCAGAGCGATACAGAGATGGAAAATATGTGAGACAGGTGGGCCACAGAGGACAGAAAGACGATCTAGCATATGCCCAATACTATTTCTAGAAAGAAGGAATAGAAAGAATAAGAAAGAGAAAGTAACTGATAGGACAATGACTGAGAATGTGTCTAAAGTGAAAAAAAGAATGAATTCTTGGATTTAAGAAATACATTACTTTAATTTTTTTTTTTGTGTGTGGTGCTGGGGATTGAACCCGGGGCCTTATGCATGCGAGGCAAGCACTCTACCAACTGAGCTATATCCCCAGCCCCAGAAATACATTACTTTCCTATCAGAAATAAAAAAAAAAACTAAACCCCATGCATAAATACTTCATAATGAAGTTACAGAATGACAAAGACAAGATCTGGAAAAAAGAAAAATTAGAAAAGATTAATATTTAAAAAAAGGAAAAAAATACAGAAAGAAAGGAAGGTAAGGGAGAAAAAAAATCTCACCTACTCTGGTACTAGACATATCTGACAGATGTATCTTGAAGTCACAGCCCCACTTCTTCTAGCCATAGGTGCAGTTGACTTAATCCCTGTGAGCCTTAGTTTCCACATCTGTAAAAGAAATATTCAGTCTATAAATACCAATGCTTATCCTCATAACAACCCTACAAAATGCCTAAAACAAAGCCTTGTTTGTTAGTGTGTATGCAGCAAAAGAAGATATTAATATTATTGACAGAACTAATTTCCTCGTGAATTTAATTCCTACCATACACTCCCCTGCAACCAATCTCAGGATGATTAATATTTAAATATTTGCCATGCTGCAGAAAAATAACATCCTTGCTGGAACTACTTAAATCTACCACTATCCCCTCAGCTCTCCAAAACAAGCTATGGAGATCCTGCCTCTCAGCAATCTCCTCAGCAGAACATCCACAGGTTATTCAAGGGAACTACTTACTGCAAAATAGCTCTTTTTGTACCTTCCTTGTCTTCAAGATTTTCCTAAAAGTTGAGAATAAACACAGGCCAATTTGTCAGCCTTGATTTTTTTTTTTTTCAGATAAACTTAAAAAGTCAGTCCTACTAAAAGTTCCCATCGCACTTTCCTCCCATGGGTTGCATTTATCACACTTTGCTTCTGCTGGATAACTTTCTGACTTCCCACTGGCCACCATTTTCCACAGGGGCAAGCTCCTTTCCTATCTGGCTCACTCATGAATCCACAGTGCTGAACTCAAGGCCTGGGACTTCAGTAGGAGGCACTGAAAAGGTTACTGAATCTACAACCAGAGAAATAAAACTGGAAGTTAGGGATAGAATGCATCTGTGTAGATACTGTACATAATAATACAGCATCTTTCTAGAGTTGAAAAGGGCTCTAGAGATCATGTAGATGTTCCACGGCTTTTCCAGATGAGGGAAATTCAAAGTTCATCCATTTGTCTGAAGGGCTGGGGCTATTAAAGTGTGGAAATCAGATTCAAATTCAGTTCTGCCAGTTTCCAAACAATATTGCTTTTCCCTCCTCCATGTGGCTCCTTGACCAGTCCACGGCCACGGAAGGCAGAGAAACTAGACACGAAAGGACACATACTGTGTGATTCCACTGAAATGCAATATCCAGAATAGGCAATTTTATAGAGACAGAAAACAGATTAGAGGCTAGGGGAGGGAGAGATGGGGAGTTATTACTTACTGATGAGAGTATTTTGGGGGAATGATAACAAAGTTTGGATATCCAGTGGTATTATTGCCCAACATTGTGAGTATCCTTAATGCCACTGAATCCTACACTTAAAAAGATTAAAAAAATAAATTTTGTGTTACATCTATTTTACCCAACTTAAAAAAAAAATAAAAGGATCATAGTAGCTGTGGTATTCTCTTACTTGACTCTCCAGGCCATTTGTGGAATGGGGATAGGGTCTTTAATGGAACACATTTTTAAGAAGTCATTGTAAGAAAGGTGTAAAAACAGGCAGAAACAAATGCATGACATGGCACCATTAAATTAACAGTGACACGTCTCTATTATTAACCCACAATTTCTCAGCAAATTAAAATCTATAAGCTGGTACTGGAAAAATGCCAGTTTCTATAAGCTACTTAACTTTTCTGCAGAGGGTGTAAAATAACTGTGAAAACCATAAAGGATACCATATGGCACCCAAGAAAGGGGAAAACGGAGTTCTTTTTTTGTGTTTGTTGTTACTCAATGAACAATTAGTCCTCTGTTCTCCTAAAAAATAATAATAAAGTGCCATTAGAGAAAAATTCCAAAAATCTCAAGAAGACATATCCAAAATGGAAATAATGTGAAAAGATAAATAAAATAAGCATTCATTTGCTATATTTGGTGGAATCCTGCAGAGAGAAGAATTCCAGCTAGGCAGCATTGAGACATAGTTTATTAATGCAGTTTCCCCCACAGCAGGACACAGAAAGAGAAACTGGTAAAACAGTCACATTAAAAAATTACGACTCTTACGTCTGATCTTTATGAATACACAGAAAAGAAACTGTCCTCTTGAGTCGTCCTTGGGCTGTGTTGAAGCTGAGATACAAAGAATTATTATTATTATTTTACTATAAAGCATTAGTTGCCCACATGTGGTTGGAACAGACTGAACGTTACTTCCCATATTTAAGGTATTTTTAGAGTATTTGTAAAAAGACTCTATTTTCCAGTACCAGCTTATAGATTCTCCCAATTACATTTTGAATAACACACTTTAGTCTTGTTTTTAGAGTATACAAAATCGAACCCTGTTTGTAGTCTCTTCAGAGAAAAATTGTCGTGGGTGGTAAACTGGTTGTAAATGGAATTTCCCTAGAGCCTGAGAGCTGGAAGGGAGCTCGCTGATTATCTGACCCAGTGTTTTGCATAATATAGGCTGTGCCCCACTGATGAATTATTAGTCAATTTGTAGGGTCACCATTAGCATTAGGAAGTAGAGGAAGAGTTGGAATAGAGTAAAATTGGATAAAAGAACAAGTGTGTAACACACACATTTGTTTCAATTATGTGAGTGTGCATGTCCTGGGTTACAATGTAAAGTATGTTTCTTACTGTGGGTTCTGGCCTAAAAATTGGAAATTACCAATCTAATCAAACACCTTCCTTTCCCAGGTGGGACAACTGGAGCCAGAGAAGGGAAGTGAATGACTTTTGCGTCATATAATTAGTCAGAAGTAGCCTGGGTCTCGGGCTCCCAGTATCCTTTCCACCATACTCTATTCTTCACAATAAGCTTGGAGGTGGATGTCTACCCTTGCCTTGGGGGTTTCTTTACCACATTGGCAGTAGTATTCTATTCTATTTTGGAGCATTTCCTGTCCTTCCGAATCTACTGGGCTCCCTTTCCTCCTTCTCTAGTGCTCCTACCACCCTTCTACCATTTTGGAATCAGTGGTTCTGTGGAATGGAACAAGTGTGTAGAGGGGGCAAATGATCAGTGCCCAGGTTTGGATGATCCGTGACTCATGGATAACTCACAATGGCTCAGGAGGTTGCAAAATTCCATAGCTCACTGCTCCCTGAATCTGTTGAACTTCATGAGAATGAGAATTACAACCTCCCTGTGAAAAAGAGGGTGGTACGTAGACGACTCCCATAAAGGGCATTTTCAGAAACAAGACAACCAGCTGACAACTTTAGGATCTAGGTAATTCTTGCCAGATCCACACACTCTGGCTGGTCTTCCTGAGCCAAAACAGAAGCCTGGAGAAAGTGTTCTATAACGGCAGTGATAGAGCTGGATTGTGAAAGAGGATCCTGTCTGGAACTCCAGGTGCCTCTGGTTTTGACTTAGGGGAGAAATGATCTGTCCCACCAATAAATATTTATATTGTATCTACCATGTGCCAGGCACTATTTTGAGAATAATTATAAATATTTACTCATTTAATCCATATAATCAACCTCTAGGTTTTAGAGGACTTGCCTAGCAGCAGTTGTAGCCAGAAGGTTGAAAAGTGTTGAGATGTGTTAAAATAATTTGTTTTTCTTTCTGATTTGAAGACAGGAGGGTGAGCATGTTTAATAGAGTTTAGAACTGTGTCATTGACAGAGGGAATTAATCAACAGTCAAATCCAGGGAGAAAAGGTCAACTGCCTACTTTCTCTTGGCAGAAGGAATTAGGAAGAGTATTGTTCTTGCAAAGATTCATCACTTTTTGATGCTTTCCAGAAGTGGTGATGGATTTGCAAGGAACCATCTCCTTTTTTTTCCTTCTCTCTCTCTCTCTCTTAAATCTCCCTCATATATTTGCAGTATAGCTGCCCAGTGCTTGGGGTCTGGTTGGGTTCTGAAACCACCCACGTAAGCCAGTGTGGAAATCAAACCTGTTCCCTTGGCTTAATGAACCAGTCCCTTCCATAATTCGGGAAGAAGGTCCTTAATAAATACTTCATTGGATTAATTTATTAATATAGGTCTAAAGCTGATTCTGGTCTTAGAAACAGCTAGATTTGGTTTTGATGAAGAACATTAGTAGAAGTTTATTGAACTGTAAGAAGAGCAAGAATTTAAAGAGGAATCTGAAGTGGTTCTTTTTTTATGCATCTATTATGCTCTTGTATGTTTTATATATTAACATTTAAATCCCACAATACTCTGATCGAATCTACATTTCACAGATGAGGGAACTAAGTTAAATGACCTGCTGAAGGTAAATACGTGAGGGACAGAATTCAGAATATAATCCGCCTGCAGAACCCATTACTCTTCACAATTCATGCTGCAGCCTGAAAGATTTGGGTTTTGTTTTTTTTTTCTTTGAAAAATGATTTGTCCCCAACAGCATTCACTGACCATGGCAAACTTTAATTGATCTTTCCATGCCACAGCCTACCTATTATCCACAAGGAATAGCAATAGTTAAAAACCCTTCTTTGTAATTAGGTCTTGGTTCCCTTAACAACTCCACCATGTAATTAAACTTATTTCTCCAACAGGCAGATATGGTTCACTAAAGAATCTGAGAGGAGTTTTTTCAAATTACGCTGTTTCTTTTTCATGGTTAACCACGGTCAAGTCTGGGCTTGGAACTGAAGGATAGGAAGAATGTAGAGAATGCTGCTGGTCCAGAACTCACCAGAGCTGGAGCTGTATGAGGTGCCTTTCCTGTGCAACATGTGAAACTTCTAACTTATTTCTGCTCATTGTTTTCCTCGATGAATGTGTTGGGTAAAAATACAGGTTGCTGAAAATTTCTTTTTTCTTGGAGCAGCCTCTATTAATGTAGGCAGCAAATCTCATAGTTATTAATCATCAGAAATGGAAAGTGTTTCTTTTTGAAAGGTGTAATTATCAGAGGTCTCATAATGTCTTAAATAAGATATATTTGCCATTATCAGTACATTTTGTGACTATCCTGTGGGGGGAAAAATTTCCTTACACAGTAGCTTAGGGACTATGTTTTTTTTTCCCCTTCAGCTAAAATTTAGCTTAGCACAAGGCACTGAAAACATAGGGTAATATTAAATAGTTAAATTATATACTCAGTTATAGCACAGAGAAGGGGACCCCTCCAGAAATTTAATATCTTTGTGAATCTATAAAACTCTAAATTTACAAATTCCAGTCAAATAAAAAACAAAGTTGTAACTAAAAGTTCCTTTGAGTTAAGTCATTTAACAAAAAGAAGATAATAGGCAAGATCACTTGGGTCCAGAAACCAAATAAAATGCCAAAATAGAACACCAATGGGTTATAAAACAAACAAAACCTAATCCTCTCCCCCATAGGTCAAACAATCCAAAAACATTCTCTTAAGTTTGCAGTCTCCTAAAAGCAAGGATCCAAATGTCAGGTACGAAGTACTGTGCACTTTCTTAACCTTACAATGGCTGCTCTGAAGGGACCCTATAGTAAGTACCAGGAAATCAGCACAACCTCTTTAAGAAAGGGATGGGTCCAGATGTTGAAGATTATGGTCTCCTAAATGCAATGGAATTTATGCCAGGAGATTAAAGAGAAGAATTAATTTATGACTTTCTCTACCTGTTTGCAATATGTGCTCAGCTTATTATCTGAACACATTGTGATGCACAGTAATTACAACGCTGAAAATAATGTGCAGCATGTGACTGGTTAAGTTTAAGAAGGGGGCATTTGCCATATTTTAGTTCACACATCTGGTTCTATCATGTTTACCAATCGATTCATATAGGAATATATTACAGTGAAATCCTTTCATATCAGTTTTATTTACTAGGAAATAGAACACCTTTCCTTCATCTCTCTCCCAACCTCTCCCTGAACTCAAAATTCCAGCACTGGGTTCATCTGAGTGAGGAGAGAGAATGAGCTCTTCTTGTCTTTGTTGAATTCTGTAAGTTTCAGTCACAAATGGAGTGGATATGCATCCTTTGTTTTAAAAGCACATCCACAAGGGAAATAGCTTAAAGCTTATTCTGAAAGCAGATGGGGCATCAGATACCTCAAACATATAAAACCACAGAAATTAAAATTCTAAATTTTAAACTCCCTTTTATTGAAATATAAGTTTGTTTAGTATATTTACACCACAATTTATGCACATATATACATAGAAGGCAAATTCTATCAAATAAAAAAAGTTTTTCTTAATAAAAAATTAAAATAAAACAAAGTAAAGTGCATGGAACTGTTTTTTCTTCTGGTGAACATCGTCATTGTCAAAATTTTGGTCAGTTGGGAGGGGCAGGAAGAAGCAATTCGTATTTGACTCAGTGCATTCATAGCCTTCAGGCCAAAACAGATTTCAGAAATGAGTCAGACAAATTGTCAGGGTCTCCAGGACTCCCCAGGGTGTGGAGGTCTTGCTCTCTTTGTCCTATCGGGAGGGAGCTGTCCCCCTTCTCTGAACAGTGATCTCACCATCACTGCGCTGGAACAAAGGCAGAACACAGGAAGGGGGCTCCACCAGCCAATGTCACAGCCTTGCTCCGGGGCCACCAGCACAGCGTTTGGTAGGAAATTGAAGAATTAGCTCAACCGCTCAAACGGAAGTTTTCCTTTTTTGGAAAGGGAGGGGGGGATGTCCAAGAATGGGGTTCATCTCCCACAGAGACCGTCACCCGGGGAACAAACCCCAGCAGCCAGTTTCTTCGGATCCAGTCTCCGCTCCGGCACAGGAAAGAATCCTTTTATAAGCTGGGTGGAGGGAATGTTACACTTCTAGCCTCGGTGAGTTCGCCCTCTTAGAACTTTGAAAGGAAAAAAGCGAGGGATTAAAAAAAAAAAAAAAAGGGCAGATGGGTGAAGCATTAGTTTTTAAACACCTTTGCGCTCAGGTCACTGCCTGGGCGTTGGCCCAGCTGGTCCCAGGCTGTGGCAGGGGCGACAGCCCTTCCCCCATTCATCCACACCCCAGTCCCGGTTGTTCCTCTCTTCCTCAGGGTGACGCTAAGTCCCCGGCCGGCGGCCGTACTTGGCCTTGCAGTGCAAAATGTGCTTGGCGAGGAAGTCGAGGCGGCGCTGCAGTAGCTGAGCGTGGGGGTCTGCAAGCGCGGCCAGCTCCGGGAAGCGAGGCTCGTGGCGCCGGTAGAGGCGCAGTAGCCGGGCCGCCGCGTCCTGACCGCGGTGCAGCTCCAGGACGCGCCTCGCGGTCCGCTCGCGGAACACACACACCGACTGCAACAGCGGTTCATTATACTTGTCCCACATGCCTGCCACCCGGTAGCCATGTACTAAGCCCGCCTCATTGTCCAGAAAGACCAGCGCCCCTCCAGGACCGCGGTGCAGGTTGCTCGTGGCGCGCTGCATAACGCGTGGGTCCCATTGCAGGCTGAAGAGGTTGCTTACAAGTCGGTCGAAGTTGGCCGTCAGGTAGTCGAAGAGGATCAGGTCGGTCCATTGCACCAGGTCCACCAGCTCCGCTTGGCTGAGGTTGGCCAGCTCGCCCCCCGCGTCGCGCAGGGGCCGCAAACGGCCGTCCTCTGAGCGCCAGGGCGCTGGCACCACCACGTCTGTGAGGTTGGGCAGCCAGCGCGTCAGGCTCACCACGCTGCCCTCCGCCCAGTGCGCGGCGCGCAGTTCCTCCTGCACCTGCGCCCACTGAGCGCCCCGAGCCTCCACCCGAGCNGGCCGCGCCGGTGCCGCCGCCGCCGCCGCTTCAAGCCGAGCCCCGGCGCCCGGGTCGGGGCGGCGAGGCGGGCCCGGCAGCTTGTTGGCTCCGGGGCTTTCGGGCGCCTGAGCCCCATCGCGGCCGCTGGGCGCTGCGGGGCTCTGTCCGGCGCTCTGCCCTGCGCTGGGAACTCGCCTCGCCGCTGCTTCCCAGCTGCTTTTGTATTTCGCTGTGAGACCCTCCGGCTGGCGCGATTCACAGGCGCCCGGACCACGTGGGAGCGAGGGGGATCCCCCTCCCCCTCCTCCGCCGCCTCTCCCCGCCCCCCGCTCCCCCGCCCCTTCCTCTCTTCTTCCCCTTAAAGCGGCGATGGATCCTTCCAGGAGGGAGAGGTGGCCCCACACTTGGTCGGGTCTTAGGGGCCGGGAGGAAGCTGGGTTGGCGGAGCCCGCGCCGGGGCGTCGGAGCCGGCGGCGCTAAGCCTGACTCTGCTGGGCTGGAGGGACCCGCCCCGTGCCCTGGCTGGGGGGTGGGGGGGGAGGAGGGTGAACGCCCAGTCCCTTCGCATGGGGCAGCGCCTGATCCACAAACTTAACACAGACCCCCACCGCGCCCCGGGCGCTGCCAGGCGAGGATCAGGGCGGGTCCCTGTGCTTTCTTCAGGATGATTCACGCTGCCTTATGTAAATTCCCGGGAATCTGTCGGAGCCACTGAGTATGTGACTCCAGCCAGGAGAGGAATCTTTTTGTAGCACACAACTTTCAACCGACATCCCCTCTCTCACCCCACGCTCACCCCACCGGTCACTGCGGGCTAGAGTTCTGAGGTTGCCTGCTTTGCCTTTCCAAGGGACTCCGGGAATCAAACCTCTTGGTGCACCTAGATCACCGAGGCCAGTTCCCGTTCACTTCTGCATCCACTCAACAAAGCCATTGTCCTCGGTTCTGGTCTGGAGCGGTAAAGTCCACAGATCCGGGTCTCCGTTAAGTGAGAATTAACGCCTCATAACCTGGATATCACCTTCGTAATACTTCGTACTGGGGAGAGAGGTGTCAGGAATGGCTTCTCTGAAGAAATGAGACTGCTTTGCCTACTAGGGAACTGAGGCACTGAGAAGGGATGGGGCTTCCTCAGGATTTGACAGTTAGCAAAGTGGAGACACTAAAAAGCAAACCTAGGTCTCTGGGCTGTATGCCATTTGATTTTCTCTGCTTTAAGAAAATTATGCATTTAACTTTATTATATGTATATATAACTTATTCTATATTATATTATTTTATATTTCACCTCACTGCCATTTTAATCTGTCGCTTTATTCCCCGGCTATAATTTTCAGTTAAACAAATGAAAACCAAACAAGAACACCAGTTTGCATTTGACCTACAAGTTTTGATCATTTAAAAGGAAAAGTAGTGGTAGGGAGTTTGGGTTCAACCCACCAGGAATTCTCTTAGAAGCAAACTGGCCTTCTCCCATTCCTCTTTGCATCATCCCAATGCATCCAGAATCTACGCTTTAGAAATTCCCAAATTAGACACCTGGTTGAGTTTATGGGGGTGGAATCCGCCTCCTGAAAGCCAAAGTTTTAAAATGTTTCCTTACAAGTGTTTCTTTTCCTCTTTTCATTCCCCCATCAGGTGTTCTTGGGGAACTTTCAACTGTACTACCTCATCAGCTGGCAGCATATATATTTTATTCTCCAAAGAATAAATGCCCTTGAGTTGTAGGACAGAGACTCTAATATTTGTGGCTCATCATAGGCATCAAAAAAGCTATATCTGGAGAGGTAAAGTCCACAGATCTGAGTCTCATGCTCATATAACATCTGGGCCTTCCAGCCCTGACCTAGTGCTATGCTTTTGAGTGTTTCGACAGGTGTGGTAAGTACATATGACTGAAGTATGGATCTTTGTTGAACCTGTTCTGAACCACGGTCATGCCTTTTTATGGCTCTTATCTGATGAAGGGATTACAATAGCTCCCCTATGGATACATCAAATATATTAATTCATTAAAAGATGTTATATTCCTTCCTTGTTCAAGCTCCCTTCTCTCAAGTTTTCCTAGAGGGTAGGGACTCTCTTATCATTTTTTTTCTCTTACCACATAACATAGTATACTACACTAAATAAGTGCTCAGTAAATTGAATTTAATTTTTTGTCTTTTGGTTTAACTTCAACTGGGAATGTATTTTTCATACCGTGCTTTCAGCCTGAAACTATAAGCAAGATCTCCACCTTGTGGACATAAGTAGAACATCATCTAATTAAAGAAAAGTACATTTTAACTGGATGATTAATTAACTTAAACTGTGAGAGTATTAAATGGCTACTGGGGCCCAAACCATGTCCTGGAGGCCATGGAGGGAAATCCAGTGTAGTTGGTGGCTCTGCCTTTTGGCCATTAACACAAGGTATAAGTAAATAACTACCAGGAAGCCTTCATTGTCTGTATGGGGAGTATCTCTTGCCCATTATTTTAGGGCCGCCTGGGCACAAGGCCTGGCACTTAGAAGGTGTTCAATAATAATTTGCTGAATAAATAATTGGAATGCCAATGAGATGAAACTTTGCAAGTAGCATATATTGAGTTTTTTTTTTTTAACACCTTACCACTAAAGGACACAAAATAAGAACTTAATCTCCCCCCCACCCCCCACACAAATTCTTTATTGGTGCATTACAATCTTACACAATGATGGGATTTTTTGTTACACATTTATGGGTATACATAATATAACAATATAATTTGGCCAATGCCATTCCCAGCACTTAAGAACTTGATCTTAAAAGGAAAAAATATTGTTGAGGGCTTTGCATAAAGGATATGGGCAGAAGCACATGATTTTCAGCCTGGGATGAATAGCTTCAGAGCTAGACAAATTCCAGGGTCTCCTAATCTTATTATGGGTACTGATGAAGAAACAGGAGCTTAAAAAGTTGGTTAAGGGGCTGGGGTTGTGGCTTAGTGGTAGTGTGCTCGCCTAGCATGTGTGAGGCACTGGGTTAGATCCTCAGCACCACATATAAATAAATAAAAGATATTGTTTTCACCTACTACTAAAAAATATTTTTAAAAAAGAAAAATTGGTTAAGATCTATACCTTAAAAGTTGGGCTGACTTTATCACTGAGTGGCCTTTTGTCTCAGTCCCAGGACTAAATGCACCATGGAGCAGAACTGAGTGTACTAATAGAAACTTCAACAAGTGCATTGAAATGCAGAATTACAGAAAACCAATGGAATAAACCCCACCATATGTACTTAGCCCTGCCACTTACCAAGTGTGACCTTAGGTGTGTTACCCAACCCTAAAGTGCAAAACAGATTTAAAAGGGTGTTTGATTTATGTTAGATGGTGTTTAAAGACATCCTCTCCTTTGCCTGTTGGATAAAGGAAAGGATTCTTTACTTCCCAGCCTGAAGATACCCAGCAGAGGCCAAGCCTTGGTGGCTAGGATACACAGATCACCACAGAGTGTAATCTCAGTCCTTCCTTCCCTCTGGCTGTTGCTTGAGAATGAGGTGCTGCTTGCCTGTCCCTAAACAGGGAACTTATTTGCACCTTTAAGACTTTCTTAATACTCCTCAAGATTTTCTCCCCAAGCCTAGACCTCCAATATCTTCAAACTTGCCTGCAGTCTTGTGTGAAAAATGATCTGGCTCATATAACCGTGCCTCCCAGGGAAGGGGTGGGGGTGGCGATTAAGTGCTAGGAGCCGGGAAGAAGGCTTGAAGCTGGAAGATTTTCCAAGTCTGGCCTTTTCATTTTCTGGCATGTTCCTTGGGCTAGTTTTTTACCTGCTATGAGTTTCAATTTCTGAACCTGAGAAATGAGGATAATAAATCCTACCTAAGTCATGGGATTGTTATGCAGCTCAAATGAAATATTAATAGTAACCATAACAATGGTGGCAGCAAACACCTATTCAGTGTTCATTATGGGATGGGTGTGGGGCTAAATCCCGCATGTGTTGTATCCCATTTAACCCTATCCACAAGTGGTAGTATTGTCCCCACTTTACAGGTGGGAAAACTGGAGCTTAGCAGTGACAAACCTGAGGTCATAGAGTGCTAACTGACAGGTTGAGGTTCTAGAATCCTTTGTAAATTATGAACTACTTAGGACAGTGCCAAATATAAAAGTATTGCATTTAATCAAAGCAGATTAAACTCAGATGGAATTTTGCTTTATGATGTGCTCTAGGGCTGCTATTAAATGAAATGGTGAAGAGAATGAACTCTTAAACCAGATTACTGGGTTTAAAAATCTAACCCTGCCACTTACCAGTAGTGTGACGATGGGTGTGTTTCTTAACCTCTCTGTGCCTCAATGTACTCAACTATAAAATCAGTCATTATAGTACTATTAACATTATCAATAATAAACATGATATCTTTTTTATTGTTCTCTAGATTTTGTTTTTATTTAATTTTAATTTGTTATATATGACAACAGAATGCATTACAAATCATACTACATATAGAGAGCACAATTTTTCATATCTCTGGTTGTACACAAAGTAGAGTCACATCCTTTGGGTCTTCATACATGTACTTAGGGTAATGATGACCCTCACATTCCACCATCTTTTCTACCCCTATGCCCTCCCCTTTTCCCCTTTGCCCTATTTAGAGTTCATTTAACCCCCTCCCCTACCACCACAGCATATTATGAATTAGCACCCTTAAATCAGAGAAATCATTCAGCATTTGTTATTTTGGGATTGGCTAATTTCACTTAGCATTATATTCTCCCGCTCCATCCATTTACCTGTAAATGCCGTGATTTTATTCTCTTTTAATGCTGAATAATATTCCATTGTATGTATGTATGTATGTATGTATATATATACACACCACATTTTCTTTATCCATTATTCATCTACGGACGGGCATCTAGGTTGGTTCCACAATTTAGCTATTGTGAATTGTGCTGCTATAAACATTGATGTGGTTGTGTCCCTGTAGTATGCT
The DNA here is from genome assembly GCF_001458135.2 of Marmota marmota marmota. Lineage (NCBI taxonomy): Eukaryota > Metazoa > Chordata > Mammalia > Rodentia > Sciuridae > Marmota > Marmota marmota. The sequence goes on along the minus strand of NW_026000174.1, from coordinate 46,078,472 downwards.
GTTTTAGGAGTGGGATAGCTGGGTCAAATGGTGGCTGCATTCCCAGTTTTCCAAGGATTCTCCAATAAACATGACATCTAATGGTCAATAGTAATTAACAGTGACAAATATTATGGATTATCATGTTGATTAAATTAGTCCCCGGATTAAAGTGCTTAAAAAGTGACCTGATGTTCAATGTTTTTATGTTTTCTTTTTTTCCTTATCTCGCTGTTCCATTGTCCAGTTGGAGAACGTCTTCTCTTCTTCTGTTGTATTTACTAAGCCTCATTGGGTCTAGGGAGGCCTAACTGAGTTGCGATTCCAGCCCACTGCACCTTCTTTATGCCCCAGTTGACATCTTCCCAGATGATGTTGTGACTCTCCATGGAGCTGGATCATCTGGGCTCTACTGGGTCCCCAGGACAACTCTTGTTAACAGCCCAGAGACTCCAGCCAGCCTCAGGCAGCCAGCTTCTAGTTCCTTCTCACTAGTCTTCCTTCTTCATCCTGACCTGTTCTGAGTCTCCCAAAGATGGAGGTTGCCAAGAACATCCTTCTCAAGGCTTTACAACAGGGAAGAGAGAGAAGGGATGCCAGGAGGAGTACTATATTTCTTCCCACCAACTATGCGTTGGTCAAATGTTGACCTTGGACCATTCTCTGACCCTCTGGGCTACAGTTCCATTATTTATGGCTTCCTATTGTGGATGGAATGTTTGTGTCCCCTCCAAGTTCCTATGTTCAAATCTAACCCCCATTGTGATGGTTTTAGGAGATGGGGCCTTCGAGAAGTGATCAAGGTTAGTGTCCTAATAAAGGAAGCCCCGTAAGCTCTCTACCATGTGAAGATGCAGCAAGAAGACTGTGGTCTATGAATCTGGAAGAGTACCCTCAAAAGGCACAGAATCTGCCGGTACCTTGATCTTGGACTCCCCAGCCCCCATAACTGTGAGAAATAATTATTTGTTTGTTTAAGTCACCCAGGCTATAATATCCTGTTATAGCAGGCTGAACTAAAGTAGTCCCTATTTTTCATTTTCTCTTCCAGTAGGGTATATTGTTTTATGCTTGGGGATCATTTTTCTTTTTTTGGTGTCTCTATTTGACCATAATCTGGGTTGTCTAAGAATTGCTTAACTGATCTCATGTCATATGTGGCCTTTAAGGAGTGTGTGTGTGTGTGTGTGTGTGTGTTGGTCCCCCCTATACATAGGGGACATGTTCCAAGATTCCCAGTAGATGCCTGAAACCCTGGGTAGTACTGAATCCCACATATACAATGTATTTCTCTGTATGCTTTGCTGTGTTGCAACTTCGTATCAGAGTTAATCATGTTTATGCCCTGGATTATGCTAATCCATGTTTTATCCCTTGGTGCCTCCTTTGCATCACTATTCATGAGCTTTGGAGTCATTATTAAGTAAAATAAGAGTTATTTGAACATAAGCACTACTGTGACTGTTAATCTGAGAACTGAGAAAGCTACTTTTAGGTGGGTAACATATAAAGCATGGATACACTGGACAAAAAGAGGATTCATATCCCAGGTGGGAAAGCATGAGATTTCATCAGACTACTCAGAATGGCACACAATTTAAAATGTATGAATTATTTATTTATGTAATTTTCCAATTAATATTTTCAGACTGTGGTTTATTGAGTAAAAATGAAACCATGGAATGTGAAACTACAGATAAGAGGAGACTACTGCGCATGCCTGGATCCAGCTAAATCCTTTGGGTAGCTAGAAGGAGGTCAGGAAATGTGAGAGTCTTTGAATGCAATTAACCTATCTGCTTGAATGAATCCCACATTGTGTTTCTGGAAAGAATGTCAAGGTTGACAAGAACCCTTTCAATTATGGTGAGACTAACATTTTCAATTCTCTTTATTCCATGTAGCTCTCTTATAGACCTGCTTTTGAAGAAAGTCCTTGCAGTCACTAGTGTTAGAGACTGGAATCTGGAGACTGAAGCATTGGTGAATTAATTTTGCAAATTCAAGAGAAAGTTGCCAACACATATTTGAGCCCTCGTTACACAAAATGATGGTAAGAATTCTAGACTGTGCATTGGAGACATGGATTTCTTTCTGTATCATAATTTAGTTCAACAGACATTTCTTGTTCCCATGCTAAAGGCCAGAGGTTGGGACAGAAATTGATGGGGAATGCCATCAATTGTCCTTAGTGTCTGTATCAGGAAACATTGTTTGGCCTCTCTTCTTTCTCTACCTACCCTTTTTCCTTCTTGGCACCTCTCCATCTCCCTCTCCTGAGCCTTGTACTTGAAGGGAAGCTAAGTCCTTATTGGGCTAAACCAGTCATAGTGCTTTCAGTCTCTTGTCAGTAATTAGTTAAGGCAGAGGCACGTGTCTCCGTTCTGACCAGTGAGACATGAAAGGAAATTCAATGGGAAGTTCCTGGAAGAGATGTTCTACTACTATAGAGACATCAGAAAAAAGATGGCTGTTCAGGTCTGGGTGAAAGACCTGGAATTAGGGCAGTTACCCTGTAACTGAAAGGTGAACCTAAGTTCACACTTTCAGGATGGCAGAGCAGAAAGATGGAAGGAGCCAGAGTCCTTGGTGTCATGCCCCCAAATTGATCAACTCAGAAGCCACCCTTCCTCTGGACTTTGTGGTTTAACCCACCCTGAGTTGGAACTTCTCTTGTTTGTAGCCAAAATGTTTCTAAATGCTATACCCCCTCACGGGGGATCTTACAAACTAGAGAGGGAGGCAGACAGGTAGACATCTCTTCCGTCACAGTGGGGCTTCTGAGATGGCAGTATAGTTTAGTCTTCTGGAACTGCTGCCAGGTTGAATCTTGCACTTATGATCTGTGCCATTTGGGGACAGTTACTTAACTTCTGTGAGCCTGTTAACTCATCTGTGAAGTGGAAATGATAACTGTGCCTGCCTCATTATCATGTGGATGAGATGTACTGTAAATGCTCAATAAATTTCATGGACGGCTGTAGCTGTGATGGAAATAGAAAGCAAAAAGGGCACAGAAGAGGGAGGTCCTGATTCTACCAGAGAAATCCAGGAGGCATCACCAAGGAGGCGCATGATAAGATGAGTCTTGAAGGGCAAGTTGAGGTTTGCAGGTCTGAATTAGAGTGGGAAGGACATTTGGGCAAGCAAAGATGGAACAGAATGTAAGCTTCGCAGCCGGGCACCCACAGGCAGAGGACCACATCTTGGAGGAGCTCAGTTTTTTCATCCTTGAATGCACTTGAGGATTGGATTAATTTAATCCTTCTTGATTAAAAAAAAAAAAAAATCTCAGGTCCCCTTTCCAGATTGGGAGGCACCAGACCAGACAGATCAGAGACTCTTGCCACTGTTCCTTTATCGCTCACCTGTGATTGCTGTCTCAGCCCGCTCTGAAGAAATTCACTCAACAAACATTTCCCATGAAAAGAAGCAACTCTCGACGGCTCTGTTGATTTTGTTCTTCATTGCTGCCTGGAGCTTTATCCAGTGCACAATTAGCGATTCTGTGCCTCTTCAGCTTCCCCAGGCCCCACACCTCTCATCAGTCAGATAGATGCTGAAGCTTAATTAAGCTTGTAAAGCTTTCTGATTTCCTCCGATGAAAGGTGGCCCATAAGCACCAGGTTTTATTTTGGTGGCTCCTGCCAAGGGTTATTATAAATAGGCCTTAGTGCGACATGGCTGAGCTCTTAGGGTGATAATGTGTCAAGACCAATCGAGGCTGCAGAGAGCAGAGATATTATCATAATGGTTCCATCATCGGCGGTGGGTGTTAATGGAAGCAGATGTGGGGGAAAAAAAAAAAAAGGTACTGCAGGCAGCAAAGCCGGGATAGAGGTGGCTACGAGTGAAATATGGCTGCTCCTGGGATCTCCATCATAATCATTAACTATATTAGCCTCCGAGCCATTCTTCTGCCATCTCTCTAGATCAGACTCAAACTCAAATAAAAAATGGATGCTTTAACTCCAAATGAAAACATATTCCTTTGCTGCTTTTTAAAATCCATTTACATTAAAATGATGGCCAGTAGGTAAGTAATTTATAACTGGGGGCTCACCGCAGTGCAGATGAGTGGCCTCTGAATCGTGAGCAGCCTAAATGGGAGACCGAGGGACTCATGGATCCAAGAAGAGAATGATATTGGACTGAAAAGGGGCAGGCAAGAATATGAAAAGGCAAAAGGGAACTAACTTATGGACACTCGATGGCAGGGCATAGTGAACACAGAGGTAGCCTTGTATTTCCACGGGGAGGTGGGGAAAAGCCTGCTGGTGGCTCCCCAGGAATGCAGCTTCATCACCTGCCACCAGTTTTCTGCATACTGTGGGCAGAGTCAGAAAACCTTCATGATAACAAGGAGCTTGAGAATGGTACAGCCCTCTTGTTAGGTGGAGCCTCCCTATTCTTTCCCGAGCCAGTTAGACTGAACCCAGATTCCTATTCCATGGCCCAGGAGGGTCCAAAGCCTTTCTCTGTTCTGAGAGTCCCTGGAGCTTTGTCCTTCACGCTGGTCTCTCTGCCTTCACTTCCTGTCTCCCACACCCATGAACATGGGTGTGCAGTTCCACACCTGGTCCACACCTCTCCCACCACCTCCTTTAGACCAGAGGCAGCATGAGTGTAATGACTTCGCTGAAGTTCTGAGGGGCTTCTTGGGGGGGGGTCACATTACCCCCCCTTCATCCACTTAGTTGTCCTCTCCTTCCTCTCTCCCCCCACCCCATGTTTGTGGAGAAATGGGTGAAATTTCCCTCTTTCATCCTGTAAAACAGGGCTACTCCACTGGGGCCTCCCAGGACCTCAGCTTCGACCTCAGCTCGACAGACTGTTGAGATTCCTCCAGATGCGGCATGCTGAGTTCCAGCGGACCCCTTGAACAGTTCCACTGTACACTTTTTACACACCTTGCAGGGTGCTGAAAGCTTTCCAAGCACTGTCTTTCACACCGGCTTCTCATCCCTGGAGATGGTGTTCCTCCATTTCATTGATGGGAGAATAGGAATGTTCTGAGAGCGAGACTTGGCCCACGAGACTTCTGCTGTGCAACAGAAGAGGAACTCCAACTAAGAGCCCAGTTAGTTAACCACCATATAGGCAGGATATCCCTAATCCAAAATGCTCCAAAATCCAAAACGTTTTGAGCACTGACAGGACACTTCAAATGGAAACTTCCACACCTGACCTCATGTGACTGGACATATTAAAAAAGGGGGAGGGGGCAGCAAAAATGGTGCATTAAATTACCTTCAGGCTATACAAGTAAGATGTACATGAAACAAATTAATTTCGTGTTCAGACTGGTTCCATCTCCAAGGTAGCTCATTAGGTATATGCAAATACTCCAAAATCTGAAGCACTTCTGGTGCCAAGCATTTTGGATAAGGGATATTCAACCTTCACTACATGTCTTCCTGGGGCTGGACGCACCCTGGTGAGTTAGCAAAGGGGACCCTTACATGGGGTTTCTCTCTCTTTGGTACTGGTGCCTCCAAACATGTTTAAAGAGTTACTACTTTCATTTCTTCTCCCTTCTGCTGAGTGATTGAGCCCAGGGCCATCTACAGGGAAGTATCTTGCAGAATAGGAGTCCTCCTGGGGTTAATGTCTAGGGGTGGGGATGAGTGGTTGGAAGAAGTCCTGACCATCCTGGGGACAGCACTATCTCCGATTTGGGACTGGATTGGCCTGGTAAGGATGGCAGCATGAGAACACCCATTGTCATTTCTCTTCTGGTTTTGCTCTCCCAGGAACCAGCTCTGACCTTGCCACAGGAAGCCTGTGGGTCCTCTGTAGGGCCAACATGTTGGTTATGTGCCATGTGCTGAGACCCACTCTTGAATATCTCCAGTTCATTTCACCCAAGGAAACAAGAAAGAAAGAAACCTCAGAGGCCATTTCTTGCCACCTGAGTTTAAAGAGTGGCTACAGTGGACCATGTGAGCCTGAGGAGCAGTGAGACAGAGGCTGAAGAATAAGGATAGTGACATATTTATATACTTCCTTGCAGTTTTGCTGAGCACTTTCACACGCCAGTCTCGGTGAATTTTCACAACCACCTGCAAGGGAGGGCTAGCAGGGCAAGAATGAGTTACTGTTTCTATTTAATGAAGGAAAAAGCTGAGCTTCAGAAAATTGGGTGATAAACCTTAGGTTCACAGCTATTTTCTGTAAGACTTGGAACTTGAACCCACTTTACCTGACTTCCACCTCAGAGGTTTCACATACACTCCCTCTTTGCTCAGTGCTCTTCACATCCGCAGAGCACTATCTCTGGTTACTATCTCTGGTTTTCCACATAATACATGTACATGATGCATGTATGTTACGATGTCCACTCAAACTCCAGGATTGGGGACAGAGAAAGAAATCCAAGAATTGTTTAAAAGCTGGAATATTTAAAACGTCCTCTCTCATTCAGTGGTGGTTTCTTTCTTGCTTATCAGCACCTATGATTAAAAAAAGGAGGAAGCAAAGAAAAACCAAAAGCAAAAAGGTTGAGAAAAAAGACAGTAAGAGATTATTTTGAAATCTTTTTTCTTTGCCTGGCTGTTTCTGATGGTAAAAAGGTAGAGAAAATAATCAGAGGGAAGAAGAGAGAGAGGGAAGAAGAGGAGATAATCACTGATTATTAATTTCTATTCTGAGTGAATTAGTTTTTATTAAAAAATTTTAAAATAGCTCTAAGATGATTAAGAGGAATGGTAAGAAACAAAAAGCTTCCTCTCATTTTTCTTCTCCCATGCTCGATACCCTGGCTTCACACAGCCAGCAAATGGAGTGTGGTGCTTGACCATCTCGTCCTTCCCACTGAGAGGGGCATTCAGTTAGGGACAATGGCAGACCAACATGGCCCTAGGATCTGTGAGAGCAGCTGGACTATGTAGATGTCTTCCCATCTTGGTTTTCTGGTTTGTAAAATGGAACATTAATCTTGCCTCATAGGAGTGTTGTGAGAATTAAAGGAGATTATGAGACTAGATAAAATATAGCAGGTGAAAAGATTTAATGCAGCTCCTGGCAAATAGTAGTTTAAATAAACACTGAAAACCACACACCCCGCTGCATAGAAAAATATCTGAGAGGACACATGCTAACCTGTTATTAGTTGTGTTAGGCAGCTTTTCTTTACTGAGATAAAATGCTTGATGTGAACAACTTAAAAGGAAGAGAGGTTTGTTTGGGCTCATGGTTCGTGGGCTCCATTGTATCTTTGTGCTGACAAAGATACAATGTCATGGCAGAGGGGTGTGGCAGCTCCCCTCATGGTGGCCAGGAAGCAAAGGGAGAGAGCCAGGGCTGGGGACCAGAAATACCCTTCCAGTGTATGTCTCCAGTGGCCTACGTTCCCCAATAGGCCCCATCTCCTGCAGTTGCCACCACCTCCCCATAATGCTGTCAGTTCTGTACTTTATCCACTGTTGAGGTCAGAGCCCTTATGAGCCAATCATCTCCCCAAAGCCCCGGCTCTGACCACTGCTCAACACATGAGCCATTGAGGGAGATTCCAGACCCAAATTATAAACAACAGCATCACTCCTCAGGAAGTCTGCACGTAGTAGAAGCACTTTTACTTTTCCACTGTGTGCATCTCAATTTGTATTGCATAGAGCATTGTGGGAATGGTGTGTGTGTACTAATGGATGTGTGTGGTGGCTCAAGTTAAAAGTAAGAACAGATACACGGCAATAAAGAATGCGACATTTTCAATGCCTGTCTGTGCGATTGTGAAGTCTGTACTCATCTCAATGGAATCATAGAGGTTCCTCTGGTGGCAAGTGATGGCATCCACGGAAGAACCGATGCTCTTGGGCATGGGCAAGCAGGAGAATTGAGCAGCGTGGGTACATAAGCAGGAGGCCTTCTACAATTGTGATCAGAAGATGTGAGCTGGGGTTGTGGCTCAGTGGTAAAGTGCTTGCCTAGCACGTGTGAGGCACTGGGTTCGATTCTTAGCACCACATCAAAATAAATAAAAATAAAGGTATTATATCTATCTACAACTAAAAATATATTTAAAAGAAAAAAAAAAGATCAGAAGATGTGGAAGATGTCTCAGCTACAGTTGCCTTCCCATCAGGGTTTTACACTCCAGGAAGGGGAACCTGACTGGTCCAAGTGGGGCCAACACTTCTTTGTTGTTTGATGTTTTAAAAAATTAGACTCTTGTGTCACTCTTAAAATAATAATGAAAAAATCTCTAGCCATGAATACAACAAGTGGAGCTGTATTGTAAGATCTCAACAAAAAGTCTTTTGTGCATCTTTTACAGAGAGCCAATGAAAATCAAAACCAAGCAGCGTGATCTGTCATCTGCATGGTGATACATTACAAAGTGACACATCCGCCTTGGGTCTGAATAAATGTTGATTATGATAGCAAACACCCACACGACAAATAACAACACTAGTCTTTCGGATTCCGACAGTTAACAGATCCAAAATTTCCATAAATTTGTTTAGTGCTGACTCCCCCATCAGGAAGGGAGTTGGAGACCTTGATTAGGGATAAAGGAAAGTAATAGGGCATTTCCTGATTCTTCTACCATTAGTTGGCATTTTACAGTGATTTGGGCATAGGGAGTCTAAAGCACATAGAAGGTATGCAGAGTATTCCGTGTGTATGTGTGTGTGTGTGTGTGTGTGTGTGTGTGTGAGAGAGAGAGAGAGAGAGAGAGAGAGAGAGAGAGAGAGAGAGAGAGACATGGAGAGAGAAAAAAGAGAGAGACAAAAGAGAGAGTCAGAGACACAGGGTGGGGAGGGAAAACATTGCATTGCCCCTGGGCAGAATGACTGAGGGCTTGTCTTAGGCCTGCTTGGATTCAAACTGCATTTTCTGTGCTGACCATCTGTGTTTCCTAGGAAAGAGGAGCCCAGCCAGGGCCTGAGAGGTTGAGGAAAAAGTGAGAAGCAGGGAGCCTGGCCAGCCCGGGTGGGGCTGGGGGATGCTTTGTGTTCTCAGTAATGCCTCCTGGCAACATCTGTGCCACAGAGGACTTGCTTGGCCACCTTCCCTCCTGGCAGCACCTAAGCGTCCTTCCCAGGGTCAACAATCCCCCTCTCGGCTACCCACCCCTTTCCTGTGATGTGTTTTGTTTGGAGGATGAGCTGAAGTTGCTGGGGAAATGATCAGAAATTACTTAGGCGAAGGCAGAAGCCATGTCTGTTAACAACCAGGGATGCACTAGTAACCATTCCATTTCCTAAGTCTTGACACCTGCCTGGGAGCTCATGTCTCCCTGCAAATCCTTTTAGGTGTGCTTTATAACTCTCATGTACAGAGGAGCAAACTAAGATTCAGAGTTTAAGTGAATCATTCAAGTTGACAGAACTCTTAAATGGTAGAGCCAAGTTTGAACCTAGGCCAGTGTGTCTCCAGGTACCTGATTCTAACCCCTCCTCCATGTCTGGAAGCTGATTCACAAGGACCCAAGAACTTGAAGCTCTGAAGCACTTCCTGGGTGCTCTGGGACCAGTCACAGAAGGGCTGAGAATCCTCAACAAATGGGGAACCTGGTATAATGTTGGTTCCCCAAGCCAGCACTGTGGTAGTATATTTATAAGCCATGCCTTTACATCTATTATGTGGGTCATGGTTGGGAGACCAAGGAACCTGAACCCTCAGGAGTTCAAACCCAGCATACCCAGAGAGGAGGGATGGGGACTGAACCAAGGGCCACTCCCCAGGGGCAACAGGTCAGCTCTTTTCATTTTGTTTTAAGATAATGTCTTGCTAAATTGTGAGATTGGCCTTGAACTTGGGATCCTCCCACCATATCCTCCTGAGTGGCCAGGATTACAGGAGTGTCCGATGTGAGGAGGCCTCTTTCTAAAGATCAAAAGCATTTATCTTGTGTGCAGCTTGAGATGCTGGGTGTTCTATCTTTTAAAGTTGCGGAAACAGGACCATTGGCCTGAATAGTTTTATTGGAATTAAAAATATTGTGAATTGTGCTAACTGCCTCTGGCTATAACTGGAATGAAAATGACATTGCTTCAGACAATATCGTGCACTAATTAAACCAGTGGAGAATGAAACAACAGAAGCAAAACAGCAACAAAAATTGGAGTCCTGGGCTTCAGCACACTCCCCAAGCAGGGCAGTTGAATTTAAATTTCCATTATTTTGAGTGAATGTGGCCCTGAGGAACTATGTAGGGATGTTTTTTTTTATGTGATTCCAGGGAAGTCCCTCTCTTGCAGTATAGTAACTTTTATAAAGCCCTACCATGCATTGTTGAAAAAGAAAAGTACAAAATATATGTATTCCTGGTAAAAAGTCCAGGAGATACATACCTAAATGTTAACAATGGGTTTCCTTGGGGAAAGGAAATTTGAAGAAAAAGATTTCCATTTTCCTTTCTTTAAAATTTTTAAAAATATGGCCAGGCTCAGTGGCACACACCTGTAATCCCAGTGGCTCGGGAGGTAGAGGCAGGATGATTGTGAGTTCAAAGCCAGCCTCAGCAGAAGTGAGGCGCTAAGCAACTCAGTGAGACCCTGTCTCTAAATAAAATACAAAACAGGACTTGGGAGGTAGCTCAGTGGTTATGTGCACCTGAGTTCAATCCCTGGTACCTCTCCCACCAAATTAAAAATATGTTCCTGTAGTGTTTATTTTATTTTTTGGTATTGGGGATTGAACCTAGGGGTGCTTTATAACTGAGATACATCCCCAGTCCTTTTTTTTTTTAGACAAGGTATTGCCAAGTTGCTGAGGCTGGCCTTAAACTTGTGATCTCAGCCTCTCAAGTCACTCAGATATCAGGCATATGCCAATGCACCAGGCTCCTATAAATTCATTATATCCACCATATACTTTTGAGCAGAACGGAATAATCAAGGGAATTCTTGATGCTTGGATGAATCATGCTTCATAGCACCAGATTGTCAAAAAAGAAGATTGGACAGGTGACCATTAAGAAGCTGCCCCAGTGGACCAGGAATCAAGGTGGGAAGCAACTGAGTTTAGGAGGCAGCCATGGAGATGGAAAAGAAAGTGAGTATCATTGAAACCAGGAGGCCTGAAATCCCAGCTACTCAGGAGGCTGAGGCAGGAGCATCACAAGGTCAAGGTCAGCCTTGCAATTTAGCAAGATCTTGTTTTATAAGAAAATTAATTTTTCTCCTAGAAGGTTCTTGAAAAATCTCTTGATTTGAAAAATCTGGAGACGTAGCTCTGTGTAGAGCTCTTGCCTAGTATGTGAGAGGCCTTGGATATAATCCCTAGTACTGTAAAATACAGAAGAAAATACACAAACAAAACAAACAAAAAACAAAAGAGTGAGGTGTATCCCCTGAACTGGCTTCAGGCTTTCAAAATGCCATTTCCATGATCCATGGAGTCTAAGCTGATGATGCTGAGGGATGGAGGGACCCATTGCAGCTGGCCTGCCAATTCTCAGTGCATGGCTGGGTGGGAGATGGGTGCACACATGAATGTGTTTCCTCACTTCAGTCTTTTTAAAATTTTTTTTTATAATTGTAGATGGACAGAATGCATTTATTTTATTTGTTTATTTTCATATGGTGCTAAGGATTGAACCTAGTGACTCATATGTGCTAGGCAAGTGCTCTACCACTGAGCCCCAGCCCCAGCCCCATTTAAATCTGTTGCTTTGGGTTCTTGCTGGCTTCTGTTAGAAGTCTAATTATCTTCAAGTGAAGTCAATATTTCACATATTCCTCCCCTGGTCTGGGCTGTCATCCCTCTTCCCCCTCAACCAGGGAGAGTGAAGCCCTTTCGAGGGTTTATACCACTTCTTATGCCTTGTTGGGTTACTTGAGTCTCCTTTTGTTCTAACTTTGAGAAACCCACCTCCAAATGGCTTAAACAATAACAGAGATCATTTAAGGCATAATTAATTAGAAGATCTTCTGGGTTGGCTTGATGGAGGAGGGGCTTACCAATGCCACCAAATGCTGGTTCCTTTCCAAGGTTTCTGTTCTGTTTTTCACCCAACATCAGTCTAGCTTCTCATGGTAACAAAATGGATGCGACAATTCTAGGCTTTACCTCCCCACATCTAGAAGGACATTGAGAAAACTTATTTTCTCCTAGAAGCTTCTTGAAAAATCTCTTGATGGTATTCTTCTCTCTCTTTCTGTTTCAGAATTCAACCCAGAGCCTCATGCACCCTAGGCCAAGTGCTCTACCACTGTCTTTTGGACCAGGGAACGCTGATTGGCTGACTGGCTTGTTTCCTGAGCCAATGACATTTATGGCATGGTAATAAGGACTACCCACCCTCGCTCTCCCATATGGTAGCTGCATAACAGGGGAAAGGTGGAAGGCATATCAGGGGGCCATTAGGCTCTAGTCTGGAGCAATGAAACAAGAATAGAGGAATAGCTCCTATCAGTGAGTGTGTGTGGATAGAATTGAAGTAAGATAACGTCAATAAGTAAGGGTGACAGAGGATTTCTGAAGCTGAGAAGCAGGACAGTGAGGGTGGGCTCTACTCAGGGTAGCTTAGGTTTCCTGAGCCAATCACACTTATGGGGCAGAGTAGCCCTCAGAGGTGCTGTACCTCTGGGGCTATGGGACAGGGGCTGTCAGGGAGGATGGTTGCGGGGGTGCCTGTGAGACCTGGTCCTGGAGTTCTGGACAGGGGCGTCTAGGGTTTTTCTTGGTTCTGAGGGAGGCCAGTGGAGGAGATATCCTCCTGTGGCTATGTTGGCATGAGCAGGGAGCTGGTGAGTGGTATCCATGGCAGCATGGAGCAGTGGCACTGGACATGTGGCAAGCCACAGACCCTGAGTGGTTCAGAAGACATTCCTGACCACTGTTACAATAGTGAGCCCCAGTAGTAGTATTTTACTACTTGTTCTGAAGTAGTGAGAAGCAGTATCAGCAAAGGAAATGGGAAACTAAAGGACTAGAGACTGCCCTATGCTCAAAAGTGGTAATTTGGGGACCCTCCTGTTTGGACTGCAGAGGCCCTGGGGAAGGGATGTCTTGAAAGTGTGATAACTGGGCTTCCTCCAATCTGATGGATGGGAGCTTGAGCAACTTCCATTTTTTTTTTTTAAAGAAATAAAGACCTATGGCATTATTTGTGTCACTAGAGCATGGCGCAGTTTGTACATACAGAACCATAAAATTATGTGCAAATGTAGCTTACATACATTATCTCATTCCATCCTCACAACACCCTACAAGGTAGTCAGTGTCATCCCCACTTGATAGGGGAGGAAACCCCAGCCTGGAGGTATGAAGTCCATGGCCCAAGGTCCTGAGCTTAAACATGGCGGGCTTGGCCTTTGAATCCAGCATCCACTCCTACGACCTTTCTTTCACTTTCCTAACATAACATAAATGTGGCCAGCTCTCCCACCCTCCCCCAGGAAGCCATATACATCAAGAAATATGATCTCATCCTTACCTCCAGAGGGGAGGTTGATTTTTCCACTTGATCTAACTATACCGGCGGGATTCTGAGTTTTCTCTCTTCTAAGGGAGAGCTTCTCTCCTTTTTTGCCTCCAGATGGGTTATTTGGGACAGTTACCAGCCACTTGCTGTCAAATCTGAGAATGAGCCCAATACTCAAGATGGCAGAATGGAGATAGAGAAAAACTGGGTTCTTGACACTGGAGTTGAGTACTAAATAACACATCCCAGAAGCCTCTAGTAGAAGAAACTCCTGGTTACCTTTCTAGTGCTTTCACTTCTTCCTCCTAAATAACAGAAAATCTATACTGATGAGCGTAGTGATGTTCTCAGATATAGAGTCACATTTTCCAGACTCTCTTGTGAATGAGGCTAGCCGATGAAAGTTAAGTGGTCCTTTGCTTCAGCCCTCTTTACCTTCCTATTTCTTGGAATCTGGGCACCATGATTAGAGCTGTGGCAGTCAAAATGTGATCATGAGGCTAACTTAAAGTTGGAAGTCATGTGCTAAAGAAATTGTGGGTCCTTGATGACTTTGGATACCAGTTAATTTCTGGGCTTCTTTTAAGTGAGAGAAATAGGAATCTCTATCTTATATAAACCACCGATATTTGTACTTTCTCTTATATGCAGCTGAGTTCGATCCCAACTGAGAAACTTATATATATTTCTGGGTTTCCTGCTGGGTGAGAATTAATTTCCTTAATGTGTACACTGTTTGGAGTTGGGGTTCCTTTTATGTGCAATCAATACCATCCTAATTGTTTCTTCTCCAAAACCCATACTGTTCACATTTATACCGTGTAGGCAACTACAACTCAGGCTGTATTCTTTAATTCTCCATTATTTTTGGATCAATTCTCCATTATTCTTGGTGCAAAAGATTCTAACATGAGGATTACCTCTTTCCACACATTTTCTGCCTTTAAGCCCTGTCTTTGGGTCATAAAGAGCCTAAAAAAAAAAAGCTCAAAGGAAAAAGCAAACGTAACTGGTAGCTGCAATGGATGAGGCTGGTCCAATGCTGGTGGGGGAACCCAGGTGGTTTCTTTGTCACCTACTGCAGCTATTTTTTAAAAAATATTTTTTAATTGCAGTTGGACACAATACCTTTATTTCACTTATTTATTTTTTATGTGGTGCCGAGGATCAAGCCCAGGGTTTCGCACATGCGAGGGGAGTGCTGTACCGCTGAGCCACAACCCCAGCCCTACTGCAGACTATTATAGTAACAAAACCGCCTGAGCAGAGGCTAGGCTTCGAGCAGCTTCCTGCATGCCCCTTCATTCCTCTCACCTGCTCCTGACTTCCTCTGCCCAATCCTGTGGTTGGCCCCTGCACAGAAATCCTCAGGGAGAGGAGTTTTAATAACTGGCGAAACAACTATTGACTCAGGTTTTGTTTGTTCGCCACTAGGTTAGCATTGAATAAGTGCAGGGCTCTTGGCTTAATAGGCCAGTTATTGTGTATTACCAGAATGGCAAATTAATTATTAAAAGCTGTGCTTGAGATATACCAGAGATCTAATCAAAGCAGCCTCTTTTGTTCCTAATTTGCAGTAAACAGCGCATTTCTAGCCAGTCGGTATTTAGTTCAAGTGTAACAGCTAGCTTGTTAAATCCAATCTATTAAATCTAAATGAAGTCCAGGAATTAGTATTGGAGAGTGTGTGTGTGTGTGGGGGGACTTTATCAGCCTACATACCAAACATCCAAGCCAGCAGCTTTGTCACTGCCATCCATGAGGATGCCAGAGCCAGTTCATAAAGCACTAGTAGTTGTTCATTCTCCAGGGACAAAACCATCCACCTTCCTTGGCCCAAGCACCTTTCCTTTGGATGTAGACATGCAATGTCATGATTGTAAAGACAGCTACCATTTACATGTAACTTGTGCTTGAGGTCCATAATCTCCAATTCTCAACAGCAATCTAATTTAAAGAAGGAAAAGCTGAGACTTAGAGGGGTTAAATCATCTGCCTGATGTGTGTGTGTGTGTGTGTGTGTGTTAGAAGAGCTAGGATTCAAATTCAAGTCATGTAGATTCTATGGCCATCCTCTCTCCAGTTGCCAGGGTTCTGAGACTATGGAATGAGAAATTTCTTTCCTTGCCTCTTGGCTTAGAACCTGATAAGCAGAGCAGTCTATTTTAGTCCCTGTCCCTTCCCAGCGAAGCCCCAGACTTGCTTCACTGTTCATAGGCATGCGCACTTCCTCCCTGTCTCACATCTTCTCACTGCCACAGAGAGGTGGTGATCCTGACCCACCTTTGAGCATTCAGTCCCTTCTTCATCCTTCTGCACAGCCCGGCAAGGTTTATCATCAAACTCAAATATGAAGGAAAACAATTTCCAAGGAGAAAAACCCATTTCTAATGGATCTAAGTTGGTTTTCTCCTTTTCCCTGCTTTGTGAGCCCCTCTGAACCCCTTCAGCGCAGGTCTTTGGCTTACAGATGAGAGCCAGCAGCTAGAAAATGGAGAAAATAAAAGGCAGGCACAACCCACTGCCTGGGGCTTCATTACAGCTCACAGCTTAGGATGAGGAGCCTAGTTTAGCCGGGGGCCTGACCCACGATGTTGCTGAGCAGCCAGGTGTCACCTGGTTCAAACCAACAAGCTGATAGAGGGAGATTCTGGGGAGTCACTCATTCATTTCTTTTAGGAAGTCTGGTCATTCATTTCTGTTGGCCTCCCTTGGAGGCCTCCCTCAGGTCCTGCGGTAAAGCATGAGGTCTTTGACTTAACAGGAAACGTGCTGGAATCCCAGAGGCAGGGTAGAAGAGGCAACACTGGGCAGAGAAGACTTGGGTTTGAGTTAGGGTGACCAACTCTCTTGGTGGGGCCTGGGACTTCTGGAGTTAGCACTGGATGTCCTGTGTACTGAGAAACCCCTCGGCACCCAGTTTCCCTAGTTTGAGTTCCAGCTCTGCCCTAATCATGGGTACCTGTTTTGTGCCAGGCAGTGTTCCCGTGCCAGGAGAACAGCAGTAGGCAAAGAAGAAGAGTCCCTGTGACCTGAGAGCCTCTTGCTGTAGGAGTGTACAACTCAGGAAAACACAAATAAGATGATTTTCAATGAGTCTAAGTGTCGTCAAGAAGATCAGGTAGGTATTGAGGCAGAGAATGACTGCATCGTGGGAGGGGCTAACACAGAGAAGATCTGCTGCGAGGAGTATGTGTGACATTGAATAGAGACCTTAGAGAGGAGAAGGAGGCCAAATACAGATCTTGTAGGGAAGTTTCTCAAGAAGAAGGATCATCAAGAGTAAAGGCCCCAAGGTGGGAACAAACATGGTGGGTTTGAGGGTTGGAAGGAGGTTTAGTATGATGAGAACAGTGGAAGAGGGAGAGAGAGGGAAAGGAAAGAAGGGGTTGGAGAAGTTTGTGGGGACCCGATGATAGAGGGGCTTGGGTTCCAATCTAGACACACCCATGTGGACTATCATCGTCAGAGGAGGAAACAAAGGTTCAGAGAAGTTGGTTGGGGCTAGTCAACATACTTCAGGACCAATGTGAGAACTCACAACTTTCTCTATGAACCTGTTTTTTCTTTGCTGGGTTTTCTATCCTTACAAGAGTTTCACCATTCGTGGATGTGTTGAATCTCAGAATCTCAGTGTTGCCTGGTTTGCCCCTCCACCTCTTCCCCATTTAGTTACCTTCCCAATCTCATCAATTCTGCCTCCCTCTGGACCTCACATTGCCCTTCTTTTCTCTATCTTTCCTGACACTGCTCTGGCATCATCTTTCACCATCCCTTACCTGGAGCAGGATCCTGATTGGTCCTCTTGACCTTAGTTTCTTTCCCACACTGAAATGTGTTGCTGGAACCGTTTCTTTGTTTTTTTGTTTTGGGGGGCACTAGACCACTAAGCTACATCCCCAGCTCTATTTTTTTTGTATTTTATTTAGAAACAGGGTCTCACCGAGTTCTTAGCACCTCACTTTTGATGAGGCTGGCTTTGAACTCTAGATCCTCCTGCCTCAGCCTCCCGAGCCACTGGGATTACAGGTGTGCACCACCGTGCCCGGCTGCTGAAACACTTTCTAAGACATGAATCAATTCAGGTCCCTCCCTTGCTTAAGCCGATCACACTAGCATGTTTTTCTTAGATCAAGATTCCCAGAAGCAGATTTGGAAATTGAGATTTGTATACTGGAAGTTCATGGCAGGGACATTCTCTTGTTTGTTGATATGGTGAATTATATTCAATGATTTTCTAATGTTGAACTAACCTGCATTCCTTGGATAAAATCCACTTGGTTTTGATGTATCATATTTTCATTTTGGTGTACTCACTGTGCTAATATTTGGCTGAGGATTTTTGCACTTATATTCATGGTTTTTGTTTTGTATAATGTGTTTGTCTGGTTTTGGAAGGAGTGTAATGCTGGCTTCATACAATAAGGGGAGGTTGGATTAGTGGGCAGGACATAGACTTCTATTTTTAATATTAAGATTTTTTAGCAGTATCTGAATCTTAACTATTTTTGCTTTGGTACATGAAAATCAATTTCTTAAAACATGAAAACAATTTAAAAAAACAAATTCAAAGTTAAGGTTTTCATGACTCAATACTTTTTCTTGGAGTGGGCTTGGAGAAAGAACTGAGCTGGCTACAATTGGGCTGGGTAACAGGTAACAGGATTAGGTAGGCCTGGACCTGGCAAGGTAATCATCACCACGTTTAGGGCACTTTCAAGGTGTCAGGAACTCTGCTGAGCACTTCACATTATCTCCTCTGATCCTGACAAGAGCCAGTAAACTATTTCTATATAACAAATCATCCCCAAAGTTGGTGGTCTAAAACAACAACTGTGTGTGTGTGTGTGTGTGTGTGTGTGTGATTCTACAACTTTCGTTGCACAATTGTTCTTTGGTCCTTCTGAGGCCACTCATATGACTGTAGTCATCTAGTGATGTGGCTAAATTAGAATAGAATGGTCCAATATGGTGACCATCTCATGATTATAATGTATCTGGTATTGATCTGGGGATGCCACCTGGGGTATCGTATATGGGTGGTAGTCTTTCTACCAAGCTATCTTGGATTTCTTAGATGGCGATGGCAGTATTCCAAGAGGGCAATGTGCCAGCAACATCAGCTTCAGCCGATTGGTCAAAGAAAATCATGTGGATACATGGACAAGCCTAGCACCAACGAGGGAGGGTAATAGCAAGGGCATATGGGAGATGGGATTCACTGAGGCAGTTGAGGGACCAGCATGCTGCAGGGGGCTATGAACAGACATTTACTCTTATCCTCATTTGATAGATAAGAGAGCCATGTTAACACCCTACCAAGGTCTCACTCATGTCTGGCAAGAGGGTGGTGGAACTGGGTCTTGCACTTTCTCCTCTCTCTGACCTCAAAGCCCATACGGTAACCACCATGGGTCTGGCACTCTACGTTGGCATTGATTCTCTGGCATAGTTCATTGTCCAGTTATCCTGATGGACATAACAAGCCACCTACTCTCAGGTCTGCTGCTGGTCTCTTATGCATTTGCTCTTAACCATCCATCCAACACACACACACACACACACACACACGCATATATACACAAAGGAGCAGCATTAGCATGTTTGACCCATGTTCTCCTTTTGCACACACTCCCTAGAGGTACCACATGATACTTCTCACTCTTATTCCCATCACATTGTAGAGATGACTCTTTCTGCCATTCAGTGGGTGTGGTGAGGCCGTGCACCTACGTGGTACAAATTTTTCTCTCTTTATTCATTTTTTCAGCACCCAAGTACAAGAAGAAAATGGCCAAGCAGGCAGAAAAGTTGTCTGTTCTTTCATCCATCCATCTCCTTCTCTGGCTTCCGGCAGAGGAACTGCTGTGCTACTTCTCTCCCACCACTCAGGAGACTGATGGAAATGGGGCAGGCGGCTGCTCTCCCCATCAATGGCCATCAGAAATCTTGTAGCATCTGACAGGCCGAGACAGATTGCCTCTCACTCAGTGAGGCCTGCATTGTTGATAGGGTCCAGCCTGAAGGCCCCAAGCGCTGTTTCAGTGTTGTTATTGCCAACATGATTGAGAGGGAAGCCTGCAGTCTGTCAACTTGGCCTTCACGGAACTATTAGAGTGAAGCAAGAGATAGAATGTATTTTGTTTTCAGCAAGGTTCCTCTTCTGTCCTGAATGATCGACTCCAAAACATACCATCAAAAATGGCTTATTATCTCTACTTTTAGGTATCCAGGAATTGTTTGGAGGAGTGCAAGAACTGAGTGTTGATCTTCACTGAATGCTGTGGTACTACTTTTTCTGAGATTACTATTTGTGGTAGTCAGAATAATGCCCCCTGCCTTCTATAGAGGACCAGGTCCCAATCTCTGGAGCCTGTGAGTAGGTTATATTACATGTCAAAGGGAAATTCAGCTGTAGATGGATTTAAGGTTGCTAATCAGCTGATTTTAAAATAGGGAGAATAACCTGAGTTATCCAGGGGACTTGAAGTAATCAAGAATCATTAAATATGTGTTATGGTTTAGAAGTGAGGTGTCCCCCAAAAGCTCATATGTGAGACAATGCAAGGGGGGGGGGTTAGAGAAGAAATGATTAAGTTAAGAGGGCCTTAACCCAAGTGGTGAATTAATCACCTGATGGAATTAATTGAGTGGTAACTGAAGGCTGGTAGGGTGTGGATGGAGGAGGTGGGGTATCGGGGCATGGTTTTGGGGTACATACTTGTATCTGGCAAGTGGAGTCTCTGTTTCTTGATCATGTGAGCTGCTTCCCTCTGCCACATTCTTCTCCATGTTGTTTTGCCTCACCTGGAGCCCTGAGGAATAAAGCCAGCTGTCTATGCACTGAGACCTCCAAAACCATGAGCCTCAAATAAACTGTCCTCCTCTACAGTTGTTCTGTTTGGGTCCTTCAGTCACAGCAGCGAAAAAGCTGACTAAAACAATATGGAAGAGTGAGGTCACAAATCAGAGCTGCTGAGAAAGCAATTTGCCACTGCTGGCTTTGAACGTGGAAGAGGGTCATAAGCCAAGGAGTGTGCATGCAGTGGCTCTAGAGGCTGGAAAACTGTCACCCCTAGAACTTCCACCAGGGCTGCTGACACCTTGATTTTAGCCCACGGAGACCCATTTTGGACTTCTGAGCTCTAGAAGATAATCACTTCGTTTCATTTTAAGCCACAATGCTTGTGGTAATTTGCTACAGCAGGAATAGAATCTAATGGAATAGATCTAATGAAACTACTTTTCATTTGATCCTTGAATAGTAGTCCATGTTTTAAGTGATGTCATTGCATTTATGGAAGGCTTTAGCTTACCCATAGTGGCAGAATTCATAACTTTTGTGTGGGGTACTTCCCTACTCCTCATACCCTATACGAAATGGGATTAGAGCCCTTCTTCCCGTGTATCCTTCTGCTGGGACTTATCTGACTGATGAGGCTGAAGAACATGCTGAGCCTGCTGTGTTCATGCACTGTTTTATTTGCTCAAGATTCTGTGGGCTGGCAATTTGGACAGGAATCAACTGAAATTGATTCCGGTTCACCCGTATGCATGTGGTCAGTGGCATGTTGATTGGTTTCCTGACCCCGTGTGATGTCACTCACAGGTCCAGCTGTTGACTGAGGATTTTTTTTTTTTTTTTTTGTCTGGGGCACTTTGGTTTTTCGCTCACATGGCCTTTCTACTGGTGTAGCTCCATTGGGCACTGGGTTCTGAAAGGTAGAATGCAGAGGTCTCTTGACTCAGGTCTTGGCACAGACGTTGCGTACATCATTCTATCACTTGCCATTGGCCAAGGCAATCACCAGGGTGACACCGATTTAGCAAATAAAAAAACAGACTCCTCTATGGGAGCAAGGGCAATTTACACTGCATGGATGGGAAGAATTCACCGCTACGTTTTTCCCTTTCCTGTGGCAGATGTCCTGAAGTTAGAATAAACTCTTCCTTCTGTTCCCACCTCTTCCAAGAGGTGAGTTCACCAGGGCAGGCTCTGCCCTTGAGGGGAGAAACTTGAGGCTGTCCAGCTGCCATGACCATGCTGAGCTGTTTCAGGGTAATTCAGAGGGGAAGTGACCAAAAACTCATTCAGGCAGCAAGCAGCAGAACTATTCTTAGGATCTATGTTTGATCCCTTTGTGTATATCTCAATTGCTTCACAATATGAAGGTCAGAAAGGTCTGATTGTAATGATTTGGAGGAGACAGAGAAATAAATAATGACAAGAGGGAAAAAGTTCAGTAAGGACAAAACCAGGGCATAGTTCTCAAAGTCAAGGTACAAATTCCACCAATATGAGCAAGAAACCAGGATACAGAACGGAAATGGCTTTTGTCATCTTTGTGGACCAACTATAAAATGTCCAGCAATCAGGACGTTTAAAAAGTGCTGACAAAATTCTAGAAACTGTTGGCTGGTTTTGCATTTCCTTTCTGATTGTGTCACTTTCACACGATGGCTGTATCTGGAGAGTTCTCGGGACCGCAATGGGATATGAAATAAACTGGCACATAGCATTCAAATATTTCAGTTCTCTCTAGTTCATCTTTTTCATAGAAAACCCAGAGGAGTATATATTGAACATACATATGCCCAGACTCGTTTTCACTATTGATGCAATTGATAATGGGACACAAGAAATGAAGGGTGTCTGTGGGTAGGCGAGAGTTTTTCAGTTAGCATTTAATCCAAAAATCATTCTCTTCCCACAAAAATGTCAGGGGAAAATCAGAGTTATGGAGGAGCTCTTTTGCAACAGCAGGAGCTGCAGCATAGCGAGAAGGCTCGGATGTGTGAACACAGGCAGGTTAGAGCTGTTGTGGGAAGCAGTGCACCGTGGTGGAATGAGTACAGGCTTTGGTCAAAGATAAGTCAGGGTTTGAACTTCTGGATTTGCAAATGACCCACTTTGAAACCTTGGTAAGATTCTTTTACCTTTCTCCATCTCTGTTTCCTCTGTGTAACGGGGCTCGCCATACTCAGCTCAGGACTCTTATAAAGATTAAATGAGATATATTTCAAATATCTATTCCTGTGCCTTCTAAGTACATTGTAGATGCACAATACTAATGGCCTTCTGGAATCAAACTCGGAGAATTAGTGAGTGGCATTGTGTTTCAAGGCCTTGCTTGGGTCTGTGCAGTCGCTAGCAAGAACAGAAGTAGCTAGGGTAATAGAGTTGGGGTTGAAGGAAGCTCCGTGTTTTAAGGGATGTGATTTTAGCAACTACATAGTTAGAGATAGTATTAGAATGAACCTCCTTTTCAAAGAATTTACAAAGAAATAATGGGTTTGGAATGAAAAGCCATGGCCCAGTGTGACAGGGATAGGGGAATACAAGGTTGATGTAGAATAAGATGACCACAAAATAAGCAAAGCTGAAGAGTGGGCAGGCTGGTACCCATTGCAGAGGCAGAGCTTTGGTGCCCACCCATTGGCTGCCTGCCAATCTTTCATCTCATCAACTTGGTGAGGCTGATTGCTTTTCTGAAAGCATCCTCTCCAACTGCTCTTGGAATATTCTGGTATAACAAGTAAGTAAATTGACCAAAAAAAAAAGAAAAAAAAATATATATATGGAAGGGCACACCCTCCCAGCTGAGCCGCTTAGCCCACCTGTCAGCAGCTGGGAAAAGCCGTTTCCTTGCTCTTTCACCCATGCACCAGGCTTCCTGGTGCCCCTCCCTGCTTCTTCCTGCAACCTGCTATAGCAATAAGCTGAGGGATTCATTCAAACTGCCCTTCGAAAATTAATCCTCATATTTCTGGCTGCCTCGTGATCATGGTGATGGCTCCCTAGGGGCAGTAAGCCACACGTGGAAAGTAACTGGGGTCCTTGGGGGTATTCCTGAGTTTCCCTATGGGGTGGGGGGAGAGCAGTCTCCTTCTTAGGCCTAGAGACAAGAAAAGTAGAGGCTGCTCCTTCTTGATCCTTATCCTGGGGACAAGCTTTACACACTAGAGCTCAAGTGTGCAAAACCAGAAAGACATTATTTTGATAACTGATCTCCTTTGGCTCTGAAGCTCCTGTTAGAGTGTGGGGGTGGGGTGGGGGGAACATAAACAAAACAGATGCCAGTGACAGAGAACAGAGTTCCTTCCAGTTTTAAGCAGTCCCCCTGTGCGTACATGTGCTAAAGTCTGTTTCCTATCAGGTGTGTTTTCTCTTTTCCGGAAGTTGTTCTCTGCTCTTTTCCCAGATGGCATCTGAGGTGGAAGATGGGGGTGGGAGGAGGCTCCAGGTATCCTCCAGGGAGAGGGGAGGAGTGCTTTGTCTGTGTGTGGTCCTCTGGGGCTTAGCTTCTGGCCCCAGTCTGTACTGTGTCAGGGTGCACTGCTGGGGCACCTGGTGAATGTTCCAGAATCTATGGAAAACAAGCACAGCCGTCTGCCCTGTTGATTCCAGCCCACCTGAGGTTGTGCTAGTGATGTTGGTTCTTCAAGACGTGATCATGTGCCATATCAGTTCCCCAGGGCTGGCCAGACCTCCCTGTGGCGACTGCTGCAGGATTTCCCTATCCTGTGTCTCAGGGAACCCCAGTAGGCAGGCTTCTCTGTTCTTAATTCTCAGCTACCTTCATCACCCCTTTCACTGAGAACTTTCTAGATCCTCTTTGTGCTCTGCTAAAGCCAAGAGAGAAACTGGCAGGGCTGGCCTGAGGCTGTCCCAGGCCCAGCCCATACAGGCACCTTGTACCCAGGTGCCTGATGGCACTCACACTCAATGAGCATGATGCCCCCTGGAAATGCAGATTTCTCCCCCAGGTTTGAGGTGCTCTTGAGCTGTCCTAGTCATGGCCTTTTTAGATTTCATGATGTGAATGTTCACACCCAACCCCGCCTGGAAGGTGTGACCTGGCAGGGCGGGGAGTGACTCTGGGTCTCACTCTTTCTCTCTTATCCTTCTTCTCAGCTCCTCCCTCCTCCGGAAGCATGCCCTTTTTCCCACTTGGGATTGACAGGAACTATCCCCTTATCTTCCTTGTTCCCAATTCTTTGGCCTTTGCCTTCCCCTCCCCAGGTCCAAGATGGCAGAAGCCTTACAGGGAAAGTAATTAGATATTATTTTTTACTTATTCATTCTAATTAGGTATATATAACAGCAGAATGCATTTTGATTCATTGCATACAAACAGAGCCCAACTTTTCATTTCTCTGGTTGTACACGATGTAGAGTTGCACCATATATGCAGTCACACATGTACCTAGGGTAATGATGTCCATCTCATTCCACCATCTTTCCTGCCCCCATGGCCCTTTCCCTCCTTTCCCTCCACTTTGCCCAAAGTTCCTCCATTCTTCCCATGCCCCCACCCCACCATGATGGATCAACATCCACTTATCTGAGACAACATTCAGCTTTTGGTTTTGGGGGGGATTGGGTTACTTCCCTTAGCATGATATTCTCCAACTCCATCCATTTACCTGAAAATACCATGATTTTATTCTCTTTTAATGCTGAGTAATATACCATTGTATATAGATGCCACAGTTTCTTTATCCATTCATCTACTGAAGGGCATCTAGGTGGGTTCCACAGCTTAGCTATTGTGAATTGAGCTGCTATAAATATTGATGTGGCTGTGTCCCTGTAGTTTGCTGATTTTAAGTCCTTTGGGTAAAGACCAAGGAGTGGGATAGCTGGGTCAAATGGTGGCTCCATTACAAGAAATTAGATTTCTAATAAGGGAGATATGGAAAGAAAGATGACTACCACCTACATACAGCTGTGTGTTCCAAGGCCTGCTGAAGGCCAATGGAGCAAACAGTGACTCACCTTTGGTCTAGATGTTATGAAACCTTTGTGGATTTTGAAGTCAGAAGAACCTTTAGGAACCTTTCACCATAATCTAGAAGGAGGCTCAGAGAAGTGAAGTGACTTGCTCAAGTAATTACACCACTAAATACTTGAATGGTGTCCAGCATAGAGTTCATTCCACTTTGCCAAGTGACTGTCAGCTAATATTAATACTAACACACCACCAAAAAATACAGGGCAGGATTAGTAACAAAATAGCCAGAGACCTGATGCTGTGTGGATGAGGAGGGATGTATTTTGTCAAGGTTCTCCAGCTGGTTTATTCGAGAGAAAGAGAATGAACAGTGTGTGTGTGTGTGTGTGTGTGTGTGTGTACATGTATGTGTATGATATATATCTGCATTATCTATAATATGCCTATCTTATGTATAGATCTCTGGCTCTCAATATTTATTTCAAGGAATTGGTTCATGCGTCATGGAGACTTGGCAAGTTCAAAATCCCCAAATCTGATGGCCGCAGGGCAAGCTGGAGACTCAGGGAAGAGTCCTCCTTCCTGCTGGGGGAGGCTTCCATCCTTGTTGGATGAGGTCCACTCCCATTAAGGAGTGTAATCTGTCTTTCTCAAAGTCTATCTTATCTAAAAAAATGCCTTCACAGAAATAGAATAATGCACCAAATATCTGGGCACTGTGGTCCAGACAAGTAGACCTGTAAAATTAACAGTCACAAGGGATTTATGGGGTTTCATTATGAACTGGGAAAATATTGCCAAAAAAAGGATCCACAATCCCATCTCGGCAGGTGAAGTTTCCAAAGAGTTAGTGATTACATCTGGGTTTGGGTTTTAAATAGCCAACTTGGCTCCCAGACCCTCCATTAAGAAAAGGAGGGAGGTACATGATGTTGAAGAAGTGAACAGGGAAGAGGTGTTTCCACACCTGCTTTACTTAGATCATGTTTATAAGTAGCAATAACCCGTTCAACATGGAGGAAACACAATCTGCAAAGACTATAAACTATGTGATTCCAACTCTTTGACATTCTGAAAAAAGGCACAACTATGGAGACAGTAAAGAAATCAGTGGGGGCCAGGGGTTAGTAGGCGGGAGGCAGGAATAGGCAGAACCCTGCGAAAATATTCTGCATGATACCATGGTGGTGGACACAGGTCATCAGGCATTTGTCCAAACCTGCAGAATGTGCAATTCCAAGAGTGAACCCTGGATTTGAAAGCTGGCTTGTAATGATGTAATGATGAGTGCACGTAGGTGTATCAATTGTCATAAATGAGCCCTTCTGGAGGAGGATGTTCATAATGGGGGAGGCTATGCAAGGGTGGAGAAAAGGAGTATAGGGGGAATTTCCAGATCTGTCTTTCAATTTTGTTGTGAACATGAAACTGCTCTTAAAAAATAATAAAATCTTCATAAAGAAGCAAACCACTTCAAACTTACTTTGTCTGAAGGGGGGAGTTTATTATAAAGACAACAGGAAGAAAACAGGGCTGGGAAAGAACTATGATCAGGACCAGAACAGGAGCTCCATTCATTCTGGGTCTCTTGTCTCTGATCTCATTTTCTCCAGCTTTCTTCATCTCTGGAGGTTTGCTTCCTCTTCTTCCTGGTTTGTGCGGTGGCTGAAATATATCCTTATGCAGGTCTGGCCATCAGAACAAAGTCAGACTCTGTTTTTCCATTTCCAGTTCCTGGGGGAACTTTGTTCAACTCAACTTGGGTAAATTGCTCACCTCTGGGGCTCACTGCTTTACGTGGGGAGGAGCTGAAGGGTTTCAATGTGAACCGGGTAGATATTACCAAAAATGATCCCCTCCTCCATCTCAGTGGGTGGCTCCAGGAAGTTCAAGTTCATACCCATGGAACATAGTGGGCTGCCTACCTCTGTGCCACCGGTGCTTTCTGCATCCTCCCTTCGCAGGACATAGGCCTCTGTGACATTTCTGAGTAGGCGGAGGCAGCAAAAGCATCCTCTGCAAAATGCCAGCCTCCCCTGGTCCCTTCAGCGGAGGGCAGATTGGGGCTTGTTGCTGTTAACAGCATGTGAGGAACCGAGGGTCATGCCATCGAACTGCCTGAAACAAAATCTCATTCACAATTCAGTTCATGGTCCAAGAAACAAAAATAATATTTAATGAGCAAAATCTTCTTTGTTTAATTACGGTAAATGTCAAGGTTGAATCCAAGTGCTTTGCTTAAGGTCAACTGCTCAGTGCTATCAAAAAGCATTTAAACCAAAGCTGATGGGCTATTAAAGGCCAGCTAGTTAAAATCAGGCACCGTCCTTCCTGGGTGATTTATTTCCTCCTATTGGAAGCAGTAATGTTGGAGCTGAAACAACCTACCAGCAGCTTCTGCCTTGCTCTTCTCTGTAGCTCTTTTTTTTGACTGATGAGGGATTCCTTGATGATATCAATGCCTCAAGTCTCCCAAAGAGTTACCTCCAAGGCTCAGGAATTTAGTTTCCATGATGTTAGTGATTTAAAAAGGTACTGACCTCTTTCCCAGAGCTTCTGACTTAATTGTTGTAGGGTGAGTCCTGGGCCTTGGTATTTTGTTAAGGTTCCCAAGTGAAGTATTTCTAATTTGTATTGGGAATGGGAACAACTGGGATAAATGCTTGAGTTAGTTAATTAAAATAAGAGACATGGAGAGCTAAAGCCCTTGAGTCCTGAACTTTCCTCCATATCTCTCTGTCCTTTCTCACCATTTGCATTCAATTCAAATTTATATTAGTCTCTGGTGCCTCTTATTCTTGGAGCCCAGAAGTGTCTCCTAAGACACAGAAGGAAGATCCAGAAAGGGCAAAGTTGCAATACCAAGCTTTCCTTGTACTGGGTAGTGAACAGGATGGGACTCGCCCCCAGACTTCCCTAGCCTTCGATCACATGGATTAGTGAAGGTCAGTTTTGAAGGCTCTAAGAGAGATGAGAATTCAGACTCCATCCTGGGCCCCTCCAGGTAGTCTGAAAGGAACAGGACAGTGGACCTTTTCTGCACAGTGAGGAAATCTTTCTCCTGTTATTTATGCACATGGCTTTACTGTTCCTTCTTTTTTCTTGTCATACAATAGAAATAATGATCTTGGTACTGGACCCTGTGCTGCGCCAGGACAATTAATCACCCACCAAGTCATTTATTTCTTCCTATTCTAGTCCACCAGGACCATTATCCTGTAGGTAAACAGAGGCGCCAGTAAATCACAGACAGAACACCAGTCAGGGGGAGAATAGTTGATTAAGCGTCTCTATAACTTATCATTACATAGCACCTCTCATCCCAAAGGATCTCCAAGCACCAGACAGACTGATGTATGCACCGCCACCCAGCCCCTATATATGTCATTTTCTACACCGTTGCCTTAAGGGGGTGGAATGTTTATTGCTCTTGTCACATAGTTACCCTCGACACTGCAGTCATGGGTTGGATAGGAAGCAAAGTAGGGAACTTTTTCACTTCCATGTCCTTCCAGGAATCCGTCAGCAATCAGAGGGCATCCTGCTTACTCTCTTGGGCAAAATTCCTTTTGTTCGTAAAATGCCGAAAATATAAAAAGTCCATATTTATTCTTCTTCTAAAGTTGGCAGAAAGTGAGCAGACCTGGAGGTGGAGTGTGAGCCAGGATGAGATGGAAAGCAAGTACTGCCAGGGCAAACATGTTTAGGATTTGCTCGATTCATAGTCTAGAAGGGAGTCACAACGAGGACATTCATGACCAGCCCACTCCTTAAACTTCAGTGGCATGTGGACCTCTTTGAAAGGAAAAGTAAAAGCAACTTCTACTTTCCTTCCACTGTTCACTTCAACCATTTGATTATAATGCTATTTTCAGACTTATCCTCATGGCTCTGATATATGTATAAAACCCCAAACAAGTTCAATTCAATTCAGTAAGAGTTCAAGTCAAACAAAACAGCGCAGCCAATGTGATTCAAGTTAACGACATTAATTTAATGGGCAGGATGATGCTCTTTTGCTGAAACCAAATTACCTCTCAAAGGGGAGTATGATATTGACTGCTGTCTCGTTAATTCTTTTAGGTTTAGCATGCCTGTGTTACCAGGTGCTGAGTGATGATCCAATTTCCCACAATTTCTCTCTATCTGAACTGCTATGGAAACTCCCTTTGTGAAGTATACTATATTAACTTATTTGGCCTTAATTTGGGCAAATGTACCATTTGTGTGCAAGGTCTACATCTGTGCCACTGGAACAAACAAGGCCCCTGGGATCCCATGGTAGGATTTGATTACCAGGCGTGAGGAGAATGATGCACAAGATGACAAAATTCAATTTTAAGACTGCAGTCAAAAGGAAAACCCTCAATTAAAAAAAATCCTCATAAAATTTTTAAAGACATTACTGGGAGTCCCTAGAGCCACAGACCCCCATATTGAAACACATGTCCAAAGTAACTAGGTTAGGCCAATTGTGAGTTTAAAGCTGGAATCAATAAAGAAAAAATCTGAGTAATAAAAGCAAAATAAGATTAAAAAAGGGCTGGGGATGTAGCTCATTGGTAAAGCATTTGCCAAGCACGCATGATGCCCTAGGTTCGATCCCCAGCACTGCCCCTTCCCCCAAATGTAACACAACAGTAAAATTCATTCCTTAATAGAATCATGAGCCTGAGTATGGAATCTTATTATAGGCATGGCAGAGACTGCTAAATGTCCAAGGGTGT
The DNA here is from genome assembly GCF_001458135.2 of Marmota marmota marmota. Classification (NCBI taxonomy): domain Eukaryota; kingdom Metazoa; phylum Chordata; class Mammalia; order Rodentia; family Sciuridae; genus Marmota; species Marmota marmota. The sequence goes on along the minus strand of NW_026000174.1, from coordinate 46,048,656 downwards.
CTGTTCTCTCTCCCTTTAATTATGAAGAGAATTCCCCCATTCACAGCTAATCACATCAGCCACATTCCCAGCTTCCCCTGAAGCTTCTTATGACTGAGTGATCAGATTCTTGTGTGCAATGGGAGCAGAAGTCCATCTTCCACATCACTCCCTGAAAAGGAAATGGTCTGCTGTCCATTCTGGCTGGTACTTGGATGTCCACAGCACCAACCATGAAGCACTATCCTCAAAAGACCCAGAAAAAAGAAATAGAAGGAACGTGGGCCTCAGAATAACCTCACGGAGGAGAGCCACCCATCTCCCTCGCTTGCCACCGTTTTTCAGAGACACCAAACTTTTTGATATAGTCATTGTATTTTGGGGTCTTTTGTTACAGCCTCTCATCTAAACTCTAGCTGATACAGAAACTAGTAGCTCACAACCCTGTTTCATTCATTCAATACTATCTATTTTGGACTTCTTCAGTGCCAGGCTCCAGAGTGGAAGGGATTAATTTGAGATTGTACATTTAGTTAACGGTAGCTCTGGGGCCAAGTACAGCTCTTCTGACTTCTAGAACAACTCTCTTGCCACTTCACGCTTCTTCCTTATCCAGCTGTGTGTCAATGCTCCAACCTCTGCAATTAATTACCGATGGCCAAGTGTTCCCAGAACCCAGTGTGACCTGGTAGGTTTTACCTCTCACATGGCTTGGTTGATCCTTGCTGTTTGGGGTTTTATATTTTGAAGGGGAAAATAATAACAGTCTGAGCCAAATCAGAGGAGTTACTAACCTAGAAGAAATGTTTATTCATCACCGCAAGACGAACCCTATCTCCTGTGTATTCAGGGATGCACAGGGAAGCTCACAGTGTCTCAGCACCACCTGCCAGCAATGACGTTGTTACCAGGAGGCAGAGGTAGTCATGGACAGTGTAAGCCAATGTTTATGCCAGGGAAGGAAATAAACTGGAGTCAAGTTAGGTCTATCCACCTCCACGTTCCAAACGCAGTCTGAAGGGTGAGAAAGGAAAGTGGCAGAACACAGGATGAAACAATACAGGTCCTCTTCTGCCCCCTCCTTCAAAGTCATTTTTTATTGCGGCATCCTGTTTTATTTTCCTTAAGGTAGTATAATGCTTACAAATCTTCTTCTGTGTTTTTTTGTTCACACTTTTATGGTCCATTTTCCCTAAAACAAGATATTTCCATGGCTGTCTTATTTACCGTTGATTCTCTAGTGACCAGAAGAGTGAGGCTCTCAAAAGCTTTGTTGCGTGAATAAAAGAAGAAATGAATGAATGCATGAATAGGAAATGTGATGACAAAGAAAATGAGCCACATAAATCATGAAACATAACACAGCTCGGCTTATCGGGTGACATTGAAAAGATTGTATTTTTCAATAAAGACAAAGAAATACTATGCCCTTACCTCTTAGAGAGATGCAATCATTCCAGAACACCCCTCCCCTGCTTTTGCCACAGTGCCTTGACATATACCTCTGTGGTGGGCCTTAAGTGTTGTATTAATTTCACATTTTAATGAAATACCTGGTGCGGGCTCCTTTGGTAGAAAAGAGGTTTATTTAGCTTTCAGGTTTTAGAGGCCGAAAATCAGACAGCATATTAATGGCCCTGGTGGGGACCCCATGGTGGATGGCAGAGCATAGCGGGAGGAGAGATGACGTCTTTAAACAGGAAGCCCAGATACACTTAGCCTGGCTTCTACAACAACCCACTCTCAGGAGAACTCACTGTAGGAGATCAACATTTCCTTCCAAGGACATCCCCCCAGTGACCTAAGGACCACCTGCTAGGCTCCACCTCACAAAGATTCAACACCACCTACTAATACTGCCACTCTGGGACCAAGCTCCTATCATGTGAACCTTGGGGCAGGGTGGGAGACAAACAAGACCCAAACCATAGCTGATGTGCTCCCTGCAGACCTCTACTACAAGAGTGTGATTGACAAGGGCCCCGGTGGCTGCTGGACTCTGAAATCGATATTGCATCATTTGCTATTGTATTAGGGTTCTCTAGAGGAACAGAACAGGATGTGTAATTATAGAATGGGGATTTATCAGGTTGGCTTATGTGACTAGAAGCTGGATAGTCCACAGTTTTCATCTGCAGACTGGAGAGCTGAAAGGAACCAGTAGCTGCACAGTCCAAAAGGCTGAAGGCCCAGAACAAGGGGGATCAACCGTGCTACCCTTGTCTGAGACTGAAGGCTTCTGGAAACTCCCTGGAGAATCACTGGCAAGTCAGCTTTGGAAGAGTGAAGAAGTGAGAATCTGATATCCTCAGGGGATTGCGATGGCAGCAGCAATGAAGAACCTGTTCAAGAAGAATGGAGCTTGCATCTGCTGCTGCTTCCTTGTTCTTTCAACTTTTATTCCATCCAAGCCATCATCCTATTGGACAGTGCTGCCCACACTTAGGGAGGGTCTCCACTTCAGTTGCTATCCCACATGCCAATCATTCCTGACACACCCTCATTGACACATCCAGAAGCTTCTTAATCCTTGGCATCTCTTAATCTAATCAAGTTGACAATTGAAATTAACTATTACAGCTATGGTCTGCTTCCAGCCCTGGGTGGTGCTGCAGGGAGATGAAGGAAGACCTTTTTTTTTTTTTTTTAGGAGTCACAGGACTCCTCTGACAGGTGATGTTGTCTTGAGAGCTTTGTAGAATTCTCCTTGGGCCATCAAGTGACACTGGAAGCTTCTGCTGGCTTCCTGCTCTCCTTCACTCTCTCACAGAGCAGTCTGGTGACTCTCAGCCTCCAGGTTCCCTCTGGCTTCCTCTCATAGGTGTTTCCCCTCCCAAGTCCTTGCATATTTAATCTCATGCTGGAGTCTGGGACCTCTGTTGGTTGGAAGGGTGGCTAAGCCCTGCACCATCCCACTTTGAATCTGGCACCTGCTCTCACACAGCCTCCTTCCAGATCGCCTTCCATTCTCCAATGCAGTCCAAATTTGCAAACCCTAATGGAAAAACCAAAGGCATAAGGCAAATCCTATTTATTAGCCCTTGCTCTAGATAACTAGCACAACAGGAAGAATAAACGGCAGGAGGATAGAAAGTTGAGACGTAAAAATCTCTTTTGAAGGACTGGGGTTGTGGCTCAGTGGCAGAGTACTTGCCTAGCATGTGTGAGGCACTGTGTTCGATTCTCAGCACCACATATAAATAAATAAATAAATAAATGTCCATCAGCAACTAAAAAAAAAATCTCTTTTGAGTTCAGAGTCTTCTTCACTGTGAGAGAAGATGTCAGCTTTGACATTCAGCCTGCTTATTGATTTTTTCAAAGTAAAAAGTGAGATACTTGAGAACTTAAAAAGATAGCAGCAGCCCTTGGGATAGAGGCACTTCAACATACAACTTGCTGGCTTTGTGTCATTACAGAATTTTAATGGAGGTGATTTTAGTGGAGGTAATTGAATACAGCATGTCAAAAACTAAATCTCACGGTATGTTTTGAAGAAAAACAGAGGATGTGGATATTAGTTCGTAAGGAATAGATTTCTCTAGTCTCAACCTGCCACATCCTCTGGAGGACCCTCAGCCTGGCAAAGCACAGATTTTATTATAGTGATATGATTTATTAACCTGTAACATGACAACCGAAAGTGTATTGGTTATCTATCACCATATAACAAATGACCCCAAAAGGTAGTGGTATCAAATAACAACTTAAAAAAAAAACAAAAATAAACTTCCAGTTTCAGTGGGTGGGGAATATGAGGCAGCTTTACTAGTCTCTGGTTTAAGGTCTCTTACAGACTGTAATCAAGATGTCATCTGGCCTGCTGTCACTTCAAGACTCAATGGGGAAGGATCCACTGCCATCTGGTTGTTGGAGAGATCCATTTCCTCATGGGCTGTTGCTCTGAGGGCCTCAGTTTCTGCATGGCTTTGGCTGGAGGCTGCCTTCCATTTCTTATCAGGCTTATCTCTCTGGGTGGCAGCTCACAGTGTCACAGTGTTAGCTTTGGAGTCCAGCAGAGGAAGCAAGTGAGAGAGCCAGAAATAGAACGCAAGATAGAAGTCAGTCCTTTATAGTCTTGGACCATTTGGGCTGCTGTAAGAAATATGTAAACTAGGTGGCTGATAATTTATTTCTTACAGTTTTGGAGGCTGGAAAGTCCAAGATCAAGACAGTGTAAGATTCCCTGAATGATGAGGACCTGTTTCCTGGTCATAGGTAGCAAGCACCTTCTTGCCATGTTCTCATATGGTGCAGGGGACAAAGGGTCTCTCTGGACTCTTTCATAAGGACACTAATCCCATGAGTAATGGCTCTGACCTCATGATCTCATATTTCAACATAGGAAAATTGGGAGGACACAGACCTTGAGACCATGGTAATCTAACCTTGGATCTGACATCCCTTCCTTTCATCATGCTTTATTCATCAGATAGATGCAAGTTACCAGGTACAGCCCACTCTCAAGGGAAGTGGATTACACTCCCCTCGGGCATGAATGACAAGGGGAACCCTCTCAGAAGCTGCCCACCACATAAACAAAACTGAAGCCCAAACAAATGTGAACACTGCTGGAGGGCACCATGGAAAGATGACACAAAGTGAGAAGATGAAATCACTCTCCTGGGAATGTGATCCTTTTCTGGGCATCACTGGTTTTTGTGGAGGACACATGATGGGTGGACTTCTGAATAACACCAAAGTACTGATGATGATAAAGGTACCCACGGAACCCAAAACAGGTTGGTGGCAAAAGAACATTTCTTGAAGTTCCTTCTTGTAACCTTTAGGAGTATGGTTAAGGAAGTCAGTTCCTAAGCCGACATGGTGAAGATTTGGGCCTACATTTTCTTCTATTAGGCGAAGGGTCTCTGTTCTAGTTCCTAAATTTTGGTTCTCTTTGAATTGGGTTTTGTGCAGGATGGGAGATAGAGGTTTCATTGCTGCATATGGATTTCCAGTTTTCCCGGCACCATTTGTTGAAGAGGCTAGCCTTTCTCTAATGTATGTTTTTGGTGCCTTTGTCTAATATGAGGTAATTGTATTTATGTGGGTTTGTCTCTGTGTCTTCTATTCTGTTTTACTGATCTATTTGTCTGTTTTGGTGCCAATACCATGCCATTTTTGTTGTTGTTGGTTGGTGGTGGTGTTACTATGGCGGTGAAGTATAGTTTAAGGTCTGATATATTGTGGTGCCTCCTGCTTCACTTTTCTTGCTAAGGGTTGCTTTGGCTATTCTGGGTCTCTTATTTTTCCAAATGAATTTCATAATTCCTTTTTCTATTTCTATGGAAAATGTAATTGGGGTTTTAATAAGAATAGCATTAAATCTGTATAGCACTTTTGGTAGTATGGCCATTTTGGCAATGTTAATTCTGCCCATCTAAGAGCATAGGAGATCTTTCCATCTTCTAAGGTCTTCTTCAATTTCTTTCTTTAGTGTTCTGTAGTTTTCATTTTAGAGGTCTTTCACATCTTTTGTTAGATTGATTCCCAAGTATTTTATTTATTTTTTTGAAGCTATTGTTAATGGAGTGGTTTTCCTAATTTCTCTTTCAGTGGACTCATCACTGATGTATAGGAACACATTTGGTTTATGGGTGTTGATTTTATATCCAGCTATTTTGCTGAATTCAATTATTAGTTCTAGAAGTTTTCTGGATCTTCTAAATATAGAATCATGTCATCAGCAAATAGTGATAGTTTGAGTTCTTATTTACCAATTTGTATCCCTTTAATTTCTGTCTAATTGCTGTGGCTAGAGTTTCGAGAATTATGTTAAAATAGAAGTGGTGATAGAGGGCATCCTTGTCTTGTTCCAGTTTTTAGAGAAAATGCTTTCAATTTTTCTCCATTTAGAATGATGTTGGCCTTGGGTTTAGCATAGATAGCTTTTACAATGTTGAAGTGTTTTGAACATGAAGGGGCGCTGTATTTTGTAAAATCAAGAATCAATAAATGGGATGGAATTAAACTAAAAAGGTTCTTCTCAGCAAAGGAAACAATCAATAATGTGAAGACAGAGCCTACAGAATGGGAGAAAATCTTTATTACATGCACTTCAGGTAGAGCATTTATCTCTAGGATATATAAAAACTCAAAATATTCAACACCAAAACAACAACAACAAACAAACAAATAACCCAATCAATAAATGGGCTAAGGAACTGTAATGGTTAATTTGAATTGTCAATTTAATTGGATCAAGAGATGCCAAGAAGTAAGAGGCTTCTGGATGTGTCAATTAGGGTGTGTCAGGAATGATTGGCATGTGGGATAGCAATTGAAGTGGAGACCCTCCCTAAGTGTGGGCAGCACTGTCCAATAGGATGGTGGCTTGGATGGAATAAAAGTTGGAAAAATAAGAAGCAGCAGCAGATGCAAGCTCCATTCTTCTTGATTGCTGCTGCCATTGCAATCCCCTGAGGATATCAGATTCTTGCTTCTTCACTCTTCTAAAGCGGACTTGCCAGTGATTCTCCAGGGAGTTTCCAGAAGCCTTCAGTCTAGGGCTAAGGTAGCACGGTTGATCCCTCTTGTTCTGGGGCTTCAGGATCTTGGACTATGCAGCTACTGGTTCCTTTCCAGCTCTCCAGTTTGCAGATGGTGATTTGGGCTATCCAGCTTCTGGTCACATAAACCAATCTAATAAATCTTTTTCTTATAATAATACTTCCTGTTGATTCTGTTCCTCTAGAGAACCCTAATACAGAACACACTTCACATAAGAAGAAATATAATTGATAAACAAATATGTGAAAGAATTTCCAACATCTCTAGCAATTAGATAAATGCAGATCAAAACTAAGATTTCATCTCACTCCAATAAGAATGGCAATTATCAAGAATACAAGCAAAAATAAATGTTGGCAAGGATGTGGGGGAAAGAGTTCGCTCATCCATTGCTGGTGGTACTACAAATTGGTGCAATCATTGTGGAAAGCAGAATGGAGATTCCTCAGAAAACTTGGAATGGAATCACCATTTTACCCAGCTATCCCACTCCTTGGTTTTTACCTAAAGGACTCAAAATTAGCATACTACAGTGATGCAGCTACATCAATGTTTATAGTAGCTCAATTCACAACAGTCAAACTATGGAAACAACATAGATGCCTCTCATCAGATAAATGGCTAAAGAAAATGTGACATATGTACACAATGGAATATTACTCAGTCTTAAAGAGAATGAAATTATGGCATTTGCAGTTAAATGGATGGAGAATATCATGCTAAGTGAAATAAACCAATCCCAAAAAATCAAAGGCCAAATATTTTCTCTGATATTCGGATGTGAGTTCACAATAGGGAAATAGGAGCTGGAGAACAGCAGGCTGGGGAAAAATAGAGGTATTTTGGATTAGACAGAGGGGAGTGAAGGCGGGGGTGGTATGGGAAGGATAGTAGAATGAATTGGATATTATTACTCTAGGTTCACATATGATTACATAACTAGTGTGATACCACATCGTGTATGACCGGAAGAATGAGAAGTTATACTCCATTTGTGTATGTTGTGTCAAAATGCATTCTAGTGTTATGCATGACTGATTAGAACAAATTACAAAAGTAAATCATAAAAAAGAACATTTCTTTCAGTTTTCTGCTCTGTTTCAAAAGTTCCCGTGAACTTTCTAGGCTATCACATGTGTGACTGCTTGAATAACAAAGTATAAAAATTACTTATCATGGAGGAAAATTGCTTTTCTAGGGTGAGGCACCATGTGGATTTAGTTTGGAGAGCTTAAAGTTTCATAGGACCAATTCCCTTTCGATGGGTCATCTCTGTTGAGTCATTGATGCTAATTTCCTCTGTGACATGGGGCAACTTTCATCATTTGCTAACAGAAAAGAAAAAAATGAAAGGTCTTGCAACATCTGTTTATTTTTCATGTTTTCTTTTCTCTTCCTCTTTCTCTCTCTTATGTTCCTTTCCTTCCTTCCTTCTTTTCTTTCATGCTGAGAGTTGTGCATCTGAGGCAAATGCTCTACCACTGAGCTACATCCTTGGCCCTGTTTTCTGTTTTTAAAGGAGTTTCTCCTCCCCCCTTGCTAATCCTTGTGTGGTCCACACACCGGCCATGTTAAACAAGCGTTTGCTCTTCCTGAGCAGAGCAGCTCTTTCTCCTCTTGGGCTGTGTGAAACAGGCATCCTCTCGGCCTGGACTGTGTTTTCCTGCCCAAGTCTCCCACAGTGATCCCTCCTTGTCCTCTGACCTCAGCCTGGGGTGTCCTGGAAGGACTCAGAGAAACAAGGACACCTGCTCTGAGTTCCAGAATCCACCCTGTGGGCCCTCAGTTGAGCACATTCATTTGAGAAACGAGGCACATACACCTGCAGTAACCATATGATATTTCAACCTCTCCCCTAGATGTGAGCTCCCTAAGGACAAGGACTCACTCTGACTTTTCTCCTTTATACCCCATCTGGGAATATCAAGTGCCCACCATTTGGCATATAATAGTCATTCGAAAAATAGTGATCAATCATATCCACAGGTCTCAGAGGCAAGCGCTCTGTCACTGAGCCACAACCCCAGACCAAGCCTTTTGGTCTTAAGACCTTAAAATTTATCAACACCTCCAACAGAGTTTTTGTTTATGTGGGTGATATCTAGGAATATTTATTATATTAGAAATTAACTCTGAATAATAAATCATGTATATTCATTGTTATTAATTCACTTAAAATAACAACAAAACCATTATGTGTTAACTAAATAACATTTTTCATAGTTTTTTTTTTCCAAAATAGAAACTAATTTAGTCCTAAGAATGGAATTGCTTTACATTTTTGCAAATATCTTTAATGTCTGGCTTAATAAAAGTTAGATGGATCCTCATATCTGCTTCTGCAATTAATATGTTCTAATATGTTGTTTTGGTTGGAGTGTGTGAAGAAAATCTGCCTCACCCAGATATATAGTTGGAAAAGGGAAAGGTGTTGTGACTGAACTTTTAGATATGCATATATATTTTTTTGATACTATACCAAAAATTTTTAAGTGGTGGCTTTTTTTTCTTTCTTTCCTTTTTCTTGTGGTGCTGGGGAGTTTCTTAATTATTTCAGTGTAGAATGAAAAATTATACCAATTAACTTTTCATACTCTTTCACCCTAAATTCTGTTGGTCTGACTTGAAATCTAAATGGATCTTTTATTCATGCATGGAAAATGTTGGCTCACAGAGGTTATGCCTGTCTTCTAAACATTGCCACGTTTCATCATATAAGATCAAAAAATTGTATTTGTCACTATCACCACTGATCTCATCAGAAAAGTCCTTACCTATTAGGAAGCTGTCGAGCTCATAATGGTGGATACCACTTTTTCCAAATTCTAATTTTCAGTTGAAAGCTTAAATTTTATCATTGGTGACATAGACTGTCAGTTGCTTTCCTTGAAGTGACAAGGCTTATTTCATTTATTTGTGATAAAAAATGAGCTAAGTTCTTAAGTTTAAATAACTGAAATTTATCTGCATTTGTGGGCCGAATGATATTCCCCTCAAATTCATATCTCTAAGTCCCATCCCCTAGCACCTCAAACATGACTTTATTTGTACACAGGACCTTTATAGAAGTGATTAAGTTAAACAAGGTTGTTAGGGGTAGGCCCTAATCCAACCTGGTTAGTACCTTATAATAAGGGGAAATTCGGATGCACAGAGAGACAACAAGGATGTGTGCATGTAGAGGAAAGACCTACTTTAGTTCTACTGGGGCTTCCATGATCCAAAATAGCTAGAACCAAAGGCATAGTTATGTAACATGATATAAACAGTTTCCCCGGGATGGGGAGGGTGGAGAAGATGAGCCAAATGGAAGGTCTTTGGACACTGCTGTACTTTCTTATCATTGTGCTTATTTAGAACCCCAAATTTTAGAGTTGGAAGGAATCTTAGAAATCTTGTCATTTAAGTAACTTGAGGTTAAATCCTCTCGCTTTACAGAAAAGAACCGCTAACATTTATTGATCACTTATTAAATATGATGAAATACTAAGTATACTTAGTAAGTGTCTCATATGGATAATCTGACTTAACCCTTAAGAATAATCCCCTTATTGAAGGAAAACAATACTTTGTAAATATTAACAGATGTTGCCACCTATCCCTGGAACCCCTTTTTTCTTAGGCTTCTTTGCCCTCTCTCCTCCATGTCCATCTCTCCCATCCAAGCTGCTGGGCCGTTCTGTGACCTCAGAAGGGGAATGAGACTGCAGAGAATAGGGAGGAAATATTTTTCCTGATTTTTCCATTTCAAAAGCCTGAGACTTTAGAGGAACCTAAATTTCCTAGGGCAGAGATAAAGGATCTGGGAGAAAACTTCCCAAATGCAAAGCAACTGTTCTCCAGGAGTTCTTGCAGAAAAAGATTTCCGGGGTCAGACTGGTGGGTTTTAAGGAAGTAGATGGATTGTTGAAGCACTGAAAAGGAGGGTAAAGGGTTTGGAGGGTTATCACTGGAAGAACAGACAGTGTCCTGGGACAAAGGCTCTGATGTGGCACTTGCTCTTCAGTCTTTTCTGTGATAGGAATTTAATCTTCCTTGGTCAATGACATTTCATTAAGAGGATTGAAGAACACCGTGGTCCTCTTTGGTGAGTTGCTGCTTAGAAAGATAAGAGGACTTCAGAAAAAGCCCCTCTCTGTGCCTCGGGAGAGAAAGAGATTGAGACTAGGAATGGAGGAGGGCAGGTCAGAGAGATCCGGAGGATGCTTCTTTAGTTCCTCATGTCAAATGGCCACACTTTATGGTGTCATTATATGAGCCCCCACACCATGAACTGTGTGGCTTATAAACAAAAGAAACTTCTTGTGCATAGTTTTGGAGGTTGGTAAGTCCAAGGTCCAAGCTTCATCAGATTAAGTATCTGTTAAGAGCTCACCTTGTTTGTAGGCAGCCATTTTCTCCCTGTGTCTTCCTATGGTGCAAGGGGACTTATAAGGACACTTGTCTCATTCTTGAGGGCTCTGTTCTCATGATGGTATCATCTCCCAAGGCCCTCACTCCTAGTACCATCACCTTGTGGGTTAAGATGTTCACATGTGAATTTCGAGGGGACACAAGCATTCAGATCAGAGCTCCCAGTCTAACCACGAGAAAAGCACCAGACAGATCCCAGTTGGTGGACATTCTACAGCATACCTGGCTACTTTCCCTCACAATTGTCAAGGTCATCAAAAACAAGAAAAGTTGGAGAAATTATGGGCAAGAGAAGCCTAAGAAGATGACTGTAAGTAATTTGGTAGCCTTGGAAGAGCAACATTAGGGAAAAACTAAGGAAATCTCAATGAAGTATGCACCTTAGTTAATACTAATAACAACATTTCTATATTAGGAGATTACTGTGAAAAATGTGCCATTCTAATACCAGATATTAATAATGGGAAACAGAGCGTATAGGAATTCTCTTTGTAATATCTTTGTAATTTTGCTGTGAATCTAAAACTATTCTAAAATAAGAGAGTTTATTTTTTTAAAGGAAAAAAGGAATGCATAAGTGAGAAAATAACTTTGCAAAGAAGTATACTTGAATATGTTTACTTTAAAAAAAAAAGAAAAATTACCTTACTTAATTGTAGTTTTTTTTAGTAACAAAGCATCAGTGACATACCCTGCGTCAAGAAATTTGGATGGTAGGGCTGGGGCTGTGGCTCAGCGGTAGAGCGCTCGCCTAACATGTGCAGGGCCCTGGGCTCGATCCTCAGCACCACATAAAAATAAACAAATAAATAAAATAAAGGTATTGTGTCCAACTACAACTAAAAAATAAATATTAAAAAAAATTTGGGTGGCGAAGTGCTGCGATCAATGGTGCCTATAAAATGCTTTTTGGCAACTCCATTCTCTTGCTTCAGATTGTTAGTGACTCAGGTTTCTTCCTCAATATCTAGTATAATATCTAGTATTCAACTAGTTAATATCTAGTATTCAACTCCAGGTGCACCTGGATTTAGCTGAACATTAGCTTCCTGGGAAGGCTCAAAAATTGTTGAAAGCATTATTTTAATTAACCCAACACATCCAAATTCTAATTTCAACATGTAGCAACAAAAATGCTAATGGGATCATTTGCATTCCTTTTTTATACTAAGTATTGAAATACGGTGTGTATTGTACACTTATAGCACATCTCCATGTGTTCTAGTCACACATCATGTGCTCAGTAGCCACACGAGATCCTATACCATCAATTGGCATCAGAGAGGACGGGATGACACATGCATACACAAACGATCATAATCTCCAAATGTCTTAAAGTGAGGAAATGTAGTTGGATAAAAAAATGGATTACCTTGCCCTTATTCATGAATGTGCTTGAGGACCATGGGTTTCAGACAGGTGTTGGGACTTCAATACAGTTGGGATGTGTGGAGATGTGTAATGGTGTCAAGGACTGTCATGCCCACACCAGACTTGGCTCCTTCTTTCCTTCATTGACCAGATATTATTGAAAGTCTCCACTGTGCTGTGCTTTGCTAGGTGTGGAAGGTTAAATGTTGAGAGTGAAAAGCAGGTGAGTCCTCTGCCTTCATGGAGCTTCCAGTCTACACAAATGGAAGGGTAAGTACCATTACTGAGGGAGTGTATTATCTGACAAGCATTGAAAAACAGTCATAAAACTGAAAGTTGTTCTGCATTTTATTATCACCATGCACCTGTGATTTTAAGCCTGGTTTGTGGTAAAATACTTGAAGGGTTACAGAACACATCACTGTAACATATTTTGAGCTTTGGCATTGGATTCCTGAAATCCTTTATCTGCCTAGAAGCAGAGCCTCCCAAAAGAACTCAACTACCACAGATCACCTTCCCTGGGAGCATCCGGGAAGACTGACTCTTAATACTGGAGATGAGAAGTCAGTGCCACACCCAAACACCCTACAGACGTTGTCCTCAAACTACTATAGCTCCCATCCGCTCTTGAAGAGCTTACTAATCTTTCCAAAAAGTCATCTTTTGGCATCAAGAATCCTTTATCTCCCCTTCTCCTATTGAGATTGTATACATCCCCCAAATTCTAACCACCTCCTTGAGTCACATTTCGTGGGGAACATCAGTAAATGTGTGATTAAGTTTGTCTCTTCTCTTGCTGATCTATCGCCAGTTTAATTTACAGAAGCTAAGAGGATTGATTAAAAAAAGTTTTGCCTTTCTGACAAACTCACAGGAAGACTTTTAGGCATTCAAATTCCTGTACCCCACTCTGACCTGCTATCCCAGGACCTCCAAGAGGTCCCAGCTCCTCAGCTGAGTCTGAAGTCCATTCAGGTTAGGGAATGCTTGATCAAAACAGGGATAACAGGGTTCTTCTGCCATGCTGGTTGGGAAGGACTTTGAGCCCTTGATGGAAACAAGTCCTAACATCCCTGGTTCGTGATGTCACCCAAGGACAGCATGGTGAGGGCTGGGCCGAGGTGGCTGGGGGAAAGCATTTGCCATAGGGCCATGTGTTTGCCATTCCTATAATTCTTTAAGCTATTAACAACTTCTGTTTTTTATTTCCTTGGATCTTCTCTTTTTCTTTTCTGGAATTGTAGTTTTGATCTCTTTTAGCAAGTCCTAAAAGAACTTTATATCCTTCCTCTCCAATTGCACATCTCCGATTTCAGAGCAGATGCTCAAGAGCCAAGAATCACTCCACAGTGCCCATTGGGCTTTTCCTTTTGGCTTATCTTGTTTTTTCCATTCCTTCTTCTTTGGAGTTCTGGAAAAAGCTTGGGAGTGATTCATTAGTCATGTGTTCTAACTTTAAAAGAAAAGAATTTGTAGCCTTGGCAATAAAAGAAGATGGTTAACATGTGATATTATTGCATTCCTTTTCCTTCTCATTCATTCAGCTGTTCTTTTGGAGCACATTCTAGGGCTCAGTCCCCACGCTGCTCTGTATTTGGGAGACAAAGAAGACAAAATCCCTCTCTTTGGGAAGTTCCAAGTCAGATGTGAAAGCCAGCTTTCAATTCCAGTAATTACAACATGTTAAGTCTGTGACAGGAGGTGCTCTGGGAGCACAGAGCAGGGAGAGCACATTTCTATTTGGAGAGGAAGATTGAGGGTTTTCAGAGGTGCTAATCAGCTCTTTACCCCCACGGGTTCATTCATTTGTTAAACTCATAACTATTGAGCACCTCCTATGTGCCAGGCTCTGATCCAGGCATTTGGAATATGTCAGTGAATAAAATAAGAATCTCTGCTCTTGCAAAGCATGCATGGAAACAGAAGGACCAAATGAGAAGTAATTGAGTTGTCAGATGGGGATCAACATGTCAGATATATTAGCTGGTAAAATTGGATGGGAGAACATGGTTCGACTGGAATTGGATTCCTTTCCTCCCACCATCTGCAGGCAGGTGGAACTTGCCTCATCCTGCCAACTCAGACGGATCTACCTTCGAAAAGTAGGTTCTGGCCCCTGAGCTGAATGTGCTTACTTCAAAAGAGAAGCAGGCATCGGGTTACCTTGAAAAAGAGAGTTTTCCCTAGTCTCACAGATCAGACACCATTCTTTCTCACTAGAACAGGGTTCAGGGTTCTAGATGGAGAGGTCAGAATTTGCTGGTTTAGAGCCTGGAGGAAGGCAGGGAAAGAGCAAGGAGTCTCCTGCACTAGATCAGAAAGTTCAGGAAGGAAACAATTAGATGATGAGGAATTATTCATCAGGGAGACAGGGAAAGAAGGGGTTTCTATCCAAGGAATAGCCCATGCTCAAGCAAAGGTTCTGCAAATAAAGCCCGGATAATGTTAAGTGTTTTCACCTCTGTTGCGGGCCCAGATAACAATGCATTTGAAAGTTCTTAATTGGCTTTGTTTTTGTTCTAGAATTGGACACTTCATTCCATAAAAGAGAGTAAGTGTTCCAATGAGCCAATCAGAGGCAGCTGATTTTAGAGAGGAGAAATGCTGAAGAAAGCAAAAACAAGATTGTTCATTTCAAAGTTACCTTTCTTGCAAGGTGGGGACAGGGAGACAGAACGACAGAGAAATAACTGATTGGATGACATCGGGTTGTGTTTTTTTTTTTTTTTTGCACAAGAATTAAGGATAGAGGGAACCTCATTATGCTGATTGAAACTGGTTTTCTTTGGCAAATTTGGGCTGTTATCTGTCCTGATTTTGTGGAGTTCAGATAAATGGCTTAGTTCAGTTTGGTGCTGGGGAACTTTAGCATAGCTGAATCCATTTTAATTTGTATTCCAGTCTGTTGGGGCCTAGTGCAGGAGCCTATTCCAAAACATTGACGTCCTGTCATGTTTATTTAACACTCCATGACACAGACAAGGAAGCTGCATTGAACCCTGTCTTGTGCCCTGCCTCACGTCCTCTTGGCTACCATTTGTTCCAGCCATTGCTGCAGCTTCCATTCTCCCATCCCATCTCACACCTCCTATACACAGCACTTCACTTCTCCTGCTCTCTGCCTCAGGACTATCTAACATATAAAGAAGGCAGGAACAATTTGGTATTTATGTATGCATGACCTGAGAGTAGTTATGTCCATGGGGAGAATGGAGCCCATCTGTCCCCTCTTCTGTCCTTGGGGCATTCAACATAGCCTTCCGAGGTCCTTGCTTAGTTACCTACAGTGGTGGCCAACTCCAGGATACCCCCTTGTATTGGCTTCCTCTCTTTTCTATTTTTACTTTTTCAGTTCATAATTCAGATAGTTTCCAAACTACCTGCTTGAAAGCTCTTGACCAGGCTCTGCTTTCTGGGGGAACCCAGTCCAAGTCAGAAATTGCTGTTCAGAAAGGGTGTCAGGATGCTACAGATAGTAGATGGTAGGAGAGGAATTCAAAGCTCATGCAAAAATTTTTTTTTTTCATGCAAAAACAGGTCCTTTCCTTCTCCTGCTAGCATGTCTTTCTTCTGTGCATGTTGTTAGTTGCTAAAATACATTTGCACTCACTGGGTCTTCTAGGAAAAAAGCTAAAATAGCTAAGAGTGGAAAAAATAGATATTTCATAAAGTTTGAGCCCATGAAACTTAGATTTTTGTCATTGGTTTCTTTGGAATTTCCAGTCATTGTCATCAATGGTTAAATTTGGAAAGTTTTTTCAAAATACTGGTTTTGGAATGACTTCCTTAACATTATTTGATTTGGAGTCTATTTCATGTGGTTTTTATAACACATAAGCATTTTTTTTAAGACACTGCATGCCTGTTTGGTTTCAAACTGTTTTGAAACCAGATTACTTAGGCAAAATATTTTTGTAACTTTTGTACTATTTAAAAATTAAAGAATTTTTATTCTAAACAGTTTAAAACTCTTTAGCAACCTATTTATCTGAGTACTAAGATTTCTGGATAAGTTTCACTTTATTTAACTTCAAAGCAATTAGTCAAATTATCCTGGATCCCAGACAGATTTCAAAGCTGTGTATTCTCAAAATGGCTCATCTAAATAACATGCAAAGATATATGGACCATTTTATCGTCTCAAACATTGGTTTCCCATCATATAAATATGAGTCTAGGCAGCAAGTTCACATTCTTGCAAAATCAGCTACATACTTTTAAAATTAAAATATCTGTATAATGGGCAATTAGGTTAAGATGTTTTCTTTATCAATAATAAGGAAATGATTTTGCAAAACTTTTAACCCTGTCCCTTTTCTCTCTCTCATAGGATTAAATTTGTGTGGATTGTGGATTTTTGAATATAACTAACACTTTATGGATTAGCCTAATACTTACTCTTCTATTATTGTTTGTAATTCTCACAATAATGTTCTGTGGTGTATACTGATTTATCCCTTTTAGAAAAGAACATCTAGGGTCATGTCTGGTATTCATATACCTCATGTCAGGTATTCATAATTTTAACTTCAGGAATCTTGTCTGGGTATATCCCCTCATCTATCCTCTGTTTCAGTAAATCCCAACCAAAGAATCACTATGTACCTGATATCAGGTGCCAATACATTATAAGTAATTTACCACTGATAATAAAACAGATCTGAGCAACTGATTTAGGTTGAGAAATTAGAGCTGATTTGGGATTATCTGAAGAGTTCTGTTACCCCCACACATTTCTATCCATATATTCTTCTTTGGTAGGGGACAAGGTGCAATTGGAGAATAAGAAATTTTATTACCCAGATGAAATGAAGCATCTTTAACATTCTGTAGAATGAGAATGGTCCTTGGCTAAAGAATCAACATTCCCCTCACTTGTGGCTACACTAGCCTGGGCTGGAGCTGAGGGGAGGAATTTAGACAGACATTGCATGTTGCTGACTGTGGCCTGAGGGACAGGGTTTAAAAAGCCAGAGGGTTAGGAGTGGGGGCAAAGGGGAGGAGATAAAACTCCTGCATAGTAGCAGGAAAGATTGACTTCTTTTTTGTGTGAGAGATAACTACATAAATTGAAAATTATGGGGAGAAATAAAATATTATTATTTGACTGTTCTGACTGTGACATTGATGCTTGTCTTTACAAATGTGAGTGGTTGTGTTTGATTTTAATAGTTAGGAGCTGGACGATATGGAAAAGTAGGAGATTTTTCTCTAATTTCCAGTTGTGGACCCATTTCGAAGCATGGCAAAATAGTCTGGTTCCTGAAGTATGACAGGGCAGGCTGAATCTAGCTGTAGCTCTCCTGAACCTCAGTCAGACAGAATGAATTTGACTCGATATTGATTACTGGGGGAGGGATGAGGGATCCTGGGACAAGACCCAGTTCTTTGGACTGGGGTAGGGTAGCTCCAAAGCTTGGGAGAGAACTTTCCAGAAGAGAGTATCAGTGGTTACTTTCATTATGAATCACAGATCCCAAAAGCAGAAAATGAAGAGAAGACCTGGGGTGTGCTTACAGGGCAAGTAGAAGTTTTAGAACAGGACACTTGAGAAAACTCAGTGGTTTTCTTGTGAATCCATGACATTTGCCCTGATAGTTCAGGAAAATAAGTCCTTATTCCCAAATTGGACCCTGATTAAAATGATTTTTCAGGGACATATACATCCTAACTGCTGGTTAGAGCTTAGCTACCAAAATTAAACCATTTGCCTCTGGCTTAGTAAAATGTGTTAAATTAAATGAAGAATTAAGACAATCATGAAAATAATTTAGCCTTCCAAAGTAGTTTTCCCTGAAAAATTCATCTAATTAAGGACTTTTTTTTTTTAACTTGAATTTTCTCCAACTGCTTTTGGGTTCTGTTAATTGAGCCATTACCTGTGAGAGGAAATACCACTGGCAGGAGGAGGGTGCTGGGATTTCTGGGTAGTGAGAAAATATTATAATTGAATAAATAAAATGGCTGCATTTCTCCATTCCAGGGGAAGGGCTAGTTCAATATTTTAAATTTTGCTTTATTTATATTTAATTTAGCTTTAAAAGTGGGGGCTCTTCTGTGCAGCGATTCACCTTCATGAATCGCTGA
This sequence comes from Marmota marmota marmota, assembly GCF_001458135.2. Taxonomy (NCBI): domain Eukaryota; kingdom Metazoa; phylum Chordata; class Mammalia; order Rodentia; family Sciuridae; genus Marmota; species Marmota marmota. The sequence continues at coordinate 46,030,290 of NW_026000174.1, read as the reverse complement.
TAAACCTTTTGGATTGAGAATGGTAAGACCCCTTGGCTGAATCTGAATGGGCAACGGTAAAATTTAAAGTCCGAAGAATGGGAGTCAGGGAGCCCACAGCTGGAGCAGAGTGGAGAACATCTGCCGAGAAAGGAGGATGCAAAGAAGAAGGAAACAGATACTACCTTTCAGGAATTCCCCATTGCAGAGAATAGCTGATCGATTTTGGAGGAGAGATGCCAGATACAAATCTATGGAAGTGTATAATTATACATATCTTGGTTTTTGTAAAGGAATTATAGAGATTAGAAATGCAAACAATATAATAGAATCCAGGGTAAAAAGTGTCCTGTTCTAAAGCTTCTACTTGCCCTGTAAGCACACCCCAGGTCTTCTCTTCATTTTCTGCTTTGGGGATCTATGATTCATAATGAAAGTAACCACTGATACTCTCTTCTGGAAAGTTCTCTCCCAAGCTTTGGAGCTACCCTACCCCAGTCCAAAGAACTGGGTCTTGTCCCAGGATCCCTCATCCCTCCCCCAGTAATCAATATCCTGAGTCAAATTCATTCAGACTGACTGGGGTTCGGGAGAGCTACAGCTCGATTCAGACTGCCCTGTCATACTTCAGGACCCATGGATTATTCCAGACTATTTTGTCATGTTTTGAAATAGGTCCACAACTGGAAATTAGAGAAAAATCTCCTACTTTTCCATATCGTCCAGCTCCTAACTATTAAAATCAAGATGTTGATTCAGGAGCTGGACTGCCTTCATTTAAACATTGGGCCCAACACCTTTGGTTGCACAATCCAGGGTGGGCCAGTTCCTTGACCTTTCTGGGCTTCATATCCCCCAGCTACAATATTAGGATAATGGTGGCACCCACTTTATCGAGTTCTCCAGGGGAATGACTGTGTTAGTATCTGCAAAGAGTTGAGAGCGGTAGCTGGCCTATCGTAAGCACTATATTTGCATTATTCTAATTAAACATCTTTGAGGAGCTACTCTCAACCCCACTTTGTCCCATGGTTACTACTTTTATTTCTTCTACCATGCCGTGGAAAACAGCCCCCCTTAGGGGTAAGGGATAAACACCTTCCATGGGAAATATAACAGCCAAGCTACCCTCAGTCGTATGGAGTTAACAGCCACACCAGAAACTAGGAGTTAAAAGGTGAATTAATTTTCAAGGCTATGGGAATAAGATAACAAACCAGGAGATGGGAGGCTGGGAAAGCTGGCTCAGCCTCTGGACACCATGTTGTGGTCAGCAGAACCATCAGCTACAACCAGGCGAAGCAGGGTGCTGGGTTTCTGTTCTCGTGACTAAAAGGCTCAGGGGTCACTCCAGTTAAACTGGGCTAACTGGGCTGCACAGAATAACCACACAAGAGACACAAATACCTTTTTCTTTGGGGTCACTGTGATGGCTCCTCTGACCTTAAGGGTCCGCAGAAAGAGAGAGAGAGAGAGCACGCGCTGACCCCTTTTATTGAGGAGAAGCTATTCAAATGAGGCAAGGGGTCAGGTTTCAGGGGGCTGAGTCTATCTTCATGATGTCCACTGTCAGCAGGTTGACTGACACCTGGGTAGGCCACACCCAAGGACACAGTAAGAGGGGGGACACACACAAGGCACTTCCATGGAAGATTCTATGCTAAACAGGGCAAGGGGTTATATTACAAAGGAACAGGTGAGCATAGTTTCACCCATGGGGCTGTAGCAAGACACACCCATGCATGAGGCACCCACCCTCAAACCCAAGAAGGGTGGGGAAAGCTCTGCCACATTTCTGTGACTGAGCACCTCAGCACCCAGCCGGGGAGTGTGACTCAGTCCCGTGTAAGGTTGGTCTCCCACAGCAGGGTCAGTGCTATTTGGAAGATACTAATATCAGAGATTTTCCCAGATGATGCAGCACAACTCCAGGTGTGAGGAACAAATGGATGTGCCAAAGAGCCATCAAAGTAACTCACAGCTACCATTACCTTATTGGCAAAGTAAAAGCCACTCCCATGGGCGGTAACAAGTCAAGAGACACAGGAAGGAGCATGATGAGGAGAGCAGTCCTCATGTGATGACATCAAGGGACCAAACTCCTGACACCCCATAGATGCCATAAAAGCTATTTCTCTTTGGTCTTTGCTTGAGCCAGCCTGGGGTCTCTGTCCCCCAGGTGCTGTCTCCCTGACTCTAGCAGAGTCCTTAATAAAGCCTTATCTGTGCTTGAATTCCTTCTAGGTCTAGTGTTTGTCTCTACAAGTCTGGATGAGAACATCTCTCTTAGATTCCAGACTCAGGTATTAGCTACTGCCTTGATATCTCCATCTGGGTGTCCAGTCGACCTCCCCACATTAACAGTTTCAAGATTTATCTTTAAAGTGCTTTCCCCAAACTACTCTGCCCACAGTCTTCTTCTTCTTTGTTTTCCTCAAACAGAAAATTCTGATATACCAAAATAAATCCAGAATCTACCAGCAACTTGGTGGGGCCATCCTCTGAATGACCGTAGTTGCCTTCTGATGGAGCTCCCAGCTGTGGCCTTGCCCTGCAGTGGTCTCTCTGTAACCCAGCAGCCTGAGTGTGCCTGCCAATGCACAAGTCTGGTCACATCCCTTCTCTCCTCAACACCCTCCATGGCTCCCTGTCTTACACAGGGAAAACCCTAAGGTCCTGATCATGGCCTTCCAGGCCCTACTTTTCTGGCCCCTGTCCTTATTCTACCCTTCCCATTCACTCTACTTTGACCACTCTGGCCTCCCTGCTGTTCCCTGTCCCCAGAAGTCTTTCCCTCCATGTATCTTCATGGCTCCTTCTCTCGCCTCCTCCAAGTCTTTGCTCACATGCCACCTTCTCCATGAGGCCTTCTTGTCCACCTATTGCAACTGTAACTCTCTCATCCCTTGCACTTCTGAGCTCCTTAGCTGCTTCTATTTTTCCACAGCACTTAGTATCATTTAGTCTATTCTATAGTTAACTTATTTATTTATCGTTTATTTTGCCTCCCCTGGTGAAATAAAAACCTGAGGACAGCACTTTTTGTGGTTTTGTTCACTAGTGTATCCCAAGTGCCTAGAAACTTTTGCAGCACACCTGAGGTACTCCATCAACATGCGCAGAGCGGATGCAATGAGAGTCTCCCTACCATGCCTGATTCCATGTTCCGAGTAGCTGATGTTGCCAGGTGTGTTCAATGCTACTACAAACATATGACATGAAAATTGAAGTCAGTCCTTACATTCTGCTAAACTGTAATGCTGATTAAACCTTCAGTGAAAGTCTGCTATACCCAACTTTAGGGTAGTTGGAGGAGTGGAGCGAGTGGGGGGTGTTGTTTGTGTGTGTTAAATGGAAAGACCAGAATCAAAGGAAGTAGATCATGGAACCAAAAGAAATAATTCAATGGAAATGCAAAATCAGTGTAAGAGGAGACCGGAAGACACGTAAGAATTCTCTGAGTTATTGGGCTCAGGTTGCTCTTTATCTGATTGATAAATGAAACGGCCAGTCCCATCCCACTGAAGCTAGGAGAACTGGCCATCTCTAGACAGAAGTTACCCGGATGAGAATTGAAGAATGGTCGGTCCTGCTTCTTCATTTCATTATGCTAATGTGAATACAAGCAAGGTTGAGCTCCCAGCTCGTCTCTAGTTTTCTATTTGTCTCTTGCTATTATGGAGACCATCTCAACTCTGACAGCTGGGTCCACAAGTGCCACTACGGCCACTAGGGTAGAGGAGGAGGAGGAGAGACCCTGGGATTGGATGAAATTCTTTAGGATCCTAGGGGTGCCGGGTCCAGAGACAGCTCCACTGTTCCTTCCTCCTTTCTGTAAGTGATCGAAAATGCTGGGACTTGGAATCCAAAGCAGGGACACCATCTCAGTTGATTTTATAGAGCCAGAGGATAGTCTCTTCTGGTTAGAGTGTGTGGGATGGCTGGTCTGGAACATGTGTTAGTGGAGAAACATCCAGGGAGAAAAGCATGATAACATGGAAACACTGACTGCTATGGCAACAGGTGCAATAATAGACACGGTCTTCTTCCCTAGCAAAAATCCTAGTGTTTGGACTTGGGGCAGCATTTGGAAGGGAAACGTGTAACACAACAGTTAGATCTCGTGTCTGGCTTGATTTCTTTTCTTTTTTTTTTTCTATCCCCACCCATCCTGGGTTGAAGAGATTTGCTAAGTGCCTTATTGGGCAAATGGAATCAATTACATATCATTCGAAAACTCATGTATTTCTAGAGAATTTTTAAAACAAAAGTAACTTAGGGGCTGGGGTTGTGGCTCAGTGGTAGAGCGCTTGCCTAGCATGGCTGAGGCACTGGGTTTGATTCTTGGCATCAAGATAAATAAATAAAATAAAGGTCCATTGATAACTAAAAAACAAAACAAAAGTAACTTAGAATGTGTGACTTGAAAAGTCGAAAATCACCCCCCTGTTCTCACATTTACATTTCTGGGGTAACCACTACTAAAGGAACCATCATAGAATTTCTATATACATTTGAATGAATTAATAAATGGTTTTGAGTTTTGTTTTTTTTGTTGTTGTTGAGTAGGTAAGGCTTAATAGGGTACAATTTTTTCCCCAATGCTTACTTTATATATGCAACAATGGTTTTATATTCAAAAGGCCTCTTGGATAGCCTCATAACTCTCTGTTCATGGTTGGGTATTAAAAATCTACTCTGGTATAATTAAGTCTTCAATCTCTCATCTAATTCAAAGTTTCTTTCTCCACTGCCCCCACCCAAACTTCTGACCCCCAGAAAGGTCCTAAAACCTGTTGTTGGTAATATGCTTTTTTCTTTCAAGCTTCTTGTACCCTGATGTCCTTTTGGCTTTTGGTTCAATCTGGCTAAGGAAGAGGGAATTATATATATATAAAAAAAGAGGGATGTCTTATCCAGCTTGCACTGTTGTAACCTGTGTGTCAGGTGACCAAATGGTGGTTCTTTGGGAAAAATCTCCTCTAAATTCCCTAATAAATATATTGCTTCCCAAATCTGTATCCTACCACTAAGGATCTACCATGGGGTCTCTTGGTCTTATTCACCTTCCAGAAAGCTCATTGGTCCAGTATTCCCTTGACTTGGGAAAGAAGGGCACCATCCTTGAACCTACCCATGAGGACCCTGATCTTCTTGTCTTCTTTTCTCTGTGGCCCTCTGGATGAGCATTCAGCCATCCATAAGGACGTTCCCACCTGGAACTCAATTTGCTCTGCTAGACCTCATTTTGGATGACAGGACTCCAAAATTCTTTGCCTAAATGGCCCCAGCTTCCAAGGCCTTTGTGGGGTTCTCCCCGATGTTCACAAGAGCCTCATTGCAGAGATATACACCCCCAGGACCAAAGGGTGCTGCTTGCTGGAGATGTGGAAGGAACACCTGTGTGTGTGTGTGTGTGTGTGTGTGTGTGCTGGAGCAGGGACTCAGGACTGGGACAGGAGAGGAAGATTGGAAGGGCCAACTGTCGCTATGTTTCTGCATTCAAGCATGCACCCAAGGGTTATGAGGATCCTCTACTTGAACCCAGCTCTCCAGGTCATTATGAAGGTTTCTTTCTCAGGGTAGGATGATAGAGCATGTTTTATTTAGCTTGATTTATACTTTGACACTATGTAGACATGGGTTTCCATTAGCAATCCTGATGTGGGCCCTGGGAATGTTAGTGGTAGACAGGACTCACCCAAAGGAGAACTTAAGCCTCTTCCACCAGCCCAGCCTTGCCAGTACTGGTGGGTTCTGCCACTGCCCTGGCTGCTCTCTCCAGCTTCACAGGTAGCCTCTGCCAGCCTCTCCACTTTTCACTTCTTCAGTCTGGAGGTGGGCATTTCTCTCTCCTGTCCACACCTCTCCAACTATTGACGCTATAGTGGAGATTCTCCTAGAACTCTTCCATGCTCTGTTCAGTAGCCACACCAGGTGTTGGTCTTATGAATCATCTTCAGAATACATCAAGCTGAAGAGTAAGCTCTTCTAGCAGACTGTATTCCAAAGCTTGAGTGGCTTTCTTGGATAGCATCTCCCATAGCCTGAGGGGCATGGGGGTGGAGGGACATGACTGTGCTCTGCATTCTTGAATGTCCTCCAAAAAAATCTGCTGCATGATCTGAATCTTTTCCATTATTACCTGGAGGTGGGCAGGAGACCTAATAGTGAAGGGCCTTTGCGGGTGGGGAGTCTAGGACCTGTCTTTCAAATGGCACTTCTAGTTTTTAGCTTTGGGCTTTAACAGAATTCAAAGACAATAGGAAAAGTCCCTGTTAGTAATCTGTTACACATCCACATAGCACTAGACTTCAGTACCAAATTTGCCTTTTTCATTTGGAGGGCACTTGGTAGAGTCCAACAGCTGCATATATTTCCTGTGGTACATGAGCATGTATTGAAAGTTATTGATCATTCTCATATTTATAGCTATTACTACAACAAATAACCTTTAACATATATCCTTGAGCCGGTATGTAAATATTCCTGGAAGTTTCATTGCTAAGCCAAAGGGTACATATATTTCATATTTTGAAAAGAAGCACATTTTGTGTTTTGATAGGTGGAACCAAATTACTGTTCCAAAAATTGTAGCAATTTATACTTATACTAAAAGTATCCAGGGGTGTTGTTTCCCCCAAACACTTACTCACAGTTAATATTGTCAAACTAAGCTACCCATATCTGTTCTAGTCTAATTGATGAAAAATTAAGTCATTGCTATTTTAATTTGCATTTCCCAGATCATTAGTGAGGTTGAACATCTTGTCCTACATTTACTAGTAATTTATAATTTTGTGAATTATGCTTGTATCCTTTGATAATTTTTCTTGTTTTATAATTAGAACTTGTGTTCTTTAGCTATAATAAGTGCTTGACTATAAGATATATTGAAAATATCTTCTCACCATCTGTTAATCTCAAGATGCTTTCATGATAAATAGATTCCTGAGTCAAAGGACTATTCAGTCTTGAATCGACTTTAGGTTATTGTCTTTGGAAAACAAAGTAATGAATTGCATGAGTCAAAGTAGATTAGCTGCTGTAACAAATTACCCAACATTTCTATAGCTTTAATCAGGAAGTTTATTTTTCACTCTTGAAACATTTGACATGGGTGTTCATGGCTAGCTCTTTTCCAAGTTGTGACTCATGGACCCAGGATCCTTTTAGCTTGTGGCTCTAGATTCTTAAAAGTCTTTTCCATCAATTAGTAGATGAGAGAGAGGTGAGGGAGAGAGAAGAGAAAGAGAGCTGGCAGAGGATTTTATGGGGTGTTTCATGGGCCAGGCTTGGAAGAAGGATACGTCACTTCCCACGTCTTCCCCATTTCTTTTGGCCAGAGCATGATCCTATGTCAAGGGGGACTGGAAATGAAGTCTACTGAGGAGCCCCCAGGAGAGGAACACACAGCAACCCCTGCTACACTCAGTGGAACAGGCTGACGACTTCTCCAGGCCTCATTATGTTTCTGAGGAAGCCTAGAGGCTCTTGGGAAGAACACATAGGATGGTCCCTGAGAAAGAATCCTGGAAGCACAGAAGCTCATTTAAATGCCAAGAATCATGAGTCTATTAGTCTGAAGTCCTGCCTATGTCCGTTCCTTGTAGCATAATATTTAAAGACTTCAAAGAGACATGGCTTCCCTCACACTATTCTATAGGAGTAAATGACAGTCTCTCAACTCTAAAACAAACAAACAAAAAAAAAACGAAACCTTCTAGAAGTTTCTCTGCCCTTCTCAGAAGTTTTGAGACAGAGGGAAAGTGGGATGATTAGGTAGAAGAGCTGGGAACAGGCAGCCCTTGTGAGGTTTGGGGCTAAAGGTCATAGAGGTGGGGAGGCCATAGGCTGAGAGCCCACAACCAAGCTAGAGCTGGGGTGGAGTTGAAGTCAACAGGTGTCTGTGGCTTGAGTGTGGCTTGGGTGAGTTTTGGGAATGTGACTCCTAGAAGGACGACATTGATAAAAGACAGATTAGGACATAGGGAGGAGAAAGACAATGGTAGATACAGCAAGAGTTTCTGACCCCGTCCAACATGGGAGGCAGAGAGAGAGGTAAAGGCCCAGACTGGCGATAGAAACAGTAACCAGAATTGCCCCCCAGAAGTGGCATGTGGGTTTCCAGACAAATGAAGCATTGTATTATCTGTGTGTCACATTCTCAGCTGATATCCTCTCCACTCTGACCTGGTCTTAGTTTCTTCCACGTTATAAGGGGACATCTGGGAGAGAAAAATGAACTTAGCAACCCAGAGAGACACCTGTGGGAGAGAAGCTCACCTATGCCAGACATCGTCTTCTAGCAGAACGTTTTCATTCCAGGGCTGTGCACCTTCAGGGAAGGGTCCATGTTTTATTCATCACTGTTTTTGGTTCATGCTGAGCAACAGCATCTGGAATGAGTGGGTGGAGCTGGGGCTGCCCACTGGTAGGCACTGAGGAGGCTCTGGGTGAGTGAAGTCCTCAGGGACCACTCCACCATTTGGCATATGCTATTTTATTTTGTTGTGTTCTAAATCTTACCTTGTGCTAAGTTTTGGATATGAGGTGTCCCTCCAAAATCTCTTGTGAATGCAGAAATATTCAGAGGTAAGATGATTAGGTTGTGAGAGCGGTAACCTAACCACCAATGCATCCTAGTTTGAATGGACTGATTGGGTGCTAACTGTAGGTAAGTGGGGCATGATTGGAAAAAGTGGGTCACTACGAGCATGTTCTTCCTATGCCCCACCCCCTTCTCTGCTTCCTGACCTCCTTGTGAGCTGGGCAAGTTTCCTCTGTGAGGCCTTCCCCCAGAATGTGCTCTCTCATCTTAGACCCAGCCATGGGGTCAGCTGTCTATGGACTGAGATCTCTGAAACTGTGAGCACCCAATAAACTTCCCCTCGTCTAAGTTGTGCTTGTGGAGTATTTTAGTCGCAACAACAACAACAACAGCAAAAAAACACCCAACAAAACAAAACTAACTAAAAAATACTTTGTTTCATTTTTTTAGTTGATTAAAAAAAATAAATGACAGCACAATGCATTACAATTCTTGTTACACATATACAGCATAATTTTTCCTATCTCTGGTTGTATATAAAGTATGTTGACACCAATTCGGGTCCTCATACATGTACTTTGGATGATGATATCTATCACATTCCACCATCATTGCTAACCCCCTTTCCCCTCCCTTCCCCTTCAACCCCTCTGCCCTATCTAGAGTTCGTCTATTCCTCCCATGCTCCCCCTCCCTACTCCACTATGAATTAGCCTCCTTTTATCAGAGAAAACATTCAGCATTTGTTTTTTTTTGGATAGGCTAAATTCACCTAGCATTATCTTCTCCAACTCCATCCATTTACCTGCAAATGCCCTGATTTTATTCTCTTTTATTGCTGAGTAATATTCCATTGTGTATATATGCCACATTTATTTTTAAATTTTTAATTTACTTTTTTAGAGAGAGAGAGAGAGAGAGAATTTTTTTAAATATTTATTTTTAGTTTTTGGTGGACACAACACCTTTATTTTATTTTTGTGTGGTGCTGAGGATCAAACCCCACGCCCTGCGCATGCCAGGCAAGCGTGCTCCCGTTTGAGCCACATCCCCAGCCCAACACATTTTTTTTTATCCATTCATCTACTGAAGGGCATCAAGGTTGGCTCCACAGTTTAGTTATTATGGTTTTTAGCTATGTGTGACTTTAAGTCCTTTGGGTATAGACTGAGGAGAGGTATAGCTGGGTCAAATGGTGGTTCCATTCCCGGATCCAAGGAATCAGCTTTCCATAATAGATGCACCAATTTGCAGTCCTACCAGCAATGTATGAGTGTACCTTTTTCCCCCACATCCTCGTCAACTCTTATTATTGTTTATCTTCATAATAGCTGCCATTCTGATTGGAGTGAGATGATATCTTAAAGTAGTTTTGATTTGCATTTCTCTAATTGCTACAGATGATGAACATTTTTTTCATATATTTGTTGATTGATTGTTTATCCTCTTCTGAGAAGTGTCTGTTCAGGTCCGTGATCCATTTATTGATTGGGTTATTATTATTATTATTATTATTATTGGTGTTTAGCTTTTTGAGTTCTTTATATACCTAGAGATTAATGTTCTATCTGATGTGTGAGGGGTAATCATTTGCTCCCAAGATATAGGCTCTCTATTCATCTCACAGATTGTTTCTTTTGCTGAGAAGAAACTTTTTAGTTTGAGTCCATCCCATTTATTGATTCTTGAAACACTGGCCAGAGCAATTAGACATACGAAAGAAATTAAAGGGATATGTATAGGAAAAGAAAAACTTAAATTAGCACTATTTGCTGACGATATGATTCTATACCTAAAAGATCCAAAAGCTCCACCAGAACTAGTAAATGAATTCAGCAAAGTAGCAGGACATAAAATCAACACCCATAAATCAAAGGCATTTTTGTATATCAGTGACAAATCCTCTGAGAAGGAAATGAGGAAAACTACCCCATTTACAATAACCTCAAAAAACAAAAAATACTTGGGAATCAACTTAACCTTGATTCTTTTTTCATTTGACATGATTTTTGAGATCTATTCCTAATCCTAGGTATAAATTTATTTCTGACTGCTCTATAATATTTCACTATTTATACCAAACTCACTAGAGGTAAAACTGATTGTTTCTGGTAACTAACTCCGGTTGCTAGCTATCACTTCACTTAAAGTATGTTCTTATACTTGTTTCAAAAGTGCAATTTTTTTTTACTTGTTTAGTGTTTACTAAAATGGTTTTAAGTATTAATTCACTGCCTTCTTAACTAGTTTTTAGTTTTCTCTTAAGCAGATAATAATAGAATCTACCTCATAGGGTGGTAGTAGGTATAAATGAGATCATGTATATGAAGTGCTTAGCACATTATCTGGCAAACTGGCAATTCTCAATAGATGGTATAAGCTCTCCAGAGCCTAGAATACATTAGGATTTTAATAAATACCAATTACAGTAATGAATGTTTGATTACCTCTGGTGATCTGGGGTCTACTTCTCCATAATGTTAGGTCCCAGACCACTTGAAACATGAAGTATTCGGGAGATAGTAATTGCAACAGTCACCATTAATCTTTCCAAATTATTCCCCTTTTACAGATGATGAAACTGAAACTCAGAGAGGTTATGCATCTTGCTTATGATCATTCAGTATAGTTGGTGGCAGAATTGGGGCTCAAACTCCAGAGTGACTCCAGGCATTCACTTTTAGCTATTCTGCTGTAATATCACCTAGGAGAAGTGTGCTCAGATTATTGATACTTCAGCAAAAATAATTTTCATTTTCTCTCTGTGTAGATAATAAAAAAATTCAAGATTTGATTAAAGTTTACTGAATCCTAACATTCAAGCTCTGCCAGAACTATTTTTAGGTTATATTTGTGCAAGCCCTTTTTGGGTGGCACAGTCGTGTATACACAGCTCGGGCAGCACAAGCTAAATGGGAATCCATCTTCCACTTGTCCCCTAATCTGGGCACCTGTACTCAATACACAGACAGCCCAGGCGATTTAAGTGTCTTGGAAATTTGTTTGGAGTATGTTTCCACAGTCCTGTGTACAATCCTATTTCACAGAAGAAAAGACTGAGGTTCAGAGTTACAACAATTCCAAGGCTTCCCAAGTTTCAAGGTTCAAATTGGACTCTTTTGACTTCAAATTCAGAGACTGATAAATATAAAGCAGAATGATTTTAGTGGGGTCTCACTGGAGGGAAGATTGGCCTAGAATTCACAAATCACTGCATAGAATCTGCTAAGTTTGACAACTACTCTTCTCCTGACCCTCTTGTTTGGATGTGGCCTCTCTGGTGAGGGAGGGATGTGGTTGTTCCTCTGTATTCTAGAAGAGACAACATTCTAGGCAGGCAAAGCTCATTGCTGAGCCAGGGCAAGATGGCAGTGAGGAGGTCAGGGCCAGGGCCAGAACAAAGGAGCACGGAGAGGGTCTTCTAATGAGATCAACTTCCTGGTTGATAAAAGGGCTCCTGGACACGAGTGTTGTGGGGGACCCAATCCGACAGACAATTCTGCGCTTGTGTTCCTAAGCAGGGGATCCAATAGAAAAACTAAAACAGATACGTGGACAGAGAAGGCACCAATCAATAAGAGAGAGGAGAGTGTGGACAGGGGAGGAGATATGGAAAGGAGGAAGTCCCAGAGATTAAAAAAAAGAACAAGCCAGAACTCCCCCACTGGATTTCCAGCTCTGGGGCCCCCTCTCTTTGGAGAAGTCTGTCGCTTTTGCAATAAACCTGCTGCTTGCTTGCTATCTCTGTGTCCTGTTCTTCAATTCTTTGCTGAACAGAGTGAACAAACCCAGCACCCCTAGACAGCAACATGGGGGCTGGGGAATGTGGGTGTTTGGAGGATGTTCTGAGCTCCTGGAAGAGCAGGGTTTCAGGTTTAGTGCACATACCGTGCTGCTTCTTTGCAGGGTCCTGGAAACACACTGCATTTACAGGGGCCCATGCATACCCCAGAGGCAGAAGATCATGCAAGTGGCTGAGTGGGGTCAGACTGTTCAGAGCTGTGGTTCAGATGCTGGGCTCCACAGAAAGTCAGGCTGGAGTTACCACCTGACTTGGCCATGACCAGCAAACCTCTTAATGCCTGTTTTCTCACCTCTTTCCTTATGTTTCTATGACTTTTCTAGCCCTTTGGAAAATCGAGTTTATGATTTCTTTAAAAAGTCCTGAAGTCAGTGAATGGTGTGAATATACTTTGTATACAACCAGAGATACGAAGAATTGTGTTCTATATGTGTAACATGAATCGCAATGCATTCTGCTGTCATATGTAACAGATTAGAATAAAAAAGAATGCATAATAAAAAATAAATAAACACAGATATAAAGATATATTAAATGAAAAAAAGTCCTGAAGTCAAATCTGGACTTCTGGTTTTAGAATGTTATATAAAGCTCGGGGGATTTTTCTATCGACTGGTTGTAGGTACTTGCTAGGAACACTTTTTTGCTCAAAAGACTGTACTATGTGTTAGAAATAGCAAGGTAATATTTCCTTCTTGAGGGAGTTTCCATCTAAAGGGAAAGAGAACTAAGAAACAAGAATTTCTTATCCAATATAATGAGAGGGGTCAGACAGATGTGAATGGTGGGAACACAAGGTTAAGAGAATAATTCTACAAAGTGGGCCCACTGTGTTGACCCCACATGTTTTCTTTCCAAGAAGCCATTAACCTGCAGCCCTGCCTGGCCTAAGTGGACAGGATGTGTCACATTCCTCAGCAAAGGACCTGTTATTTGCAGGAGAAATGCAGGCCTGAAATAATGCCAGTAAGAGGAACCCAAGTTACCCTGAAGGGGGAGACTTTCGAAACCCTTTTCATAGACCAGATCCTGAAACTCAGGGAGATAAGGATAATCTCTCCTAAGCATAAAATCTGTAAGAATTTATGGTTAAGAATCCAGTAAGAACTGGTCTCAGCATGGGACAAAGTGACCTAAAGTTGTCATGGCAATGGGAACTTGAAAGTGTGATGTCATCCTGCTGTCAGTCAAAAGTCAATCTAGAATATATAAAGAGCTCACAAAACTTTACACCAAAAATAATCAAATAACCCAATTAGTAAGTTGGAAAAAGACACTTTTCAAAAGAAGAAATACAAATGGTCAACAAATGCACAACAAAATATTCAACATCTGTCATTAGGGAAATGCAAATCAAAACTACATTGAGATTTCATCTTACACCAGTCAGAATGGCAGTCATCAAGAATGCAAATAATAATATGTGCTGGAGAGAATGTGGAGAAAAACGAACACTTTGACACTGTTGGTGGGACTGTAAATTTGTACAACCATTATGGAAATAATGAATATGGAGGTTCCTCAAAAGACTAGGCATGGAACCACCACATGACCCAGCTATACCACTCCTCTGTATTTATCTGGAAGAATTAAAGTCCTCAAACTACTGCAATACATGCACACCCGTGTTTATAGCAGCACCATTCACAATAGCCAAACTATGGAACCAGCCTCAGTGTCCATCAATGGATGAATGGATATATATACAATGGAGGTTTATTCAGCCATAAAGAAAAATGAAATTATGGCATTTGCAGGAAAACGGGTGGAACCAGGGACCATCATGTTAAGCAAAATAAGTCAAACTCAGAAGGTTAAGGGTTATGTGTTTTCTCTCAAATACAGAAGCTAGAGAAGAAAAAGGAAAGTAAAGTTGGGGTGGATCTCATGGAAATCAAAGAAAGATCAATAGAGGCAAGAGACCAAGAGGGAAAGAGAGGGGAAGAGAGCGGAGAAGTACTGGGGAGTCATGTTAGCTGCGTGCATGTACACATATGTAACATTATCTACATCTATAATGCACCAATTTAAAAATATGGGGGAAATGGGAAAAGGGGAGAAAAAAGGTCAAGAGGTGGATAGGGGCAGGACTCTCTGGAAACTTCTCTGGGATCCTCAGTAAAGTTGGAGTGCAGGAGAGGCACGCTGACCCTCTCCTGCCTGAGAAGGCCTACTTGAGAATGGGACTTAAGAGTGTCCCCTTTGCCTTTTCCTGTCCCTTCAATACACTCGCTGCCCGTTACTCTGAGTGACAGGTCTGAAATCTTTCTGACCTGATAGCAAGAATTGGGGTATGAAAGGCGGGTCTTCTTGCTGCCTCAGTTTCCTGGAAGGCCCCAGCTAAAATAGGTGCTCACACACTTGGGGGAATCAGAGAAGGCTCCTGGAGCAAATGGTGCCTAACCTGAGCCCTGAAGGATTAGTGAGAAAGTGGAGCAGGAAGAGAATTTCAGGAGGAAGAAGCAGGCAGCTGGTGCAGAGGCCCAGGAAAAGTCAAAGTCAGTTTTTTTGAGAAACAGAAAGGCTGGGAGACAAAAGGCCGAGGCCACAGGGGATTTTAGCTATGTTAATGCATTTGGGCCACAATCCTGGGGACAATAGGAGGCCTGGAAGGATTTAGATTGGGAGGATTGAGGATTAACTGCTCCACAGTTGAGAAGAAAAGATCTGGTCCTTCGGAGAAGGAATGGGGGTGGGGCTGAGGCAGCCGGCTGGGAGACCAGTTGTAGGAGTCAGATGTGAGATTATTTCAATGAACCTAAAATCAAAGTCTAGTAGTGCCTACTGAGGGAGAAACCTCTCTCCCTCCACCCTTGGTAGCTGGCCTGGGCTTATCTATCTCTGGAGTCAGTTCCTGCCGCAGAAAAGAATTCCATTCCCCTGGCTCCGGTCCTGAGGTCCCCTGTCCCTTTCTCTTGGTGTCTGCAGAGGACTGGTTTCAGGACTCCTACCCCGACCCCAGGATACCAAGATGCTGGATGCATATATAATATTTGCACATAATCTATGAGCATCCTCCCCAATACTTTAAATCAACTGTAGATTACTCGAAATACCTAATATAATGTAAATACTTTGCAAATAGTTGTTATACTGCATTATTTGGGGCATCATGATGGAGAAGAAAAGTCTATATATGTTTGGTACAGATGCAAAATTTTTTTTCCAGATATTGGGGCTGGGATTGTAGCTCCGTGGTAGAGCACTTGCCTTGTACATGTGAGGCCCTGGGTTTGATCCTCAGCACCACATAAAAACCAGTAAATAAAATAAAGGTATTGTGTTTATCTACAACTAAAAAAGATTAAAAATTATTTTTTTCCAAATATTTTCCATCTGGGGCTGATGGAATGGAAGGATGCAGAACTGTGGACAGAGAGGACCTCCGCCATCCTTCCCTCCTCCAGTTCATCCCCCTTCCAACACCCCAGAGGCCTCCAGACTGATCACCATGTATTTCATCCGTGCCCCCTCATTTCCCTCCTGACTCCCCTCTGATCTCTCGACGTCCCAGTGGCAATTGTAGACATAAATCTGTGGGCTTTCTGGCTGGGGTGCTAGGAAGCTGGGTCTTCTTTCTGGCTCTGACCTGATATTCTCCCTGAGCTCAGCAGGGCAGAGACAGCAGCTTCATCCTGGCCAGGGACAGGGTAGGGCATCAGTGAGGAGATGGGTTTGTTGGAAGGTCTTGTAGACTTGAAGCAGGAAAGGGACGAGTTCTGTCTTATCTGTCAGCTGTCAGCTGTCTGATGTCTCCTTGGTTCTCAACCCTCAATCACCTCAGGGCTTTGCTTGTTTGTTTTAAGTGCTTGCTTCCTACTCCTAGAGATCCTGATTTAATGGCTAGAGGAAGAATCCAGAGCTCCTTTATTTAGTTCTCAAAGCTGCCCTGGTGGTTGTAATGTGTAGACAGGATGGAGACCCACAGCTTTGTTAGCACCAGGATTTGGAGATATGCCAACGCCGTGTGACAGGGTGTCCGAGCAGGAGTCTCAGCTACGTCAGCTATGGCTGTCTTGCTGGGTTGACTGTGGACAGATCGTAGCTTCTTTGAGTCTCATCTGTTTATTCCCTTGTAAAATTCAAGGGTTAACAGCACCTACCTCTTAGGAGGGTCAGTGTCAAGCACGCACTTGTGTCACCTGGTACCTAGTGCCTGCTAGAGTTTGGAGTGTCCTCAGAAGCCTGGAGTGTCCTCAGAAGTCCAGGTCTTAAAGGCTTGATCTTCAGCTGTGTTTTAAGGGGAGGTGATGAGCTGGGCATGGTGACCCTCGCCTGTAATCCTAGCAGCTCAGGAGGCTGAGGCAGGAGGATTGTGAGTTCAGAGCCAGCCTTAGGAACATCGAGGCACTAAGCAACTCAGTCCCTCAGTTCAATCCCTGGTAACCCCACCCAAAAAAAGTGGGGGGAGGTGGTGAAATGTAAAGAGGCGGGGACTAGTGAGAGGTTTGAGGCCATTGGGGGTGTGCTATTGAAGGTGATTAGTGGGACCCTGTCTCCTCCCTGTCCTTCTTCTCTTTTTCACTCATAGCCATGAGGTGAACAGTCTTCCTCAACCACAAATTCCCACCATGATGTTCTGCTTCACCACAGGCCCCAAAGTAATGGGGCTAAGTAATCAGCCATGATCTGAAACTAGGAACCTAAATAAACCTTTCTTCTTTATAAGTTGATTATTTCCTGGTGTTTGTTACAGTATCGGAAAGCTGACTGACACCGAGCCTGGCCATGTGCACTGACTGGTTATTTTTCTTCTTATGTTTTCAACTCAAGCCTTGCTCTGTCCTTCCAGTGCTCTTTTCACACCCAGCTGCTTTGGTCTGAGGTACATGATCAGATTTCTTACACTGGTCTGTGAGAGAACATGCTCTAAATAAGGGGGAAGGTACAGGGTTAAAACTTTTACAAAGTGATAAAACAGAGTAAATTTGTCTCCAGGATATTTCCTCTTCCTATGCGCTAAGGTTTATAGACAGGATTTGAGGCCAATGGAAGTACTTCAGTACCAAGCAGGCAGCCCTAGGGAAAATGGAGAGAGAATTCTTCTGGAAAAAATTTTCCTTTAATAAGTGCCTTCAACCCCATTGTGAAGTCAGACTTTCTGCAGCTTTCCTGTTGGAGTGGGTTCCACTGGGCTCCAGGCGCTTGCATGGTCCTGGGGCCCTGTGTGGTCTTCTTCTAGGAGTACGCTGGGTCACTGCTGCTTTTCTTCTCGCTTCCTCTGGGTGTGATTAAGGAGGTTAATGATATCCACCATGCCAGGAGGTGAGCGATTCCTCCCCCTCACAGCTCTGCCAAGAACTCCAGCCCCATATTCCCAATCTTGCAGATGTGTTTTGCTGGGCACAGTGAAAATGTCAGCAGAGAATGGAAAAGCCAGTGCACACTCACCACCACTCCAGGAAAAATAGCTTGTGACACACTTTCGTGGTGAAAAGAACTGCGTGTGTATGTGTGTGTGTGTGTGTGTGTGTGTGTGTGTCTCTCTCTCTCTCTAAAGATCTGGGACTCAGCTGGGTGTGGTGGCACATGCCTGCAATCCCAGCTACTTGGGAGGCTGGGGAAGGAGGATCACCAGCTTTGGCAATTTAATGAGACCTTGCCTCAAAAAAAAAAAAAAAGAAAGAAAGAAAGAAAGAAAAAAGGGCAGAGGATGTAACTGGGTGGTAGAGTGCTCGCCTAGCGTTTGTGAGACCCCAGGTTCAATCCTTAGTATTTGAAAAAAAATATGGGGGTCCCGATGAGACAGGATGCAGTGCTTTAGGACTGCTTAAATAGAGTCCAGAGAGAGGCTCAGAGAACCAAGTGATGGTGGATGGGGGAAGCCCAAACCCTCACAGCAGCTGCAATAGAATTCTAACCCAGAGAATCTTGAGGTGCCTTTTCGTGAAGATGGGCTCTCCATCAAGACAGAAAATAAACAAGGGTTTCAAAGATGAGCCCTAAAGGGATAAGTCAAAGAATCTAGCAGCAATTCAACTTCTGAAAGTTAACACTGTTTTAAGAAGCAATACAGTTATCCCAAATTTTAAATGCTGTGACAGCACCTGGAAATTCTACACATTGAATCACTTAATTCAACAAATGACAGCCGTCCGAATCAGCATCTGTTACGGTTGGAATATGAGGTGTCCCCCAAAAGCTCACATGTGAGACAAGGCAAGAAGGCTTGGAGGAGAAATGATTGGGCTTTTGCTTTAATCTAATCAGCTAGTCTAATCCCTGATGGGATTAATTGAGTGGTGGCTGGAGGAAGCTGGTTTTGGCTGGAGGGAGACATTCATTGGGGGCGTTACTATGGGTATGAATCTGAATCTGTTGAGTGCTGTGTCTCTGCTCTGCTGCTTCCTGATTATCATGTGAGCTGCTTCCTTCTGCTGTCTATGGGTGGAGACCTCTGAAACCCTGAGCCCCTGAATAAATCTTTCTCCTCTACAATTGTGTTGGTTGGATCCTTAGGTTGTGGCAGCAACAAAGCTGAGTAAAATAGCATCTATTTATCACGTTTCACCACTAATCAAAGGGCAGACTTCGCGCATTACAGCGTTGATTGATGATTAAATCACTCCTCACTTTATGTAGGAGACTTTATGTAGCATGATCCAGGGCAGGTAGCCTCAGGGATTTAACTGGGTGTCCTGGTGAGTTGAATGACCCGTTCACTCTACAAAGAAGATTTATTGCAAAATTAAAAGCTATCATAGCTTCATATTAACTATTAACAATTATAAAAATTATTCCAACTTTAACATTAATTTTTATTGTCTCCATTAAATTTTATTTAACAATGGTTAATCATCTTTCCTGACCCAATCTGGCAACACAGTGAATGAGATAAAAGATGTCAAGTGTTAAGCACAGTGTCAAATGTTTAGAAAGCAGACAAGAAACGATGGTCTTCGTTTTAACATTATGGTTTTCCCAAAAGACAAACGCATTTGAAAAAAACTTAATTTGTCCCAAAGAGGAATAAAGATGGAGTTAGCGTTATGGTTTGTTGTGATTATCTGGGGAGGACAGTAATGACAGTATCCATGAAGTCCAGGTTTAGATAATCATTGGCACTGTTGTCTCTGATTGGTTTTGTTCTTCCATGAATGAATGATATCAGCAGCCACTGCTGAAACTATTATTAGAAATATGAGTACTGGTAGGAATAGTGGTAGGACTGACTGTAATTAGAGTTGGCATGAGTTGTTCCGGCTTGCCCAAGGTCCCAGCCCCCTGCTTTTGGTAATAGCTAGATTTTCTTTTGGATAATTGTTCCCCTCACTGGATCTGGTCTTGGTAGGCATGTGGAAGTGTACACCTTCCTCTGGTGAGTGACTAACACATCTCCCTGATGGAGCTGATGTTTCCTAAGAATCACATTGTGAAGATAACATCATTAGTTCCTGAGATGTATAGCTGGGGCCATTCAACTCACTCTCTGATTCTATCAGCTATCTGAATCACTCAATACATTTTCTTTTTTTCCTAAGTTACCAGAGGTGATCTGCTTTGCTTTGTAGTCAAAGAACCCTAAGTAGTACTTGGGAGGTAACATTAGTCAGAGTAGCTATAATTGTCATCGTTCTCATTTTCAAAGCCACAGAAGTACTAACTTTAGTATTTATCATGAGATGGGCATATTCTAAGCATATCTTACTGCATCCTCCTAAAAACCCTGTGAGGTACCAGACAGACACACATCATGACCCCCCTCCACGTTTTTTTTTTTTTTTTGGTACTAGGGATTGAACTCAGGGAAACTTAACCACTGAGCCACATCCCCAGCCCTTTTGTGTATTTTTTTTTTTTTTAAGAGACAGGGTCTCACTGAGTTGCTTAGCGCCTTGCTAAGTTGCTGAGGCTGACTTTGAACTCCCAATCCTCCTGCTTCAGCCTCCCAAGCCTTGGGATTACAGACATGCGCCACTGCACCCAGTTTATCTCCCCCTTTTGCAGATGAGAAAACTGAGGCTTAGGAAGATCAACTAACTTACCTGTAGCTGGTAAAAGATGAAGCCAAAATTCAAATATAGCATCTCCAACTGTGGTCCTTACGTTCTCAATCACACAACTGCTTCTCTATTAAATGATGCGATGCAACATGTCTGGCCAGGTGCTAGTCACCTTACACCGGTCATCTTGTTTACTTTTCACAAAAACAACTAAGTTTTGGTATGAGATCAGATTGCATCCGTGCAAATGAGGAAACCGGCTCAGGTGGGTTAGGTTCTTTGGGCAGGTTCACTCGGCTACTAACATGCCCCTTGAAGCCATCAAGCCCAGAAAGGTCTGAGCCTGGCAGGAGAGGAGAGGACGAAGAAAAGGGCCTGGTCTGCTCAGTCTTAACCTCACTCACTTTGTAGAAGAAAAGAAACTTTAAAAGATGCGGCGAATCCAGCTTCCCTTGGAAGATTCCCAGGAGGCTTCTGCAGAGAGGGAAAACTTCCTTGTACTGAGATAACTTTGAAAACCTTGTATCTAGGCCAGCATTTTTTTTTTTTTTTGCTTCTTCTTCTTTCTCTCTTTCTACTTTGAGAATTCCAGGCCTGATTAGGTCATGCTCTGGACTTGAGTCGGCCAAGGGCCATGGTTTCAATCACTGTGCTCCCAATGACCTTACAAGAACATCTTAAGAGGATAAATCTATTTGTTTTACACTGAGATAATGGAAAATAAGGCTACTCCTGCTCTGCTCCGGGAGACCTTGCCTGCCAAGCGGGTTTTCATAACATACTTCTACAGCTGATTTATCTTCTCTGAAAAGTGAGACTTCAAAACCAAAAAATAAGAAACATTTAGTAGTACTCATGCCAAAAATAATGATGAGAGCCATGAGTGTTGTCCCAGACCCTGTTACCAAAATAAGCAGCTGATATGTTTCCAGACATGGGGACAAAGACCCCAGATTCCAAGAAGTCTGGAGGAACTTTCAGTCACCATATTTATAGGTCTTTGTTAGGAAATGAATGATTGGAAGTCACTTCTGTGGCTGCTGTTTGGCCTCCACCCTCCCCATCAAATCCCACTGGTATTTTTGGTTCCCACCTCCAAACCCCTTGGTCAAGCGGAGTTGGAAATTAGAAGTTTGGACCCAGGAGGTGGACAGGGCCATTTGAGAGATTATCTGGCCAAGATGGTTGTCTAGAGGACGCTGATGGGGGCGGTGTGATGTACAATCAAGGAGATGGCAGAAGAGTTATGTGGTTACTGCCTGGTCCTTTGTAGACATTATTTATAGACTGAAACTTTTTTTTTTTTTTAACAGTGTTTAGAAGCATAGAAGAGTGCAATTGTCATTAACTCTTATTCTGTTCTGTAAAATGGGGCAACCTAGTGCCTCCCTCAGGTTAGAAGGAGAATTACATGAGATTACATGCATGCAAAGTGCCTGGCTTAGGGTTAAGTGGTCAATATTTTCACCTTATTCCCAGATGCCACCATCTCTGCACACTGGTCTGCCTTCAGGGACTAATGCCCTATTGGTATTATTTCTAAATTCTTTCCTGCACTACCATTCTATTACCTAGTAAGAAATTCAATTCTGTTGCTACTCTTATGTATTAAGTATCTATTGCTGCATTAGAAATTACCCTAAAACATAGTACCTCAAAACAATAAAGGTGTATTGCCACACATGGGTTCTGAGAGTCAGAGATCTGAAAGTGGCTTAGCTCTATAGTTCTTTTACAGGCTTTCTCATGAGGTTGCAGCGGAAGGTGTTGCCTGGGGCTATGGCTTCTGAAGACTTGAACCAGGGCTGGAGGATCCATTTCCAAGATGCTTCTCAATGGCAGCAGAATATGCCACTCTGAACCTGCCACTTTGGCATATGAATCATTTTGAGCTGAAGGCAATTGAGAAACAGAACTCTGTGCCCTCCCCTATTTGCCTAAAAGCAGGACACAAATTTGCAAA
The DNA here is from genome assembly GCF_001458135.2 of Marmota marmota marmota. Classification (NCBI taxonomy): domain Eukaryota; kingdom Metazoa; phylum Chordata; class Mammalia; order Rodentia; family Sciuridae; genus Marmota; species Marmota marmota. The sequence continues at coordinate 46,008,052 of NW_026000174.1, read as the reverse complement.
GTTGTCCTCCAGCTCCTCTCTACTAAAGAGACATAAATTAATCACCAGAGACAACTCCAGACTTTTATCGGTCTGGATGGCAAGCAGAGGAATCTACATAGCAAAACTTATTAGCCCTTAGCTCTCATTAGCTTCTCCTCTATATTTGTCTTTCTACAATTTTCTACCACTGGAAACTCAAAAGTTCTTTTCCTTTGTCTTGCCACTTCTCTACAAATATGTTATGCTCCAGATATGAGGTGGCCCCCCCAAGGCTCCTGTGTTAATGAATGTATATTCAGAGGTACAAATATTACTTTATGAGGACTGTAACTTAATCAGTTCATCCTAGTTGGAATGGGCTAACTGAGTGCTAACTGTAGGCAGGTGGAGTGTGGTTAGGAGGAGTTGGGTCACTGGAGGTATACCCTGGAAGCGTGCATCTTCCCAGGGGCTCTTTCCCTTTTCTCTCTCTGCTTCTTGGTTGCCATGAGTAGAGCAGCCTTCCTTCCCTGAGTCCTTGTGCCATGATGTACTACCTCTCCTTGGGCCCAGAGGAATGGAGTTGGCTGACCAGGGACTGAGCCTCTGAAACGGTAAGCCAAAACGAACTCTCCCCCCTCTAAGTTGTTATTGTATTTTGGTCACAGCAGTGACAAACACAAAATGCCAATGAACACAAGATGGTAGAGGGAGGACAGCTTTTTTATCCCCTCCAATTTACTTGCCTGGCGGCTTTCAGACGGCTCTAGTTCCTGGTGAGTCATGGTGAGTCTTTCCACACGGCTGTTTGGGACATGAAGACCCCAGTGTGCATGTGATCTGAGAGCACCGATGGAGGTGGCAGTGTCTTTCATAATGTAATTTCAGAAGTCCTGTGCATCTCTGTGCAACTCTGTGACTGGCAGGAGATGGAGATCATGGGACACCACCTGGCAAGCTAGCGATCACACCCTCTCAAGTTATACCAGGTCCTTAACATGCCTCAGAGGCCTGCTTACTTCCTCAGCCTCAACGTTGCATAAGATACTCCCCGCTGACCTCCAGCTTCAGTTGACACTGGTTTTGTCTTCATTTCATCCTCTGTACCTTGTTCCTTCCCAGCATGCCTTTCAACCATTGCTCTCTGTACCTAGACACTCATGTCTCATTCAATGAGTCTCGTCACCCACTGTATTATCTCATGGATTCTTCTTGTTTGTATAAAGCTCAGCTCTGCCAACACTTCATCCAGGAAGACTTCCTGGTTCCCTAAAATGGGTCCAGACTTCTGATCACATGGGCTGTGTTGGTGACATCTGACACATCTGCTATTAAGCAGATGCCTCCCTTAGAGGAGTGCATGTTCTGACGCCCTCTCTCGGGGTTGCCAGCAGGGAGCAGAGACCATAAAGTTAGCCTCAGATTTCAAGTTTCTTCACTCAGAATTCTGGATCCAGACTCTTCTTCATTGTCACCACCCCCTCCTCCTTCTCATCTTTTTTTTTTTTTTTTTTAACTGAGGATGGAACCCAGGGGGCACTGTCTTAGTCACTTTTTTATTGCTGTGACCAAAATACTTGAAAAGAACAACTTAAAATTGAAAAAACAAAAACAAAAAACTTTGGCTCATGGTTTCAGAGGTCTCAGTTCATGGTCAGCCAACTCCGTCACTCTGGGCCCAAGTAAGTCAGAACGTCATTGTGGAAGGCCATCGTGAAGGAGCACTGCTCTGCTCATGGAAGACCCAACAGAGAAACCCAAGGGCACACGCCCTGTGACCCACTTTCTCCAGTCATGCCTCACCTGCCTACGGTTAGTCCATCTGAATTAATCCATCAAATGGATAAGTCCACTGACTAGCTTACAGCTCTCATAATCCAATCACTTCATCCCTGGACATTCCTGAGTTAACACAGGAGCTTTTGAGGGACATCTCATATTCAAACCATTAACAGGCCCTTTACCACTGAGTTACATCCCCAGCCCTTTTAATTTTTTTATTTTGAGACAGGGTCATGCTAATTTGTCTGGGCTGGCCTTGAACTTGCAATCCTCCTGCCTCAGCTTCCCGATTCACTGGGATTATAGGGGTGCACCACAGTGCCTGGCTAGGGTCCAGACTCTGAATAACCACCTTTTACTCTTCATTCCTAGAGGGAGAAAAATAGCTGTTATTGTGCCTTGTGCTTATACAAGGCGCTTTTGATTAGTTCTAAAAATAGGATCAGACACATTTTCCAGACTGAGCATCTAGCCTATAATTTTGCTTCCAGGCACCCTACATTGATTACCAGAAAGCCCTCTTTATTACTTTTTCCCTCATCAGTTTGATTTCTTTCTTTTTTTTTTCTTTTTCTCTTTCTTTCTTTCTTTTTTTTTAATAGTAAGCACAGAAGTTTAAAAGTCACCAGCAACACTATTTGTCACAGGTTTTCTTTGACAATTGAGATCTGCTTCTAGAATTCATTGGGGGAAAGAATTGGGGAGAGACATTCTTATTTTTACCTGGAGCTGTGGTTGGCATACCAAAGGAGCTGCTCGGAGTTCAGCTCTTATTCAGTCCTCTCCTCTTCTCCCCCACTCAATGCATATTTGCCACCCACCTCTCTCTCTCTCTCTCTCTCTCTCTCACACACACACATTATTTTGATGCATTGGCTGCAGTGGTGTGAATTACAGTTCATAGATATATGTGTGCTTGTATATATGTTGGGGGGCTGTGGAAAAGTCTTAGCTTGAGCCTAAAATGGAATTCCCATCTGTAGAAGTGGCAGGGGGACCATCAGGAGGTGATTTGCAGGAAGGCTCTCCCACCCCCCTAGCTGAGAGAAACGAGAGGGCCTGGACCAACAATGAAGTCAGCCTCGCAATGCACCTGAGTCCTGTAAAAAGGAGGCTTGTGGGGGAGAAAATGAGAAAGTCTTTGTACCAAAGACTGGGATCCTTGAAGGCACAAGTCTGGACAATCCCATGTGGGGAAGAGGGACAATTTCCCCCTTCTGAATGGACCAGAGAAACCTCATGGCATCTGGTGGCCCAGCAGCTGTGGGAGTAGGGCAGGCAGCACCCTGACTGTGGACTCTGGCACAATAGAGATGGACTGGGGCCAGCAGCAGCTGGGAGCACACATTGTGAACTTTAGCTGTAGGCGACATGGGTGAGTGGGGTGGGAGAAGATAAAAGCCAGTGACTGTCTTGTGTCTATGGTGACTGGTGGTTGGTGATCCCTGGGGGATCAGACATAGATCTCATGGCATGTTGGTGTTCTCTGGGATCCTATAGGAGAAAGAGCCAATGGCATGTGGGAATGGCTGTGATGGGCCACTGGTTTCTAGGTTTCTATCTACCAGATCAGAGAAACCTGAGAAACTCAGGTGTACACACACATACACACACACACACACACACACACACACACATGGTGAACAGACTCAGGCAGTACCTGAGATCAATGGTTCACTTCACTCCTTTCCTTTACTTTACAGGAAGGACGAAGCAGGAGCCCAGACAGAAGGGCTGATTTTCCCAAGGGAGACAGATGGAGATCTCTCAGATGAAGATCTGAGCTCTATCCTTGCTACTCCTGGTACCTAGGAGAGTCTGGGGGAACTTACATGCATCACTGACATTTCTTCAACCCACTGTGACCGAGGGCAGATTGATGCTAAACAACAAAAACAAACAAACAAACAAACAAACAAACAAACAAAAAACAGGGTACCAGGTTGGCTTGGCTGACTACATGTGGTGTGACCAGAGGACAGAAGGAAGTCAGCCCACCTGAGACGCTCCCCTGAGGGCTCACCCTGGGCTCAGGCATGCTTTCCACCAAAGGTATCTTTTGGTCTGAAGCTGTGTACTTAGTGATTATCCTTAGCAAAGAAGGAGCACTCCCAGGGAACTGGGTTCCTTGTGAGAGCCTGGGAGGAAGGTTGGAGATGGGGCTGGAGTTTACAGCACTCTCAGAGATGGCGTCATCTCTGAGTGGGAGAGGACTAGAGGGGAGGCCCCTGGGATGGCAAGAAAGGTGAGCAAATGCTGAAGTGAGGACGGAGAGAAAGTGGAAGGCAGTGAAAACATGGGCCACTTCCCAGTTTTACCTGGAGGTCCCCGCATATGTCCCATACTTCCTTCAGGTCGGGGACCCTGGTTTCAGATGGTCTTATGGCCATCAGTTATGTGCTCAAAAATCCCCTTTTCCTGTTTAGTGACGTTCTTGTCTGACCTCATGTTTAGATTCTAGACCTTGGTTCCCTGTAGAAAGTAGAGGGGAAGAGGAGAAGGGGAAGAAGTGGGGTAGGGGTGACCAAAGGAAAAGAAAAGGGGAAGAGAGAATGAGAGAGGGGAGAAGAGGAGAGGAGAGGAGGGAAGAGAGACAAATATGTGAAAGAAATTGAGAAACAAACACACGCACACACAGAGGGAAGCACAGACCTGCAAAGAGAAAGAGCGGGCGAGGGCAGTAAATTGCTTCCAGGGCGTAAGGAACCAAATACACCCACTTTAAAGACCTTCTGGGGCCACTGTTTAACAGCCTCCAGCCTTCTGGCTGCAGGTGGGCCTCTTACCTAACTCCCAGGAGAGCTCCTTGCCTCTGGAAACCAGCATGATTTATCAGCCCCCCTGGGCGCCTGGCCAGACGGCCACCCTGCAACCACCGCATCCAGGCTGACCCCAAGTTGCCCTCCTTTGTGCACATGGCCCAGCAGGTGGATCTGAATTTCTAATGACCACAGGCACCTGCATTTCCCTGAAGCACTTGCCGGGATGATGGAGAACAGACTCAGGCGGTACCCAGGAGGAAGGGCCCGCGGAGGAAATGGGAGAGACAGACTTGGAGGCATGAAATATCATGGAAAGTGTAGACCTTGTTAAATTTCATTGACTGTTTACATTTCCCTGGCTGCATTCCACTGGTTACCTGCCCAGAAACGGGATTGGAAACACAAACCTTAAATGAGATCAGATTTTCCAATGAAATATGATAAGGGGGAAAAAAAGAGTCCAGAGGCAAATCGCAGGTAAATGGATCCGGTCCACTGGGGGACATTCACGAGGAGCCCGATGTCAACACTGCCCTGGTCCAGTCTGACTTATGGGCCTCCTGAGGTTCTGGGGAGCCCACTGTGAAGGAGGAGGGGCAAAGGAGGTTTGAAAAACCCAAGGGAGGCACGTACAGAGTTGGATTTATGGGAACCCCTGCCGGATCCCTCCTGACCTCTAACTCCTTTGGAGAATGGCACACTTCCCTGGTGACAGTCCTGTTGCAGGTCATGGAGACTCAAGATTGAAAGTTTCAGGTCCATGATCCAGCCAGCAGGCAGAGGGAGAAGAGAAGAGGGCTACAAATCCTAAAGCCCTCAAGAGGCAACACTGCTCCTGCTGCTCCTGCTAAGCTGTCTAGCAGAGGGTAACCCTTTCCTTCCCAAGGAGCAGGCCTTGAAATCTTCCTGAGTAACCAGGTCCGACTACGGATGCCACCTCCCAAGGGTCTCTTGTTGCTGCTTGAAGGAAACACTGTTCCCTGCTAAAACTCTTCAGAATTCTCCTTTAGAGCCCATTGAAAGACTTTTCCTCTCTATTAATATTTCAGCCTGTGACTTTACAGAAAGTGACATCTTTTCCATTCAGTCCTTACTGTTCAAAAGGGAGTCCACAGACCAACATCATTGGCACCATTTGGAAGCTTGTTAGAAGGACAGATTCTGTGGTCCTCATCCTCTCATGACTACGTGGCTGACTGGGAGATGTGGCTAGCTGCCACCGCCCAGCGTCACAAGAGAGTATCTTACTGCATATCGCCAGCACAGGAGAAGATCCAAATTCAAAATTTGAAGTTTGGTGTCTACTGAATTCACATCACTTTCACATCATCATAAAGTCAAAATGTTGTGAGTCGAAACATCCTAGTTCAGGGGCCATCTGTCCTTGGCTGTTCAGTGCCTCCTTCAAGAAGGCTGCTTTCTTTCTACCACTATCAAAGCATTCTTTGGTCTCACTTGGTGCCCACTCCCATCTGCTTCTACTCCCATCCATATTCCTCTTCTCAAATCTTCTTGCCTCCAACCATTCAGTTCATTGCAGGCTCCTGATCAGCCAGCAAGGCCCCTCACCACTGCCCAAATGCCTTTATGCCTATCTTGCCTTAGGCCACTTCTTCTACTCAAAGTGAGTAATGAGGGGCACGTCTTAAAGCCACACCCATTGGACTTGCCCTCAGCACTGTCTTCCAGCCCATTCTGAACGTGACTGTAATGCACCTGCCATCCATCGCAGCTGGCACTCACAAACTCACGCCTAACCCTTAAGCCAAGCTTGGGGTTTGCCTCCTTCAGCTGGTTGTATTGGGAACTCCCCAGTCGTATCATCATAGGTCCCAGCTGAGATCAGGGCTCTGGAAAACATGGAGGATGGCCTGGGCCAAGGGTTTCTGCTTATGAAATTTGACTGTGCCATCTGGTCCTGCTTAGGCTCAATTCTGGATGGACCATTTCTATCTAAGGATGGACTACTTACTGTGGGTCTGTGTTAATTTTATGACATGGAGAATCTTCTGGAACTCAGTTCATGATGGGAAGTTCCATACTTATGGTCACTTGATATCCAGTGTCAAGGTTACACCAGTGCCAGGAGCCATCTATGAGCTCTGGGTAAACTGAGCGATGTTGGAGCCATTAGTCAGGGAAGCCTGGTATCAGGAACTCCAGGAACCCCCTAGTTCGAAGATGCCTGATTCATGTGGTGCCCTGCCTAGCTCACTGCTCAAGTTCTAACACAGCCTCCCGGAGACGGGTGTGTCTTACCAAAATGCTAATCCACCTGTTTGCTGCTAGACTTCTGCTACACTGAGAAGCAAGCACGGAACCGAGACTCCTCCGGCTGAACCATTATCTCTGCCTTTGATATACTCCCCCTTAAATAAAGAATCAGAGCCATTGTTAAGTTGTTCAGTTCAAGCTCATATCAGGACTTGAAGAACTACCAGATGCTCCTCTTTTTATATCTAATTTCTAGCTCTGTCTTTATTTTTTTACTGATTATTACACACTTTTTAGTTTTCCCAAGCAACTCACCTCCTGGGCAGGAACCTGCTTTGTTGGGGTGTTGGACACCTTGATATACACCAGGGTCCAGTAACATTCCAAGATTTGTTCCTCAAAAGGCATATAATTCTGCACGGCAGAGGGCATGACCTTTGTCCCAAACTTCAGGTGCTCATGTTGATTCTCCCACTGGAACTTTCCATAAGATCCATACTGCATCTCTCCCTATCTGCCGCAGTCTGGCTGGGCACAATCAGGAGCCACTTGTCAAAAGAAACTAACTTTATTTTTTAGAACCACACACGCCAAACAAAACAGCCTCTCAGGAAAAACCCTCAGAGCCTCAACTGCCACCACCGGCTTTCCACAAGCCTCTCTCTCCCCCACAAGCTTCTCTCCACCTCCCACAATCCTCCTGCTCTTGAGGCGGATTGGCTGGGTCACATGGGCGGAGCCAAAAAAGTCCCCCAATGAGCAGCTCCGTGGTCTGAAAGGGCAGGGAAACAGCCCAATGAGCATCACCGCAGAGGAGCCAATCAGCTAGATGTTGCTGGGGCCGCTGTGAGCCAATTATCAGCCGGCAGCTGGAAGTTTGCTGGCAGCTGGAAGTTTGCTGGGGCCCCTTCGGCTGTGGCTCTCAACACCTATCATTGACACTTTCAGTGCCAAATAGTTTTCCCAAGCACATGTTCCAAGTAGCAGGCTATCTTGTACTTCAGCCTGGACAGATCAGGTCCAAGTTCCACACAAAGTTGAAACCTTTCTTGCTCTAGGTCCCACACAAAGTTGCAACCTTTTCCTCAAATAAGGGTCAGAGTAACATTGTTAGGCATAAAAAAAAGTGTGTTTCTTCCAGAACCCAGTTCAAAGAGGTCTGAGACTTTGTACTTTGTTCTTTGTGATGGAAGATGCAAGTTACAGCAATTTATCTTTTACTTTGAACAGGGTTTCACATCATGCTCCCAATCACTCAATCCCTAATAATTGTGTAATTGTGTCAGTGTGCCGTGCTTCTGCATCCTCATAGGATTTGTCTCCACCATCTGAAGTGAATTGTTTTACTCCAGTGTGTCAGCCACCTCTCTCACCACCATCCTTTTGGAATATGATCCTGTTTTTTTTTTTTTTTTTTTTTTGTTTGTTTGTTTCTATTACTAGGGATTGAACCTGGGGAACTCTAACACTGAAATACATCCCTATCCCTTTTTATTTTATTTTGAGACAGGATCTTGCTAAGTTGCTGAGGCTGGCCTCAAAATTGTGATTCTTCTGCCTCAGTCTCCTGAGTTGCTGGGATTACAGGTGTGTTCCATCTGGGGTGATATTGGTTTTGATTCACTATTTTGGGGAGGGAATGACAGTTTCATAGGTTTTTACACTGTACCCTCACTGACGGGGCTGGGGTTGGGGGGTGAGGGGTGGGGTGGGGGCTGCCTGGGAAGAATGTGGCCTCAGCTTAAAGGCAGGAGTTAGGTCTCTTTGGCGTTGGCTTCAGAGGGTTCACACACACCTTGGAATTGTAAGCAAAAATTAGTGTGGAGTATTTCTCTAGAATCCATAGCTGCTCACTAAATTCTCAGGTGGTTCTCTGATGCGCCGAAGGTGATGTTGCACTTGATATGCAGCTTCACTGATCTTCCAGCGTTTCTCCCCTTGGCATTCTCTCTTGCTTAAAGGATTGTCGATGATGCACTTGTGTGCCAGCTACTCTGGCCTCCTTTGTGATCCTCAAGCACACCAAAGCCATTCAGGCTCAGGGTCTTTGCATGCCTGTCCCCTAGGCCTGGAATGCATCCTTCTCAGAAGCCCCAGTGGCTGTCTTTTTTTTTTTTTTTTTTTAACCTCAGGTTTCAGTTTATTTGTCACCTTCTCAGAGAGGCCTGCCCTGATTCCACAAGTTATAGGATTCCATCACCTTCCAGTTTTCACCTGCACTGTCCCCCAGAGGTCCACGTGTTGAAGGCTTGATCTTCACGCAGCATGGTGTTAATGGGAGGTGGTGGAGCCTTTAAGAGGTGGAGCCTAGGGGGAGGAAATTAGGTCATTGTGAGTGTTCCCTTGAAGGAGATGGTGGGACCCCATCCCTTTCTTTTCTCTGTTTCTTAGCCACCATAAGGTGAATAGTTCTCCTCTTTCACATGTTCCTGCCATGTTATACTGCACTATCACAGGCTCAAAGCAACAAGACATACTTGTCCAAGTGACCATGAACTGAAACCTCTGACACTGTGAGCCAAAATAAACTTTACCTCCTTGTAAGTTGATTTACCTCAGGCATTTGTTACAGTAACAGAAAGCTGACTAATACACCCTGTTTCATTTCTAACATGGCACTTTGACCATCCCATCTGTCTTTGCTATGTATCTTTGTCCAGTAGTGTGTAAGCACCATGAAAACAAGAACCATTCTGCCTTTTTCACCATGCTATTCCCACTGCCTAGAAGAGGGCCTGGCACATGGTAAATACTCAAAATATTTACTTTAATACATGAATAAGTGCTTGTCTTCTCTACCCATTGCAAAATATTTTCCCTTACATATCCCTCTTACGTCTTCTTTATAGCCTTATAAAATGTAGACAATCCAAACATACAAAAATGTTCAGACAATGATCTATGTACATGCCTCCAAGATGAAACAGAGTTTAAATTTTGCTTCAGTAACTTCAGATTTATCCTTTGTTTCTTTTATATTTTAACCAAAATTTCATACTCTGTGTTTAGCTCTGTCCTTTCCTTTCAGTGGTAGCTGCTATCTTGAAGGTGAAGAATGCCATTTTAAAATATGTTTTAATTGTTAAACGACATGTTGTTTTCAAAAACCATAAATGTGATTTTTCTTTGTTCCTAGATTTTGGATAAAATCTTGCATGCAGTTTATGTCCTTTTGGTAATTTGGTCTTGGGTATTGAACAGTGTTGCTGAATCATAGAATTAAACAATGCTGGGAGCAACCTACCTACTTACAGTTATAGGACATAATAAAGTTACTTGTTATTTCAACCACGGAATTGGATTTGCTGTTATGTATAGTTGGAAGCCTCCTAACTGTGATAGTCTCACTCTACTAACATTTCCCAGTGTTGAGTCCTTAGCTGTGGCCAGGCTAGCAGTTTTGATTTGACCGTAGGTCTACCCAGGTATAGACAATTTTCTTTTCTCTTCTTCCACATTTCCCAGTTCAGAAGCTTTTGTATTTGTAATTTGTTGCTGTGTGCTATGATCTGACAGTTTGTGCCCCTTTACATATTGAAGTGGTTTTAATGAGATGGTAGGAGGAGGTAGAGATTTGGGGAAGTGATTAGGTCATGAAGGTGGAGCCCTCATGAGTGGGATTAGTGCCCTTATAAGGATTGTTTTGTTCCATTTGGACTGATAAAACAAACACACCTTAGCCTGGGTAGTTTTTAAACAATAGAAAAAAATTTGTTATCCAAAGGGCTGAAGGCTGGGAAGTTGAAGATCAAAGTGGCAATAGGCTCATGGCCTGGTGGGGCCCACTCTCTGCTGAGACAGTGAACAAGCCCCCTCAGGCTCTTTTGAGAGGGCATCGATCCATTCAGGAAGGCTCTGCTTTCAAGACCTCATCATGCGCAAAGGCCCCAGCTCTTTATACCACCACCACATTGGAAATCAGGTTTCAACCTAAGAAACCTAATTTAGGAGGAAACAAACACTCAGACCATAACAGGGGTCGAAGAGATCAGACTTCTTCCCTTCTGCTGCGTGAGGAAATACCTAGAGGGGACCAGCCATGAACCAGACGTAAGCACTCATCAAACATGAAATCTTGATGTTGGCCTTCCTAGCCTTTGGGACTGTAAGAAACAGATTTCTGTTGTTTATAAGTCAACCTATTTATGGTATTTTGTTCTTGCAACCTAATGGACTAAGACACTGTAACAAATTTTAGTGGCATAAAATAAAGTGGATGATCTCACCCAGTTTCTGAGGATCAGGAATCTATGAGCATCGTAGCTGCATGGTTCTGGCTAAGCAATCTCTCATGAAGTATGTTGCTGGCTAGAGCCATGGCACATGGTCATTCATGTGACAGCTTTCAGGAGAGTTCAATTCCTTCCCATAGGGCAGCTCACACAACGTGGAAGCTGGCTTTCCCCAGAGCATGTCACTGTGCACCCGCCCACACCCATGTGACCATCACACTGGGAGGTGTCTAAAATGACTCTCACTGTCATGTTCCACAGTGCCCCTCAGATCAAGTCACTTCTGCCCACCCTATTGGATGGAGGATGCAGAGGGGGCTCAGCCCCCAGTACAATCTATACCCACCACTGTCTGCCCCTCAGATTGCTTCTCATGGCCCTTAGAATAAAGTTACTGTTTTCAAGGCTTGCATATATCATGAGCCCATCTCCAGAACATGTTCTATTCTAATTCTTTATTCTCTGCTCTCTTCCCTTTGTTTTTCTTTAGGTCTGAAGTTCAATGTCCCTTTCTCAGGGAAGCTTTTCTGACCCTCACACCCTGTTACCACCTTCCAGAATGTTCTTTCCTCTCTTGTGTTACTTGTCACATTTGCTTGATGTGTTATTCCCATCTAGTCTACAAGGTAAGGGATCATGTAGATTGTATTCAGAGCCCTATCCCCAGGACCTGAAATGATGCACACAGTAGGCATGCAGTAAATTATACTAAGTGAAGATGAATGACGTTTACCTGATTAATGTTTTTCTCAGTGTCCTTTACTTCCTTCCATAGATAGAGAAAAGTTGCTTTATATGCAAACCCTTCTTACTCCATGGAACCAGACATTCAATGTGAGATCCCCTCAGGGGATTTTCTGGATCCTGGGCAGCTTCCAATTGGAACAGGCCTCTCAGTTTTGTCCTCAAGTAAATTCCCCCCTCTGCCTCTGGACATCCAGCTGGAAGCATAAATGTCTAAGGCAATATATGTTTTAGATGTGCATTTGCCTCAAATCAATATAGAAACATAACCTAACTTAATTTGCAATATCTAGTTTAATTTTGGCCAACTACTTGAAGGGAGGGTATTTTTGAAAACCCCAAGATAAGATGTTCATAGATAACAGTAATAGTCAACATTGATGGAGCTCCTCCTGTATATACCAGCCTCATTTTAATCTTTTCACCAAAATGATAAGATGGCTACTATCCTTTTTATGGATGATGGAGCTGGGACCCAGAGTGCCAGTGAATTTGCCTCAGTTCACATGTCCAGTAGGGAGTAGAGCCCTGATCCATACTGCGTCTGGGACTACAGGGTCCTTTATTGTATCACCACCCCCACCCCCACAGCATTGCCTTCTCTGGGAGTTATTTTGTTTTTTATTTCCTTCCCTCCCCCTGATGGATCACCTGGTTTTAACTCTTGGGCTTGCCACTTGGATCACGAACAAACTTTTTGCCAGTGTTATTTATAAAACTGTGCAGTTCAGTTGCATAACAGATAGTTTTTTTTTTTAAAAAAAAATGAAGTTCATAAATATCCATATGGAAGCCAAGACCAGGTTTCCCCTGGCGATTCAGGAGCACATTGACTGTGAAGCATAGAAGCTCCCAGACTTTTAGCAATTTGCATGAAGAATGACACACAGTCAGAAGAATGTGGCCAGAGAAAGAACCACAGACGTCCTTACCCCTTTGCATGGTTCCCCAGTGGAAAGAGAGTGGAGCTGAGCCAGACCTGGAGGCAGAACATGGTTGCCTGTTGTGTAGGTGAACAGCCGGGATTCATTAGGGCTGGAGACTACCTCCGTGGGGCCAGCTAGGGCAGGCTGTGGTGGAAGGGCCACAGCCCTTCTGTCTTTTTCACAGTGCCACCCTTCTCTGTCCCTGGCCCTGCTTGACTTGAGCTTTGTGTTTTGTGTTGCTGGTGAAAACCGAACTTAATTACCAGATGTCTGGGACGCCTCTCAGTTCACAGACCCCTCTACCCAGACTCTTGCCTCTGGCTCTCCCAGTGTGCGGTTGCTACTAGCTGCTGATCTGCAGAAGTTACAGCTTGGGAACGGTTGGCATCCACAAAGACCGCCTTCTCTGCTGTTCTCCCTGTAAAGCCACATGCTACCAGCCTCCCTGGTGGCAATGGAAAAGAGGACAGATTTTTGTCAAAGAGTCTCATCCTTTCAAGTGAAAATTAGTGCGTATTATAACTTGAATTAAATGGGTGCCCTGACTCCATCGACTGCAGAAATTGTTGGTTTCTAGATGCTGATTGTAAGGGATAATTCTTAATTCCAGGTATCAGTCTCTACTTCCCAGCATGGTTCTTGGCCTTTCCCACCCATAGGCTTTCATGTGATTTACTCTTCCCTGGAGTGTTTGTAGGAGGTAAAGGGAGGAGGAGGAGATCAGCATCAGGGAAACAGCTAACATTTACTGAATATCTATTCTATTTTAGGTACTGTTCTGAGCTCTTTACTCCAACCTTATACAGGCAGGTACCCTTATTTTTCCCACTTAGCAAATGAAAAAACTAAGGCCATCATAGGTGAAATAACATGCCCAGGTGTTCGTAAGTGGTAAGGGGTCTGTCTGGATTCAGAACTAGCTAGCATGTGCTAACTCAGCATTCAGGAGAGTCCTGCAAGTGTGCACGGTGCAGGTTATAGCTTAGAGTCAACAACTGTGCATATGTACAAAATCATTTCCCCAAATCTAAGAAATACTTGGTCAATTTTTCAATTTTATCTTATGAAAATGAATGAATCTACAAGAGTTGGGAGTTTGCAAGTGAGACTTCCAACAAGGCTAGGGGATGCCTCTGACTCCACAAACTGCAGGCAAAAATGTTGCATATAATTTTGAGAAGTTCAAAGTCCCTCTAAAGTACTTCTTCTAAGGGACCCCATGGAACTCCCAGATTAAGGAACTGTGACTTGGAGCAATATTAAATTTGATCAATATGAGAAACTGATTTGATATAATAGCAACAGAGGAAGCTAAACTCAGGTAGGAAAATAGAAATTTGTGTAGGATTATATGGCCTCAGGTGGACTTTCTTGTTTCAGAGTCATAGCTTCCCTGACCTTCTCCCAGCTCAGGGTTTATTGTGGATTTCTACAAAGTAATAGTAGATCACTGCTTTGAGTTCTTTGAAGAGATGAGTCCACTCCTTTGTAGAGTATCTTTCTGACAGTTTCCAGGTTGCCTAACCCTAGAAAATTTGCAAACTCAAATTGTGACACAAATAGCAAGCAGACTCCTGTGGAGATTCCAGGAACACAGGAAGGGCCTGTTTTTAGGTCTCTGAACCTGGGACTTTCTTAGCCAATCAGCTTTATAGGGGAGGAAAAAAAGAATCTTTAAACATCTGTGGTTTATTGGAATCCTGTAAATTAGACTAGCAAAAGACAGATTAACAAGAGAAAAAAACGAAAGACATTAATTTAGAGAGAAACAAGACTTTTGTGCATGGGAACAAGTACTGATGAATAACTTAAAAGGGTGGTGAGGATTTGGGGTAGCACCTTAGCTTAACAATAGCATCTTAACAAAAGAACAACATTTGTAGAGACGTGGTAAGAGAAAGGAAAAGGATTTTGAACTTCCTGACAAATATGTGGAGAACTCTTGGAAAATAAGTGCTAGTCAATAAGGTTTGCTGTGTAGATTCTTCGTGGGCTGATAAAAGGTCCAGAGTTGTCTCTGGTGATTAACTTTGTTTCTTCCTAGCAGAGACAGAAGGTGCAGGACACCTTTATAAATGATGCTCTAATTTTAAGCAAACAGGGAAAATACAAGGGCTTCTTCTTAATTGGCTTCTGCTCAAAAGAATTCTAAAGCCAAAGTGGCATGTTTTGAGTGACATGTTCTGCTGCCCTTCGGCAGAAGCCACCCTGTCAGGGGAACGATTGCCCCAGGGATGAGGCTGCTGGGCACTGATGCCAAGAGGCGGTGTGTGGAGGAGGTGGGAGAAGGAAGCAATGCTCTCAGATTGTGGTAGAGTCCTGAGAGACTATAAGTCCCACAGTGTTTGGAAACAAAGTCACCTCCACATCACTGCCATCACCAAACCCAGAAACGTTGGCCAGAAATAAATGACCCTTTATCTCAGCTGCACCCCTTAGATGCCTTGTCTTTGCTATTTTCCTTTTTTTGAAGGCTACTCTTTGTGCTTATTTTATACAAATTTTCTCTGGACAAGTAATTTGAAGGTGAGTGTTATGGTATGGATGTGAGGTGTCCCCCAAAGCTCACATGTGAGACAATGCAAGAAGGTTCAGAGGAGAAATGATTGGGTTGTAAGAGTCTTAACCCAATTAGTGAATTAATTCCCTGACAGGGATTCATTGGTAACTGAAGTGGTAGGGTGTGGCTGGAGGACGTGTGAATTGGGGTGTGGCTTTGGAGTATATATTTGTAACTGGTGAGTGGAGTTTCTCTCTGCTTACTGATCCTGATGTGAGCTGCTTCCCTCTGCCACTCTCTTCCACCATGATGTCCTGCCTCATCTCCAGCCCCGAGGAATGGAGCCTGTTGTTTATGTATTGAAACTGTGAGTCCCTAAACTTTTCTTCCCCTAAAATTACTCTGGTTGGGTCCATTAGTCACAGCAGCGAAATAGCTGACTAAAACAGTGAGGGTTTTCTCTGGGCATCCTTAGGACAGATAATACAGATGACAGTTAATATTTATTGTGATGGCACATGCCACAATCCTAGGGACTCAAGAGACTGAGGTAGGAGGATTGCAAGTTTGAGCTGAGTCTTGGTAATGTATCAAGATTCTGTTTGAAAATAAAAAATAAAAATGGCTGGGGGTCTAGCTCTGTGGTAGAGCAGCCCTGGGTTTAGTTCCCAGTCGTGGAAAAAAAAAATTGTGCAGCTAGAATGTACTAGGCACTGTGCTACAGGCCTTCCATGCATAAACTCATTTAACCCTTCCAGTGGCCAAGAAAGTGGGTTTGATTATTATTTCCATTTTGTAGAGAAGAACACAGATTCAGAGTTAGTGAGCTTGCTTGAAGTCATGCAGTCAGAAAGTGGGGACTTAAGGATTTGAACCCAGGGCTCTGAGTGCTGAATGCTCGCTTCTGGTCACTTCATTGCAGGGTGCTCCTACCAGGACTGGGAGTTTAGCAACTCCTCCTTAATGAAGCGTTTGCATCAGGGTTCCCACCTTTCCAAACCTGCCCAGAGCTCTGGGCTTTCACGCTCCCTCAGGTTTTTCTCACTTTCTTTTCCCTTCCACTTCAAACGCTTACTCTCTACTTCTGGCCTTCAACAATAGTTGGGGATCACTTACCTTCTTGGGGGGCTTGCCTTGGGCTCAGCACCCTCTAATCCTAAATCATCAGCACCCTCCAACAGCTTAAAGAATAAAATTGAAACACTCTGGTGGCACTCAGAATCTTCAGCCTCTACATCCATTTGTCTCTAATCTTCAGTTGGCCTTTGTCTATGGTTGGTTTTGTTCTGTATGCCTCTATATAACTGTCTTCTATCATCTGTCTGTCTCCTCTATTTATCAAAATTGCTTAAAAGGCATTTTAGTGGTATGTCTTGCCATGGATCTTTTGGGGGAAAGTACAAATGCAAATTATGACCTACACATATAAACACCCACCATTTCCTACGGCATCAGCCAAGTTCCTGGATAGTCCTTTTTTACTCCCCTCTCTGGCTTGTGATAGGTCTTTCTTAGACTTCAGGCCAAGCCTCTCTGCTCTAGGAAGCTTTCTTACTAGTCCTGGCTTGAAATGGTCACCTGCTTCTCCTGATTTGGGCTTTTAAATCTGGTGGTACAAACTGGGACGAGCTATGGTCCAAGGCCAATTCCACATTAGACCTGGGCATATCTTGCTTTGCCATGTCCAGCTGAGTGATATTGAGCAGGTCAGTTAATCCTCTGAGTCTCCATTTTTGCATCCATAATATATAGTATACTACCTACTGTACATCATGACTATAATGATTAAATACAATTCTGTATAGACAGAAGTGTACCTAAAATATTTAAATACAATTTTATAAGGGCAACATTGTAAGAGTCTGTATAGCCTAGTGGCTTGGACAACAGCCTCTGGATCTGGTTGCCCTGCGCGTTCCTATCCTAGCTCTACCCCTTACTGTGTGACTTCGCATGTGTTATCGAACTCAGTGGCTCAATTTTCCTATTTTTGTAGGAAACGAGAAGATAGGTTTACTGTGAAAAGACAGAGGAGGTAAGGCACCTGGCACAGAGAAGCTGATAAAAATCAGACATCTTGTAAGCCATTCTTTTTACTCACTTCAAGATGTGGTTTGCAGTGCAGGTACCTAAACTGAGCTCCCTCACAGTACAGTGTCCCCAAGCTCCATGACCCGCCTGACATGTGCTCAGGAGTCATTTATACCGCTGAACTCACTCACCATCTTAAGAAGATGAACAACTGCCCCCTGCAGCCTACAGATCCAGAGAAAACTGTTTCCAAACTAGGATCCTTAGAGCAGAGGGAGGGGAAAGAACTCAGAGGTAAGAGTGTTGGGAGGGAAGGGGGGGTGGGCGCCTCTTCTCCCATCACGGATTCCCTCTCCCGAGACCATCGGGTTCCACGTGTGCCGTGAGGGCAGCCGCAGCCAACCCGCGTGCCAGGCGTCCACGGCGGCGGGGCAGTGGGGTGAGAAACCACCCCTGCCTCACCTGAGTGGCCCCGCCTACCTGGATACCGGTCCAGGTGCTGCGGGCCCGCACCCTCCACCCAGGTGCGGGATATCTGGAGCCCAGAGGACCCGCAGCGTTCCCGCCCGCCCCTGTCCCCGGCCTCGGGGCACCGCCACACCTTCCCGGGCTCCGCAAGGGTTAAGGCAGCGGAGAGCCGAGGTTTGGGCTGACGTCGCTCTGGCTGAAGGTGGTTTCCCTGGGATGAGGATGGGAGAGCCCGGCGGCGAGCTGAAACCCGAGCTGCCGCTCAGCTGGGGCTTGGGGAGGTCCCTGGAAGAGCCGCCAGCCCGCCGGCCTCCCGCGTCCCTCCTCTTGCTCCCCCGCAGTCGCTGGGCTCGGCACCACCGCGGGAAAGATGGAGCTCGACCGGTGGACGCAGCTGGGACTCACGTTCCTGCAGCTCCTTCTCATCTCGTCTTTGCCAAGAGGTACTGTCACCCATAGGGTCCTGGATACCTCGAGAAGGGGGCATTTCCCTCCAGGGGGCTGACCCGGAGCAGGACCGGGAGTCTGGGCGGGGACTTTTTCTCTGGTGATAATCTCGGGGCTTTATTGGTGTCCCTGGAGCGTCTGTTGCCTTCGCTTAGAAGGGGATACAGTTTTGTCATCCGTAATTGTGGGACTGGACTGCCTCAGGAAGGGGGACGAGCTCCAGTATGATTTGCTCATTTTTAGTTTATCTGCTTTAAAGCATGAAATTACCTTGGGGAATCAATTCAGAGTGAGTTGCAAGCTTTGATTTGCAAAAGCAAAGTTTCCCCTGGAAAGAGCTCCCGCAGAGGTGAGCTGGAAAGAGAGGGGAATAAAGAGCAGGGCTTGCCTGGGTGTTCCTCTTGGTGAATCTTGCTTAATGCTGTCTGACAACAATGTATCTGAGCAGAATTCCAACACAAGAGATTTCTTCATCCAGCATGGACACACTTTCTGATAAGAAAGAGAAAGGAGAGAAAGAAAGCTGGGGTTAAAAGTGCAAGCTGTTTCTGGGGATGTTTGTTTTGAAGGAATTTTGGTTTCTTTGTTTTTCACATGCCATTTTTCTGAGCCACAATTCCCAGGTCAAATGGGCTTCCAGGACAAGTGAGGTTGGGACATGACTCAGAGCTCCTGGAAGCCTGTTGACCTAGCAAAGGACAAAAGCCAGGGAGTGGAGGGTCTTCTAATGGCTTGCTGCCAGGCAGGGAAGCAGGGGCTTCTTAGGAGCCTCTGTCCTTATATGGCTCCAGGGATGAGGTGTCACATCAGGTGTGACTTAATGAGGTCAAGGCTTGAGATGTACAGATGTGACAAAATAGGGCAGCTTTGTGCAGGAGCAGGTATTGTGAACCTGGCTGCCTGTTCCCTGTGCTCCATCTCTGCAGGTGGCCCGAGTCACAAACAGGATAAGTGGGGTGGTGAGGACGCTGAGTGCTATGGTCTGCTGTAGGGAGGGGGACACAGCCTAAGAAACATCCCTCATTATCAACAAAAAGCCTCTCCCCCACTTGGGCTGATCCTTTTCATTTACTTTGAGCCAGCCTGCCCCCAGGTAAATCTTCCTTAGTGATGTATCATCAAAATGGTGAGAGTGTTTCATTTGGATTTTACCTCCAAACTATCTGGAGCAGCCCAAAGACTAATGAAGGAAGGAGGAGACCTTCAACAGTAGCTGATAACCCATAAGCCTAAACACTTGACCAGGGGTAAGTTGAGGACTCCTCCCTCCTCCATCTCCAAACTTCCAGGCTGTGGTAGCCTGGAAGTAGTTAGACCAACTACAGAGGACCCTGGTTCTTGTCTGAGTGCCAGGGCTTGGTGGATGAGATTGCTCATTAAACAAACAAACAAACAAAACAAAACAAAGCTCAGCTGCCCACGATCTGAAAAACCCATTTCTTACCGACCTGAGAATCTCTTTTACCTTTTGCTATGGAGAAGCATTGGGGAGGGTGTGTGATTTGTTGTCAGCCAAGCTGTTGATGGAACGGAGAACTGTTCCCTGTGTTTAACAAGGGTATTTCAGTTGTCGAATGTTCACATTTGGAGGGAAGGCAGAGGAATAGAGTGGAGAAGGAAAATATTTCTTCATGTAGTGAACGAGTCCACTCCCTGCTGGAATTTTGAATCTGGCCCCTGACAAGAAAAGCTTGGAAGCGTATTTGTTCTAATTCCTTTGCTAAAAAGAGTGTCGGATAAAACGTAAACATCCACTGGGATGGGATGGGTGATTGTTGTTGCTCATGAGCATGTGATACATGTTGGAGGATGAGAATCCAGACACTGGGCCAAGTGATAAACCTAACATAAACAGCATGTGAGAAGGGAAACCCAACTCCAGTGACTTCACCAACAGCAGTAGCTCTGCCAGAGTGACTCTGCCTAAGAGGAAAACCTCATTTAAAATATGGGTCTCTTGGGAAATGAAACCTTAATATGGATAACTTCACAAGTGTTACTTCCAACAGACGTTAGCTTGTGGGGAATGAACACAAACATCAGTGGGGGAGATAATTTGAAGCGCAGATATTCAGTGGGTAGGAACAGTCAGCTGAGAAGGGTAATGTGGAGAGGAAGCTAGGGAGAAGGAGTGGTAAGAAAAAATGAGATGTTAGTCTATAATGGGATGTGTTAGCACATTCCAGGGTCAGAGCTAGGAAAACTGGGCCTTCTTGGCAGGGGTGGATTTTTGTAGGGACTAGGAAGAGGGTGTTCACCCCAATATACTCTGAAAGTTTCTGGCATCCCAAAAGGAAAATAATTTTGTGGTGGGATCATAGATTTTTGGAGCTGAGAGTAACTTTAGTGGTCAGTTTAGTTTGGGTCCTTTGTTTCCAAAGACAAGGAGACTGGACATCTAGCTGACATCTAGTGACATTTATGATCCAAAGGCTTTAGTGCATTAATTATGAGATTCCCCCACTTGATAAAGTAAGGTATTATTGCCATCCCTGCTTTACAGATGAAGTTCAAAGAGGCTCTGTGATTGGTTCAAGGATACACAAGCATGATTCTTCAAAAAATTAAACCTAGAATTGCCATTTGATCTAGTGATTCCACTTCTGGGCATATACACAAAAGAATTGAAAGCAG
Organism: Marmota marmota marmota; assembly: GCF_001458135.2. Taxonomy (NCBI): domain Eukaryota; kingdom Metazoa; phylum Chordata; class Mammalia; order Rodentia; family Sciuridae; genus Marmota; species Marmota marmota. The sequence continues at coordinate 45,987,351 of NW_026000174.1, read as the reverse complement.
AGACTTGAACAGATATTTGCAAACTGATGGTCCTAGTATATTACTCCCCAAAGTCAAAAGATGGAAACAACCCAATGTTGGTCGGTGGATAAATAAAATGTGCTATAGGCATAAAATAAGATATCATTCATGTTTAAAAATGAAGGAAACTTTGATACATAGTATAACATGGCTGAACCTTGAGAATAATATACTATATGAAAGAAATCAGACACAAAAAAGACAAACATCACGTGATTCCATTTATGTGAGGCACCTAGAATAGTCAAATTCATAGAGACAGTGGGATGGGAGTTGTCAGGGGCAGTGGAGAAGAAGGAACAGATGTTATTGTGCAGAATTTCAGATGTAAAAATTCTAGAGATAGATATGGGTGACCGTTGTACAACTGTGTAAATGTATTTTTTAAAAATTTATTTTAGTTGGGTGTAATACCTTCGTTTCATTTATTTATTTTTATGTAGAGCTGAGGACGGAACCCAGTGCCTCACATAGGCTTGGCAAGCACTCTACCCACTGACCTCAACCTCAGCCCCTGTGTGAATGTATTTAAGGCTACTAAACTATGTATATAAACTATATATATAAACATAGTTGGAAAGATGGTTTTATGTTATATACATGTTGCCACAAAAAAAAAATTAAAGTCTACGTAAGCAGATTAGGGGAGCCTATGGTGAACCCCACTGTCCAGTGTCTGAGCCCAAGTTTGCCTGTTAGCTGATTGACTTACACTCACACATTTAGCATGTGGGTAGATGGTGCTTATGCACATCTAACCTTGACAAAGTTCCAGGACACACAGGAAGCAGGGGAAAAGCCCTTGCTAGCTCCCGTTGCTCTGTCTTGGCTTACTGTGGCAAAGAGGAATGTTTCAGAGCTGAGAACTGCGAACTGGCAAGCTTCAGGTCACATGGCCTGCAGAAGTGTTTAGCAGGACACCGTGCTTAGAAATGTGTGAACCCTTGATATAAGGAGAGTAACTAAGAACAGAGTAGGGACGAAGAGCAGGAGAAGAAGATTAACATTAAACAGGGATGAGAGGTGGGAGGGAAAGGGAGAGAGAAGGGAAATTGCATGGAAATGGAAGGAGACCCTCAGGGTTATACAAAATTACATACAAGAGGAAGTGAGGGGAAAGGGAAAAATAATACAAGGGGGAGAAATGAATGACAGTAGAGGGGGCAGAGAGAGAGAAGAGGGGAGGGGAGGGGAGGGGAGGGGGGATAGTAGAGGATAGGAAAGGCAGCAGAATACAACAGACACTAGTATGGCAATATATAAATCAATGGATGTGTAACTGATGTGATTCTGCAATTTGTATACGGGGTAAAAATGGGAGTTCATAACCCACTTGAATCAAAGTGTGAAATATGATATATCAAGAACTATGTAATGTTTTGAACAACCAACAATAAAAATTAAAAAAAAAAAAAAAGAAATGTGTGAACCTGAATGCCTTGAGGGAGGTTAGATCCTCTCTATGGCCTAACACTCATCTGCTAGTCTCCACTGGCACTTAAGTTTATGACCTCCATTCCTGAGAGGAACGGGGTGGAAGGCCGCATGCTAAATGGGGACATCGTGCAAGTGAATAAAACTGCTTAGGAATAATTGACCAACAGGACTTTTTAAAGCATCTTCTACAGGAGATTTTTATAAGACCGGAATATATTTGAACTTGTGTGTTTTGTGAAATGTAATCTCAGCTCTCTCTGTGACCTCCTATTCAATGCTTTATTCTCATGAATGACTATCAGTGTGACCTTTTGGTGGAAACTGAGGACAAAGCTGGGTGCTATAACTGGGCTTCATAAACTATGAGTCAAGCACTTTTGGACATGGAAGCCCAGAAGCAAAGGTGTCTTAGAGTACGTAAGTCCTTTGGAAATACCCAGAAGTCCTGGGGAGGTCTTTGGAATGTCACTGGCACAGAATGTGGGTTTGATCTAATCTTCCCTACATCTGGGTTGCACTGAGGAGTTAGAACTGGCCGAGATAATAATGTCTGGGAGACCTAATGACTGGCCTTGAGTCAGAAAATGATTTCCATCTGCCTCAGTGAGGGTGAACAATCCTGATACAGTAGAAAACTTCTCCCCTGATACTAACTCTAGAAATGGCAGTTGATTTGAGGCATGTGCACATTGGGGAAACTGTCATTTCCATGATAAATGAGGGAAGGTGTGCACCTCCCTTGTCCTCCAAGGGAGAGGGGCGAGCAAGGGAACTGTCAACCTCACCATATGGATATTTGAAAGTCACAAGCCCCTCCCTCTTTATTTTAATTTAAAGAGGAGAGAAATACTGTGTTTATACTTTCCAGTTCCTGAATTCCAGGGCAGAGGACCCAGAAGCCAGCTGGAACATTGAATGCTACCAGATCAGTGGCAGAACGTCTACCAGATTCCAAGCCTGGTCTATGTTTAAGGAAATCTGTTTGTCAGCCTTCACAAGATGTAGGCCAAAACCATACGTTTAGAATGGAGAGAAAGAAGTAAAAAAATGCAGGACAGATCAGGTTTCGTAACTGTGAACAAAATGACTCAAAGAAGGCAGGGGATTAAGAGTTGGCTGGAGATGGGCCACTCTCTGAGGAACTGAGACTTTCTGCCTTCTCCCCAGGTTTATTTCTTATATTTTTTTTATGTTACAATTACCTGTGTGGCCCAGACTCAGTGCCCATGTGGGTTGAGAGGGACGTAGGTAGGGGTCGCACATCAAATTCTTCACGTCCATGATAGAAATTCCAAAGGTAGAGAAGCACACCTTAATGATCTAATCCCAAGACTGGTTACAAAGATAGTTAGTTGATGGAATTGTGATAAGTGCCAAGCATTCTTCTATATGCCTTACATGCAATTACTTACAGATCTAGGAGGTAAGTACTGTTATCATGAGCTCCAGGTCACACACAAAAGCACTTAGGCAAAGATTCAGTACTTATCAGGTCACATGCCAGATGTTTGTGTTTTAAGTCCAGGCAGCCTGACTCCATAAGACATGTCCTGATACTCTGTACAATACTGCCACAGTAAGTGGCTGGACCAATTGTGGCAGATATGCCGGCTATATTTTGGCTAAATATGACCTCAGTATAAGTAGAAAAGTTTGATTATCTCTTTGACATTCCAGGTGCTCAGATTGGCCTATGTAAGGTTATGTTTGCCATTATGGGGGGGTGGGTGCTGGTTGATGCCCAGAAGGAACAGAAACAGTAGCCCTAGTGGGGCCATGTGGAGCTTAACAGGAGACATTCGCTTGAGAAAACCAAGGTGCTAAGCAGACCCCAAATCCAACCAGTCTCTGGGATAACTGTCCAGTATCATACATCTCACTTTGATTAAACTCTGGACAAAGAAAGTTCTTTGTCCTATGGTCAACTTTTATAATCCAAGTCACGTGTCCGTTTGCATAGGAACAGAATTAAGGATGAGACATATTTGAAGTCTGGCCATGACACTACGTATCACTGCTCCTTTATGGATTTGTTCTGTCAAGTTCATCAATGTGTGCACTTTTAAGCCACGGGATTGCGGGGAACAGGTCTGGAATGAATAAGAGAAAACTCTCCCCTTCCTTCTTTTTTTGGCATATTGATGGATATTGCAGAGAACCGACTTGGTCTCCCTTCATTAGTACTAGGATGGGTTTTAACCAATTCATTTCAACCTTGAATGAGGACCTAGTATCTGCAGATACCAATGACCTGGGTCTTATATCAAGTAGGTAAGATCAGTGCCACCCTTGGCTGAGTGGTGAGTGAAGATGCCTCTTTTTGCCACCCTTTGGCCTCTGGAGTTGGCTCAATGCCTCAGTTCCTGCAGGCTTGGAGTTTTGATCACCGCCTCTCTGAGGTTCTGGCTGTCTCAGTGTTGAGTTAGTGGTTTGGCAGCCTGTATCTGGGTAAGTAGCAGTCTGGTCAGTTGGTTTGGTGATTGGAAAACCAGGACGGCTGCTGTCAGAACACAGTGAGGAACACATACTGCCAAGTTGAGCTCATGGGGAGATTGCAATTTTCCTCATAAGCTGAAATCACATTTGGTTAAAAAAAAAAATCACAGCCATTTTAGCACCAAAACTCTGAATGGTGGGATGCATGTGTGTGTGTGTGTGGGGGGGATGTTGGCTGCATTTACTTTAGATCAAATGAATTGTTTGGGGACTCTGACAAACTAAACTGTCAGTGTTTTTCAAACCCAGTTCCCCTTGCATGTACTTGAAAGGATTCCATTGCAAGTTATCAATAAGCCCCAGCATCATGGGGTCGCTCCTCAGGAGTTGACAATGATGGTGGAGAACACCTAAAGTGTCCTAGGACAAGTTTTCTGAGCTGAACTTTTAGTTGGAAACATCTGCTCCCGTGTTTCCCAACATGCTCATGGCTCACCTGGATGCTCCTGGCTCACCTGGATGCCCCAGAAGGGAAGATACTGCTGGTGATCAAGAGTATCTGATCTGGTCTGGTTTTCTGCCACTAGGGGGTGAACTGCTTGCTTCCAAATGGTGTTCAGCCTCCTTTAGGGCAAGCCTGGCTCCTGGGGAATCCAGTGGTAGAACAGAGTGGGTAGGTCCTGAGTCCTTGTGGAAATGAGCTACAAACTGCAGTAAACAAAAATATCCAGCAATAATGGACCTCAAGGTCTGCCCACACTGCACACTTGAGACTGAAAAGCCACAGCAAGAGAGGATGCTCACACGTCTCAGTCTTCGTCACAGGTAGCCTTCACCTTGGCTTCACATGCCTCCCAAGTCCATGTCCAGGTATCTATGCAGCAGTATTTATCAAGCACCTGTCAGGTGCTCCTCTTGTTTCCAGGGACTGCACTGCCTTGGTGAAAAGAAGACAAAGTCCTTTTCCTTAAGCCCTTGCAATCAATTGAGAGAACTTAAGGCCCAGCCTGGCATCTCCCTCCCAAAGTGGGCCTTGAGGATTGCTAATCCTGGGAGATTTTAATCAAAAACAAACAGAAAACAGGATGTAATGATGAAATAAGTCTGGGAGATGTGGAGATTGACTATACACAAAGCATATATAGATCTGCAAAGTCCTGCAATAAAGAAAGCTGTAATTAGCATTTTACAAAGATATTTGATCACAGAGTCTTTCTTTTTCCTTTTCTTTCCTTCTTTTTTTACATAAGACTTTGTACTTTCTAGTGGAATTAGTGCTCCATGGAACAAGGTTTTACAAACTCTTGTCTCTTGCTCTGAATAAAGCATTGAAGAATACCTCAAAGACACAGGATTGGATAAGAAGGGCATTTGGGAATCTGCAAAACATGAGCTTCTCTTCAGACATTTGCTGAGAGATGGGCAGGAAGTCTGCTGTCCTTGTCATTCAGTACTCGCTAAGATATTGGAAAGACCCTAGAGACGATGGCTCATCCCTGTTGCTGTGCACGTGCAAGCCCTCAATAGCACTGACCTGTGTGTGTCATTGAGAAGACTCATTTCCTGTTTTCAAGTTGCTTATAGTAACATGATTGTCCTGGGACCATTGGGCAGATGAAATTGTGACCAATAAAGTGTGCTCATGGTGACATGGCCATTCTAAGGCAAGAGCTGTGCCTTGACTTCCCAATTAGATATATCCTCTCTTCGAAAATGAGGACAATATTTGATCATCCTTCTAATCCCTGGGGACACTGAGTCCAAGGTCCTTTATCACCAACTAACCCCCTCCCCCTACACACACAGGCTTGTCTCTAATCTCATGTTATTTATTCTGTCAGTTCTGGTGTAGCTCAGTCACCACGACCCTGATTTGCACAACCTAGAAATGGTCTGTATCGCATAGAGGTGTGCATGAGTTTAAGTCGAGGGCTGGGGATGCAGCTTGGTGGCAAACTGCTTGTGTAGCATGCATGAGGCCCTGGGTTCAATTCCTAGTGCTGAAAAAAAAGAGTTGTTCAGTGAGCCCTTGTTTGCTCTCTCTGGGACCCGCTTTCTTCCTGCCTTTACTAATATCATTCCATTGTCACACATCACAGTTTCTCTCTTGGCCATTGCATTTGGCCTGCCTTGTGTCTCTGTCCAGTCTTATTTCAGATAGAATGAGTACAGTGACCGTGAGTGAAGAATAAAACCAGCAGTTTCTATGAAGGACGTTCTGACTATGTAGAATATGGGAACCCAAGATCTTCTCTGCAAAGATTCAGCCCTACTTTCCCTATGTGTGGGATCTGTCTTGGATGTGATCTCTTGGTATGGATGTAATCGTGTTTACATGTGCAGGAGAATACAGGTGCACATTCGAACGTGTACATATTGGGCATATGTATGAATGTGTGTGTGCATGGGGTATAGAGGACTGGGACAGGCCAGGGTTTGAATCCTACCTGTCTTTTATGGAGAGTTTTCTCTGGCAAATTGATTGACCTCTCTAATGTAGCCTTATCACATTCCAATCTGCAGGCTGAGTCGATTCGTGTTTACATCACAGGTTTATTGAAGGTACTAAATGAGGCAATTCATTTAGAATACTTAGTTTGATGGAAAGGGAGTATTCAGGAAATTAAAGTCTCCTACTCTCCTTCCTTCTTCTGTTTTTTTCCTACGAGCACGTTTCACGAGGAATTTGAGCAGCAGCATTACTGTGAGTTTCATCCACAGGAGAATGGACTTGACCTTGAGGCTTACTTCATCAGTCCAGGGTCCCATCCTATCGACAACCCTCAAGATTCACCTTGTGCTTATCCCTCAAGGCTTACTCCCTTCCCTTGGTTACGTCATTCATCCGCCTTCCAGCCTTAGAGGAAATGCTTTCCACCTGCTGTGTTTGAGATAGGGCCGGTGGCAGGCTTTTGCAGGCTCCCGTGGGACAGTGGAGGTGATCTGCGACAGTGAAGTTGCAGCCTGAACACTGAGGCCCCCTTAAAAGCCTGCAGAGGAGAATGTTGTTAATGATGGTGCCCTTGTGCTTCAAGGGTGGAGCCAGCAGAAATCTTTGTGAAAGGAAGTTCCCCTTCATCCTGACCTAGCCTGCAGAGCTGGGGGAGGTAATAGTGGGGAAGACTCGCCTGCCCTAAGATGCCACCAGTCCAGGGATTAGGGACCCAACGGACATATCATTGCAAGTGCATAGCCCTTGCTGAGCATTCCTTCACACTTGACATCTGTTGTGGCCAGCTGCCTTCAGGAGAAAGAGAATCTGGTTTCTGCTTGGCATCAGTGGATCTGGATGTGAAAGCAGTGCTAACTCTGGAAGCTCTTGGCAGAAGTCGTCTCTGGTAGACTCAGGCCCCAGTGAAGCCTTATGTACTCTGACTCAGAGGACATTCGAGTGTGGAAGACTGGGAACATGTGGGATGATCTGCAGACTACCTGGGCCTGAGAACATCTAGGTTGGGTGTTTAATGTTAAGAGTGGTCTTATTTTAAGTGTAACCATTCTTTGTTTGGTGCAATGTTTGCTGGGTTCTCTTGTCACGTACGTGGAGATGCATTATTCGATTATTTTCTCAGCAGCTAGTGCTGGTAAAAATAAGATCTATTAAGTTCATGTTCTCGTATTTGAAATAACTCACAAACAGCTGTTCTTCAAGGATTTTCAGTGCCACAGCTGTCAAAGAAAATAGCAACTGGGGGCTCCTCCATGACACTAGAGTTTGAGTTTTGTTCCCCTTGGCTACTGATGTGGTGTGTCTATTTCTGAAGAGAAGCAGCAGGAGGTGAGGTATGTCCTACTAAATGGTGTCAGAAGAGGAAGTGCTAAGGTTTGAGCCCCCCTTCCCCCAATTTTAAGTGTTGGAAACTTAATCCCCAAATGCATAGTCAGGTGGCAGTGGGACTTTGGAAGGTGATTGGCTCTGCCCTCATGAATGTATCGATCTATTCATGGATTAATTGATTGATGGGGTATGGAGAGAGCAACTTTGTTTTAAAGGTGAGTTCTCTTTGGCACACTTATTCTGTCCTACCTCGTGATGCCTTCCACCACATCATGCAGCAAGAAGGCTCAGATACTGAGCACCAAAAGCTTGCTCTTGAACTTCCCAGCCTCTAGAACCAGGAGCTCAATAAGTATCCATTCTTTATAAATTACCTGGTCTCAGGTATTTTGTTATAGCAACAGTAAACAGACTAAGATAGGATGGATTAAAGAAAAGAAATTAGAACCCCGAAGAACAAATGGGAAGAACCCAGAATTTCACCATAGAAACACAAACAGCCTACCTGAAAAATTCTCTGGATGTATGGGCCACTGAGGACACATTATTGCTCATCCCCCCCCCCTTTTTTTTTTAGCCATCTGCATCTTAGCCAAAGATGTGATTTAAAAGAAAAAAAAATCTGATGAGAATAATGGTCTCTGCTGAAAATAATGCCTGACAAACAGGGAGTCTTTCTTCCAAAGACCTTTATGGTTATTGTCATCTTCAAATGCAGCAGCAGCAATGATCTCATCACTGTGTCTCCTTCCTCTTGAGGTTTTGGGGAAATACCATGTCAAGGTGTCTTGTCTATGGTTCTCTGGAAGCATCAGAGAGGGACGGATTCCCATGTGGGTCCAGAGTATAGCCCAGAAGGTCAGAGTACCTTTCAGAGCCGCTAAGAGGGCAGCGAGTTATTAAGTGGGAAGGGAGAACCAAGCAAAGCCCAGCTTCCCAGGGCCGGGAGGGCAGCTGACTTAAGCTGCAGGACAGGACTGTGCTCCTCAAAGGAGGATGCTTGCTCAGAAGGCAGAGACTTAGCCTCCAGCAGCAGGGATTCTAAGGGAATAGGCTCATTAACAAGCATCTCAGGTGGTTTCCATGCAGGTGGTGATCTAGAGGAGAACATGGGCTTCTGATGTACACAGTTTCAGCTCGACCACTTACTGTGCAAATTGATCAAGATATTGACCTTTCTGTGCCTCAGTTACAGAATGCACATTCCTAATGCCATTGTGAATTAAAACACCACCACCACCACCACCACGTTGGAACGTATGGGAAACACTTGGCGTGGTGCCACTCAGAGCAAGCTCCCAGGGTGTTTATGGATGTTGTTGCCAATTAGAATTACCAATGATATTCCTGAGAACAAGGCCAGGATGATGGTCAATGCTCTGATTGTGGAAACAGATGGCCTCAATTTGATTCCTGTCTCTACAATTTACTACCTGTGCAGTCTTGGGCTTATTCCTTACCCTCTCTGTACCTCAGTTCCCTCATCTATAAAACAGAGGCAGGAATTGTCCCTATACTATCAGATCATTGTAAGTTCTTGGGTTCCATGGAGAAGTACAACTCTAGAGAAGTACCATCAGTGCCCACATTTCCCAGATGAGGAACCTGAGACAAAGAAATTCGATGGCTCATCCAAAGTCACATGGTCACTGCTGGAGCCAGGGTTCAAATTCAGGGAATCTGATGCTCAAATATTTTTATTTCGTGGGTGCCACTTTCTTCTTACAAGTCTGAAGTGTGAACTCTGGTACATGATACAAGTGCCCTTCATTGCATTGGTAAGAACAAGGCTTTTGCCCCAGTAAGAGCTGGGTTCTGATCTTTCTTCTTTTACCTGAAAGCTGTGTGACCTGGATTCATTTGTTTTACTCTGTTTCCTCACTAATTAAATGAAGAAAACAATAACCCACTTCCAACTGGTTGTGAGGATCCAATGAGCTGGACACCAATACGGTTAGGACTCAGAGATGGCCATCGGAGACGGAGGTGGGATCAGGGAGCAGAGGCGCGTGACGCAGAGTCACCCCGCGCAGTGTGCTTGGTAAAGGAGGAAGGAGAAAGGAAGTCACAAATCTATTTTTGTTCCCCTCGCCATCCTCTTTGTACAGGATGTTTAACACCAGATATTTAAGGAATCCAATGACAGTCCTGGTGTCTAAAGTGGGGTGACAAGGTCTTTGCTTTCTAGTTGTCATTATTTTGCTAAAATAATAATTGGCAAGAGTGAGATCACCCAGGGGTGAGAACCAGCCAGGCTGGGGCTGAGGGTCTCTTGGTGACAGGATGGCTCTCAAAGGCCCAGTGGGGAGGATGGAGGATGGGCCCCCAGTAAGCATGCCATCACCTCTGACTCAAGGCTTTTTGTGTGTGTGTGTCCTGGGCTTTGTGTGTTCATCAGTCCTTCAAGCTGGTGGTCAGACCCTCCAGCAGTGAGGACCGCTGTGTGCTGTTGGACATCAATACAGTGAGTTCAGATGGCTCAGGAGGAGGGGCGGGGGGAGCAGGGATGAGTGAGGAGCTCAAGCTGCCTAATTATATATCCCTCTGATTCTTGCCTCTTTTTTTTCTCTCCCTCTGGTCTCAGAAGACTTATAAAATGCAAGATAGTTTAAAAAAGAAAAAAAATCCCTCAGTAGAAATTTTAATTAAATGAGGTTAAGTGGGAGGGCTGTGGGATTTTGGGTGGATTCAAAAGCAGAGTCTAACATCAAGGAAGAGGATCTGGTACATGATACAAGGGCCCTTCTTTGCCACCTTCTGGGGTGGTCTTGACTTGGGCCTTTGCTCTGGCAAGTGATGTTTCGATCAGGTATGGAACAGGCTGCCCCTTGTTCTCATAGAGAATCCCGAGTCTTCCAGCTGGACACTACTGGCCATCACGGCAGTATGTTTCTTAATATATAATATTGAAGACCTTGGGCTTGGAGACCATGCTAAGGAGCACAGAGGCACCTCCTGCCCCTGCCTCGGTGAGCCCCCTGTTGGAGGCACTGTCCCTCCATCCTCTGAACAGTTGAAACAGACCAGGGCCAGAGAGCCTTGAAGTGAACTGCCTGCATGTCCCCGGGCAGTTCAACTGTGTGCAAAATAATGACAGTGACAGCAAAGTACATTCATCAAGTACATGAAACCCGTGGCCATTCGTTGGCATGTCTCCTTGACTTGGTATTCTCATTGATAAGACTGGGCTAAGAGGTTAAGTGATTTACATTTTTTTCAAAGTGAATTCTGGAAGAACCAGGACTGGACTGATGTAACTAGATTCCCCATTCTGGATAGAGAGATATCAGGATGGCTGCTCCTCCTGAGCATGGAAGTCAGGGCTTGGGTGAAGAAGCTTATGGTGCCCCAAATGCTCTTGATTATTTGCTTACCCTGATTTAAAAAATAAAATAAGTGGGAGAGGGGAGTTTAGGGGAGCCCTCGCATGTACAGGGTAATTATATAGCAATTTAGAATGACTGACTTTTGCCGGGCACAATAGTGCACACCTGTAATCCCAGTGGCTCGGGAGGCGGAGACAGGAGGATCTCGAGTTCAAAGCCAGCCTCAGCAAAAGTGAGGTGCTAAGCTACTCCGTGAGACCCTGTTTCTAAATAAAATACAAAATAGGGCTGGGGATGTGGCTCAGTGGCTGAGTGCCCCTGAGTTCAATCCCTGGTACCCACTCCTCTCTGCAAAAAAAAAAAAAAAGACTTTTGAAAACCTTTCCAATTCAAGAGAAAATAACCTATGATGCAAGTGAAGGGGGAAGAAAAGCACAATTTCTAAAACAAAACATGTTACCAATTTTGAGAGGCTGGAAGACTCTGGGTTGACACATCCATTGATACTCACAGATAAATATTATGTCCACTGGAAACAGAAGACTTGAGGTTAGATGCCAAAATGCTATTTTTGTGAATACTTTTTATTCCCTTATTTATGCTTTTCTTCATTTTCCAAAGCTTTCAAAAAGAACTCTTTTTTAATTCTTTCTTCACCTCCTCCTCCTCCTTTATCTCTCGCTTTTCCTCCTCCTCCTCCTCAAAAAGTGCATTGCTTTGGTTGGGTAAGAGGCACAGGCAGAACGCACAGGATTTCTGAGGCAGTGAATGTACTCTGTGTGATACTGTAATGGTGGACACGTGCCACATACCCGTGTCCAGTCCCACAGAATGTGCACCTCTGGGGTTGAAGCCTAATAGCTGTGACCTTGGGGTGAAAACTCTGTGTGGCTCCAGGTTCATTAATGGTAACAATCACACCACTGTGGAGGGGGCTGTTGGTAACGGAGGAGGTTGCCCATGGATGGGGACAGAGCGTGTATTGGAAGTCTCTCTGCCTTCCACTTAATTTTGTTACAAACCTAAAATGGCTCTGCTAGTGAGGTCTTAGAGTGTTTGATAAAGAAGAAATACATATTTTATCCAATGGAGAAGTCGGCAAGGAATCGACTGTGTGGCACCCAGCACTCCCTCCGTAAGCTTGATTTTGCTACATGATCACAGCCCGTGCTCCATCGCCCAGTGCCTCAGTTTATCCTAGGGTGAGGTTCATGGGCTTTTGTGTTTCATTTATGCTCGTTTTACTGGAAGCACTGACAATAGAAGGCTCACCAGCAGCTTTTGTAAGGCTGTTTTATTTTTATTTTTTAATTGATTTTATTTTTTAAATACATGACATCAGAATGCATTACAATTCTTATTACACATATACAGCACAATTTTTCATATCTGCTTGTATATATAGTATGTTCACACCAATTCGTGTCTTCATACATGTACTTTGGATAATGATGTCTATCACATTCCACCATCATTTCTCCCCATACCCCTTCTCTTCTTCTCCCACCCCTCTGTCCTATCTAGAGTTTGTCTATTCTTCCCATGCTCCCCGTCCCTACCCCACTATGAATCAGCCTCCTTACATCAGAGAGAACATTCAGCATTTGTTTTTTTGGGATTGGTTAACTTCACTTAACATTATCTTCTCCAACTCCATCCATTTACCTGAAAATGCCATGATTTTATTCTCTTTTATTGCTGAGTAATATTCCATTGTGTATATATGCCACATTTTCTTTATCCATTATTCTACTGAAGGGCATCTGGGTTGGTTCCACAGTTTAGCTATTGTGAATTGTGCTGCTATAAGCATTGATGTGTCTGTGTCCCTGTAGTATGCTGTGTTTCAGTCTGTAAGGCTGTTTTTAAATGTGGAAAGCAAAGCAAGTTTGCTTGGCTCCTGTGGCTGGCAGAACTGGAGGCTGGTCTAGCCTCTTCCCTGCCAGGAGCAAGCTTGTTCACCTCCCCACATCCCTGGAATTCTGGGGACCACTTTTTTCCCCCTCAGAATTAATTCCCTCAAAAAGATTGGCATTTCTTTTTGCCTCCACTAAAAAAAAAAAAAAAAAAGTCCAGCTCTTTCCTACTTAGCTCTTTTCCTCACTGGTAAAGTGAAGGGGTCGGAGTAAATGCTTTTAATGGGGAAGAAAATGTATTACCAACCTCATTGGATCATTTTGAAGATGAAATTGCACAAAGAATACAAAGTACTTTCTCTACTGAAACATTAAAGTGCTTTAGCATACGTTTCAGAAAACATTCCATAACTTTTACAGCTGTTGTTGTTTCTCTCGGTCTTAGTTTCTGGAACTGGCCCTTAGCACCATATTGAAATTCCCTGAAATTTGTACAGCTGAAGCCAAATGGCCAATGTGCCCTTTCCACAAATGTAATTCTAATAAATGGTGGGGGAAAAAAGTCCAGAATGTTGCTCTTGTCTGCTTATTGCATTTTAAAATCTCTTTAGCTTGTCAATTTGAAGCATTTCTCATGGGGTATTTTATGTGTCTATTTATTTCTTACACGTCCGTTTTGGGGACACTTTCCTGTCAAGTTCAAACTGGGGGAGTAGGAAGGGTGATGGGCTTGTCAGACCAGAGGGGAAAAGGCCAAGTCAAAAAATCATCAAAACCATCATCCTTCCCCATCATCACCACATTCCTGGAAGTGGTCTTATTTTTGCCAATGGATCAATTTCTTCCTGCAATTTTTATTTAAACCTCTCCAACCCTGTGATGTCAGAAGATTCGATGCTAATATCCTTTGTGACTATTCGTCATTCTCACAGCATCCTACACTTTCCCTACTTCAGTTTGTGATTTTGTATTTGTGGGGCCATTTAACAAATGTCTGTTCCTTTACTAAGCTGTGAACTCCAGGAGGTCAGGATTGGTGTTTGCCTCTCCATTGTATTCCAGCGTCCAGCCTCCTACCTGGGACACAGTGGATAGTAAATACTCGGTTCACCCACATTTTTGGAGCTGTGTTCAGTGGAGGAAATGAGGAACAGAATGGCTAGATGGCTTCTGTGGGTCAGTCTTTCTTTTGAGAACACAGTTAGTGTTAGTATCTTATTGATGCTGTAACAAGTTGACCACAAATGTAGTGACTTAAGAGCATACATTGATTCCCTTCTAGTTCTTCTAGTTCTAGAGGTCAGAAGTCAGATATGAGTTCTACTAGGCCAGAATCAAGGGGTTGGCAGGGCTGCATTCCTTCCTGGGACCGAGGGGAGCATGTTTCCTGGTCTTTTCAAGCTTCTGGAGACTGCGCACATACCCTGGGTCATGATCCCTGCCTCTGTCTTCAAAGCACATCACTCCAAACTCTGCTTCTGTCTTGACATCTCCTTCCCTAACTCCAGCCCTCTCTTATAAGGGTCTTCGTCATGAAGGTTGGTCTTCCCATCCTGGGTAATACAGTGTAATTCCTCCCGTCTCAAGAGTCTTCAATCAGTCCCGTGTGCAAAGTCCCTTCTGACAGGCGTTCTTGGGCTCATTTCCTTAGGCTGAGATGGATCCTAACTAGAAAGTTAATAGCATAGTCTCAAGAGGGCAGAGGTGGTCTTGCTCATTGAAGTAAAGAGACCTATCAATAAAAGTATTTTAGGGAGGTTGATTCTTGGGTAAAAGACAGGCTGTGGGTATTGTGCAGACGGGCTGGGGGTGAACAAATC